>NC_047085.1:139334708-139647624 GCF_902459505.1 Geotrypetes seraphini
CATCCCATGTCCTTAGTGCCCCCAGGGCATCCTTCCCATGTCTTTAGTGCACCCAGTGCCTCCTTCCTATGTCCCTCTAACTGCTTTCCACACTTTGTCCCACCCCCCACCCCCACCCCCGAAGCCAGCCTGCCTGCCTGTCTACCTCTCTCCCTCCCTCCCTGTCCAAAGCCAGCCTGCTTGCCTGCCTACCTCCTTCCCTCCCTGCCATGCAAAAAAAAAAAAAAAAAAAGCCTCCTTCCTTCCTTTCCCCAGGTCGGCTGCTATCTTACCGCCTTGCTGCTGGTACTGCTAAAACCGACACAAAGTCTTTTTTCCGACGTCAATTCTGATGTCGGAGAGGACATTCTGGGCCAGCCAGGCAGCGATTGGCTGGCCCAGAACGT
This sequence comes from Geotrypetes seraphini, assembly GCF_902459505.1. NCBI lineage: Eukaryota > Metazoa > Chordata > Amphibia > Gymnophiona > Dermophiidae > Geotrypetes > Geotrypetes seraphini. The sequence goes on from NC_047085.1 coordinate 139,335,095, forward strand.
TCTCTCCGACGTCAGAATTGACGTCGAAAAGAAGACTTCCTGTCGGCTTTAGCAGCAGCAGCAGGGCAGTAAGATAGCAGCCAACCTGGGGAAAGGAAGGAGGGAGGCTTTTTTTTTTTTTTGCGTGCAACAGGTAGGGACAGGAAATGATCTCTTGTAACTTTGTCCAGAGCACAGCTTCAGGACACTGTCCCGAAGCTGTGTGTGGTGACAACGGGACAGGAGGTCTGAAATGAGACCTATGGTCACCTTAATCTTGCCGGCCCTGCGCAGACCGGCAGAAATTTCCTGCGGACCGGCACCGGTTGAAGAACAGTGATCTAAAACTTTGTGATTTATTTTGACCAAATTTATGTTGCAACTGTGAAAAGTCAAGCAACTTACCATTATCAATTACCCAGATTTGAGAAAACACACCACTTAGATTTGGTAAAAAAAAATGCTTCATTATGCTTGTAAACTTACCCCCTCTTCTATGAAACTGCGAAAGCAATTTCTAGCGCAGAGAGCCACGCTGAATGGTCTGCACTGCTCCCGACACACATAGGAACTCTGTGAGCATCGGGAGCAGCACGGGCCATTCAGCGCGGCTCCCTGCGCTAAAAATCTGCTAGCGCAGTTTAATAGAAGAGGCCCTTAGACGAGTTAGATCATACTTTGATGACAAATCATTTAGACTATTGGTTCAGTCTTTTTTCCTGAGTACTCTGGACTATTGCAATATTGTTCATCTGGAAGTCAAGTCCAAAAACCTGGCTCGACTTCGACTGATACAGCATGCAGCAATTTGTCTGATTTTTAAACTAAAAAAATCAGACCACATGACACAGGGAAGCTAGAGTGCAGTTCAAGTTCGGGTGCCTGTGTTACAAAGTAATATCTGGTACAGCTCCAGCCTATTTAGATGATCAATTTATTTTTTTCCATCATAGACGTTCTACTCGGATAGCTTTCCTTTTTAATTTTCCATCGGCCAAAGGTTGTCGCTATAAAAGATATCATAATCGACTACTGTCATTTCGAGAAACTACTTGGGATACTGATTTTCGTCAATTATTCTTTACATCTACATCATATCAAAATTTTAGGACACTATGAAAACTTTTTTTATTTAGCAAAAAGTTTTGAAAGACTGAAAACGTATTTCATTTTGTAGCATTATTTTACTTTTCTTAAACCCTATAGATCTGAAGGGTAATGCGGTATGCAAATGTTATGCTTTATTATATTATGTTATGCCACAGCATATTTGCATATATCTGTTTTGTTTTTTACTGAAATCATGAAAATTTGTTTATAAATTTTCTGTTTAGCGAATATGACATTAACTCACGACTACTACTATTTATAATTTCTATAGCGTTGAAAGGCATTCGCAAGTGCTTACATGCAACATATAATACAAGGTCCCTGCTCAGAAGAGCTTACAATCTAATTAGGAAAGATAGGGGTTTGGGAGTTTCTTGCAGAAAGAATGATAAGATGGACATAGTTATCTTACGGTGGGAGTTAGGAGTTGAAAACAACCTCGAAAAAGTGTGCTTTTAGCTTGGCTTTGAATACTGCTAGAGACGGAGCTTGACGTATTGACTCAAGCAGTCTGCTCCAGGCATATGGTGCAGCAAGATAGAATGGACAGTCTGGAGTTGACAGTGTTAGGAGGAAGGTACAGACAAAAGGGACTTACCCGATGAACAGGCTTCTTGGGGGAGGTGAGCATAGGGGGAGATAAGCGAGGAGAGATATCGAGGGGCTGCAAAGTGAATGCATTTGTAAGTCAGTAAGAAGAGTTTGAACTGTATTTGGAAATGAATGGGGAGTCAATGAAGTGACTTGAGGAGAGGGGTGATGTGAGCATCGTAACTCTGGTAGAATATAAATCATACAACAGAATTTTGAACAGATTGCAGGGGAGAGAGATGGTTGAGTGGAAGATCTGAGAGGAGAAAGTTGCAGTAATCTAGGCGAGAGGTGATGAGAGTGTGGATAAGGGGTTTAGCAGTGCGCTCCGAAAGGAGAGGTTGGATTTTGGTAACATTATAGAGGAAAAAGCGACAGGCTCATTTGGGAGTAATTATACAACATACTTATTCTAATGCTTCTATACATAAAAGGCCTGGCTAATCTCAGCATCTGCGATATTTTAAAGAGTGCCAGAAATTTTCTATTCTAGTTTTCATCCCATTGGCTTATTTTCTGTGCAAATAATTCAAATGGGTTCCAAAAATAGTATAAAATACACAACTTCAAAAAATCAGTCATACACAGTTGCATATATTTATATATGAAGCATATTATATTCTTGAAGTATATACAGTATCTCGAGGAAGAAGCTATGCTTCTCATTAAGGGATGAGTTTTAAAGCCAAGGATTGTGAAATACATGAATAGCTTCCATAATTGCAATTGATAGCCAAACAATAGTTTCAAATTAGAGCTCATATTGGAGATTTGAAATATTTTTTATCCATCTCTATAGCCCAGCCAAAATGTCTTTTTATTGTTACAGAAATATAACATTTATGAGAATGTCCCTATATCCGGCAAAACCACTATTCATTATCTTACAGAGAGTGTGGTTCAGAGAATGTTATTTGTGTTCAAACTGATGGCTGTGGCCCAGAATAACTTAATCCAAAAACAGTTCAATAGACTAGAAGACCAGTTATTTCAGAGGTTGCTAGCATCTTATTATAAGTTTTAAAAATGTTTGGTACAATGAAATGTTGCTACTATTTCCATTTTTGCCAGGTACTTGTGACCTGGATTAGCTACCGTGGAACCAGGATATTGGGCTAGATGGACCATTGGTCTGACCCAGTATGGCTTTTCTTACGTCCTTATGTTTTTATGTAATGGCTGAATATCAATTTTTACTGTCTCAACTAAAGCCATTTAAATCAGAGAAACTTGCAACGTAAAATATCATCCCTGTTTCTTTGTAGGTCATAAGTTGAGTTTTTTTTTCCCTTGTAATATCTAATTCGGGCCCTTGTTTACTAACTTGTGTTAATACATATTAATAAGACTTAAAGAACATTAAGGGGTATGTTTAACGAATGTAGAGTTTGTGCCCAATGTCTGCCTTTCATTGAACTGCATAGGGCAAAAACTGCACGAGCCAACTAATGCAAGAATTGTTAACTGCAACCAGTGGGTTGCAGAATAAGAGAATTTTCTTTTAGGTATCAATATTCAACAGATTTGCTGTGTCAATTTTGGAGTTACCCCAGACAAAAATCCTGTTGTTTTAAAATCCCTACCCCGATCCACTGGCTGGTCACATTTTTTTCTGACCAACTGGTTACCCAGATATAAAAAGAGATGGGTTTTGAGGCTTTCCAGGATCACAGTTAGAGTTTAGCCAGGTCTAAATTTATCTGAATAATCTTAACTCAGCCGTGGAAGATATGAAAGAGTCTTTGTTAGGCTCCTTCCAACAAGAACTTGTGGCCCTCCCTGATGACGATAAACGAAACTCAGCTTGAGTTAGAGGTGATTGATTAAGGAGTCACTGAATGAATGAGTTTAACAACAAGATCTGTATATATTTTTGGACTATGAATCATGAACACTTTGGATTATAAATCACGAGAACTTTTTGTGTTGAAGTTTTGCCACATCGGATCCAGACCCAATTTGAATACTATACTGTATACTGCCCTATGAGCGGAATTGACTGAGTCAGATAAGTACAAAAACTACTTTGGCCAATTGCTTGTTTGCTAAAATGCCTATGTAAGATCATATTAAGAAAAGCCATATAATTTCCCAATTTGGAGTATGCAGTGTTAATAGGAAAGGGGGGATATATAGTTATATTATTGGTCTTAATCAATATTTTTTGATTATAACACATGTATGATATGCTTGATTTATATTACTGGTGAAAAGGGAGGGTGGGGGAAGGGTTTAATTTATGTTTTTAAGATGACAATAGATAAGAATTTCAAGTGATGTGTATGATTTAATTGGTGTAATATTGTTCACTTGATGTAAGATGAAAAAATGAATAAAAAATTGGAAAAAAAAAGAAAAGCCATATAGAAGAAAATCTGGTTAGGGAAAAGGGAACATGATGGTGCCATGAATGTTCCTTTAAATCATGGTCTTAATATCTTCATATATGGCTGTGGTGAAGGTGTACTGAGCACATCAATTTTAAACAAAAATACTATTTCGATCTAGTGGACCATTCCCTACTTCTCCAGATTCTAGACGCAATAGGAATCTCAGGTAAAGTGCACAACTGGTTCCAAGGCTTCCTTAAAACAAGAACATATAGAGTCAAGTCAAAAGAAATACTATCAGAACCATGGTCTAACCCCTGCGGAGTGCCACAAGGCTCTCCCCTCTCTCCCACACTTTTCAACCTATTCATTGCTTCCCTAGGCAGCACCCTAGATGCCCTAAACATAACATCATTCAGCTATGCGGACGACATAACCATCCTCCTTCCATTCGACATCCAAGACCCCATCTCCACAGGACGCCTGAAAACTACAATGGAAACAGTAGAAAAATGGATGACAAATCATAAGTTGAAGCTGAACACGGACAAAACTAAATTCCTACTACTAGAGAAGGACAAAAAACCATCCCTAACAGAACTGGAAGTAAACTCAATCAAATACCCAATACAGAGTTCCCTCAAAATCCTGGGAATACAACTAGACAGATGCTGCACTATGCAAACACAAATCCATAAAATCATCCAAAAAGCATTCTTCACAATGCGAAATCTGAGAAAAATAAGAAAATTCTTTAATAAAGACCAATTCAGAATCATTGTCCAATCCCTCGTGCTAAGTATGGTAGACTACTGCAACAGCCTTTACCTACCTTGCCCAATCAACACAATAAAAAAACTACAGACCGTCCAGAACACAGCCCTCAGACTCATATACTCACTCAGCAAATACGACCACATTACCAAAGCATACACAGAATCTCACTGGCTACCAATAAAAGCAAGAATACAATTCAAACTCTACTGTCTCCTATTCAAAGTAACCCACGGAGCGGCACCCAGCTACCTAAACAACCGCTTTCACTACTATCTATTATCCAGAAGAAGGAGAACACAGAACATTTTCACCTACCCTCCTCTCAATGGTACTCGACGTAAGAAACTTTATGATAACCTACTAGGGACACAGGCAGCTAATATTGACTCCGACATCTCAAAATTACTGATCGAAATTACAGACATAAAAGAGTTCCGAAAAGAAATAAAAACACTACTGTTCAAAAAATATCTCCCATCAATCTAAACCGCCATCTAATGAGTTACCAACCAATTCCTTTGGGAATAGAATCTCTTTATCCAACCCAAACTAAACACCCCTACTGTCCATATCATCAACATTAATTAACCAACATCATGCAATCATCAAAACAATAAATACACCTCCACATATAGGCATATGATGCTACTCTCCATCCGAAGAAACTTGACTCATCTCATGTAACATCTTTTATAATCTAGAATATATTGTAATTCTTATTCTCCACCAGTTGTAAATTGACTCAGTTGCTATGTAACATCTCCTGTTATATTGAATGTACTGTAATTCTTCACTATTACCTGTAATTAACACTTCTCCTGTAATGTAATTCTACGGGAAATGCCCAGATATCTTCCTTATTGTAATCCGTGGCTACGTTATATCTGCTGCGATATTGAATGTATTGTAACTCTTCACTGTTACTTGTAATCTACTCTTCTCCTGTAATGTAATTCTACTGGAAATGTCCAGATATCATCTTTATTGTAATCCGCCTAGAACCGCAAGGCACAGGCGGAATAGAAATCCCTAATGTAATGTAATGTATTTTAATCAGTGATTGAAATTATATAACAAAGTGTATTTAAGTATTAAAATAGGGCATTTTTAGTGAGGTATATATTATATGAATGTCAGGTATTGTGCTGTTTCCCATAAATAGTATTACTAATCTTAATTCAGCACCAGCCTTTAGATATGTAAGTGCCAATTGATATCCAGCTACCAAGTTGGCCAGTTTAATAAGGGCATTTAATATATCTGATAACACTATAGAAATAATTAATAGTAGTAGTAACAGGATAGTCCTTGATTTGAACTTACATCTCAAAGAAGTGCAATATTTGTAGTCCACAATTCTATCCACTGAAAATGAATGCTGCAGGATAGGATTATCTGTAATCCAGGATCTAGTCCACAGGGCTGCTACTAAAATGGTCAGTGATCTGATACATAAAGTGTATGAGGACAAATTTAAAGATCTTCCCTATTATATTTTCCTTTTGTAATAAATTGTAGTTCTTCCCTTTTCTCCCAATGTTTTCATGTCATAAGTATGTTTGTTTTGTTGGTCTATGTTTAATTATTTCATATGTTCGTCTCCTATCTATTTTAAAATTACTATGTACAACGCTTTGTACCCCTGGAGAAGCGTTTAATCAAAATTCAAATAAACTATGAAACTATATACTTGGAATAAAGCTAGGAGAGAAATATATGACACAAATGTTTAAATAAATCTGTGGCATAAATGTGCAGTGGGTGAGTCTCTTTCAAAACGCAGCAGCCAGATTAATAATGGGAACATCGAAATATGATCATATTTCACTCTATCTCCAAAAACTACATTGGTTGCCAGTTGTTTTCAGAATTCAGTATAAAGTAATAATTATTTGTCATCAATTCTTGTATGGTATTATACCTGAATTATTAAAAGTAAGATGACTAATTATTTGCCAAATAGATCTCTGCGTTCTGAAAACTCAGTTTTACTAAAAGCAAATGTTAATCCAAAATATGTTGAGACCAGCACAATGGCTTTCTGTTGTGCAGGGGTTATACTGTGGAATTCACTTGTGAGTCAATTATGAAGATGTTGTGATAAGGGCAACTTCAGGAAAGTACTTAAAATGCAGTTATTCGTAAATGCATTTTTTTTAGATATTGATTCTCCATGCATGCTGATTTTTGGAAAACGTTTTATGACTTTGTATAAGCCTTTTCTGGCTCTCCTTTCTTCACTGCTGACTTTCTGAGGATTATTTGTTCATGTTTGTTTTTATTTGTTTTATAGAATTATGTATGTAAAATTATGTAAATTGTTTAGGTTTAAACGGTATTTAAAATTTTTTAAATAAATAAATGAAAAGGAGGCACTGGATTGCGGGGGCATAGGATAAAGGTTTAAAGGGACAGACTCAGGAGTAACCTAAGGAAATACCTGTGGTATAAAATTCTCATGTTCTTGTTATGGCTGGTGGGGATCCTTTGGCGGCAAGAACACCTCCCTTTCCTATTTGCAGCAGCTATTGGTACTGTGTACACGTTCAGGTATTTAATGGAATGCGCTCCTGAGAGAGGTGGTGGAGAGGAAAACGGTGACAGAGTTCAAAAAAGTGTGGGATGAACACAGAGGATCTAGAATCAGAAAATAATAGTAAATATTGAAGAACTAAGCCCAGTACTGGGCAGACCTGCATGGTCTGTGTCTGTATATGGCCGTTTAGTTGAGGATGGGCTGGGGAGGGCTTCAATGGCTGGGATGGTGTAGATGGGCTGGAGTGAGCTTTGACGGAGACTTCAGTAGTTAGAACTTAAGCACAGTACCGGGCAGAGCTTTGGATTCTTGCCCAGAAGAAAAAAAAAATTTTAATTGAATCAGGTTGGGCAGACTAGATGGACCATTCGGGTCTTTATCTGCCATCATCTACTATGTTACTATTTTAATGTTTTGAGCTGGTGCTGGGAGGGGTGGATGGGGAATGTGGAGACTATATGTGCATACCCAGTTTTCTTGTGGCCCATTCAAAACTTGAGGTCTGGTTATGCCTCTGGGAAATTTGACTTCATGAAGTTTCAAGTTTATTTTATTTCATATACCACTTATAAAGCCTAAGCAGTTTCCATTTAAAAAAAACCCCATGTACAATAAAAACTTAATATGGGGAACATACATTGTATTTTGAAACAACTACGAAGGACAAACAAGCATGACACATGAGACATGACACAGTAGGAGAGGAGGGGTATGGATACATATTAAAATAAAAAGGAGCAGACATAAATGGAATGTGGTAGGGAATAGAAGGGAAAAGACGGAAATGGAGAAAAGAGAGAGCAGGAGAGTGAACAAACAATGGAGAGAAGAACTGTTAATTGCAAAGATTCGGATGAGGGTGGTCTAATTTAAGTTCCAAAGGCATCTTTAAAAAGAAAGGTTTTAAGACCCGATTTAAATTTTGGAAGACAGCTTTCATGCCTAAGGTTGGTGGGAAGGGCATTCCACATTGTTGGTGCAACAACTGCAAAAACTGTTTTCCTTGTAGTGTCGTACGCTATTTGTCGTATAGATGGAACAGCAAGAAGATTTTGATGAGTAGATCTAAAAGTTCTGGCCGTAGTATATGGTATTAAAAGTTTGTTGATAAATGCAGGTGAGTGGTTCATTTGGACCTCTGTGTTACAGGCAGCCAGTGGGCATCTTTTAAAATGTGTGTCACATGGTCAAATTTTATGGCTTTATAAATGATTTTCCTTGCTGTATTTTTAATCATTTGGATCCATCAGATCTCTTTTTGGGTGGTGAATTAGTGGAATGGCCTCCTGGTGGAGGCAGTGGATACAAAGATTTTACTGTGGTTCAAGCATTGATATTGACTAGATTGGACTATTGTAATATGCTTTACCTAGGTTTGACAAAGATGAAATGTAAGGCATTGCAACACTTGATGAACTCTGCTGCAATGTTAATTGCCGGTATACCAAAGATAGCGCACATTACTCCTGTGTTAAAACAACTACACTCGCTTCCAGTTCAGCAACAAATTTCTTACAAAGTACTTTCAACTGTGCACCAGATTATCTTTCCCTTTGTGTTTCGAAGTCTTTGGAAAATCTATCAACCAAGTAGAAAGTTGAGAGCTGAGGGAGGGATGAAACTGATTTCTGAGAAAGATAGAGTTCATTATGCAAGATCGAGAGCGTATGTTTTCTATAGTTGGGGTAAAGCTTTCAAACTCTCTCCTTGGAACTTTGAGACTTTGTATTGATCGTTTGAACTTTAAGAAAATGTTGAAAACACAATTTGTGGACGCTTTCCTTGTGACAAGAGGTGAGAGGACATTGATTTTGTTACAGCTATCTAGTAATATTAAGATTGAGTGAGACAATTAAGATTGAGTGAGACGTAAAGAAAGAGAGAACTACGAGTCTGATATTGTAATTTTTTTTTTTTTCATTATTCATCCGTTTTAATTTATTAGGTCGGTCAATGCACTTGAGGTTATTTAGAAAGACAGAGCACTTTAGCCTTAGCAAATGCACTTATTCCTATATTGTAATTTTGATAATACCATATTACTGAAAAATGTATAGTCTTAGAGTCCTTTTATCAAGGTGCGGTAGGGGTTTAACGCGCGGAATACCGTGCATTAAACCGCCTGACGCGCTAGTCGCTAACGCCTCCATTGGCCAGGTGTTAGTTTTTTGGCTTGCCGCGGGGGTTAGCGCGTGATGAAATATCTGACGTGCTAACCCCGCTAGCGCGGCTTGATAAAAGTGTTATGGCTATAGCTATATGACAATGTGAGAGAAAAAGTAAAGGAAGAACTTGACTTTGTGGCTGCAATATAGTACTATATTAGTTCTATGAAATGTTAATTCCTACTGTAATAGCCGTAATCTGTGATATATGCTGTCTGTTTTAATATTATGTATGTTTTTTATGGAAACTGCTTAGATTTAAGCGGTCTATAAATTATAAAAACAAATAAATGGTAAAATTATGGTCTTACCTGTTAATTTTCTTTCCTTTAGAAGCAGCAGATGAATCCAGAGACTAGTGGGTATAGCTCACATCGACCAGCAGGTGGAGATAGAGAACTGATTAACAGTTGGCCTTAAAGCCTGGTGTTCCTTCTGTTGATTCAGTTATGCACTTTGCCCAAGCATCCCGAAAGGATAATGAGCAGCCACAAAACTCCATTCCAGTAGAAAATGTGTTTTTCTCTTCTTATTATTATATATTTTTTTTTTTTCAGCAATGAAAGAATACACTTACCAACCATAGCCCCCAACTAAACCAATCAACCAAACACCCTACACACAGACAGTGCACTTGGGGAGGGGCTCTGGATTCATCTGCTGCTTCTAAAGGAAAGAAAATTAACAGGTAAGACCATAATTTTACCTTCCATAGCAAAGCAGCAGATGAATCCAGAGACTAGTGGGATGTAGCAAAGCAAACTCAAACTGGGTGGGACGCCAATGCCGCCTCTGTCAGCACTGCAGCGCCAAAACTCGCCTCTGAACGGGCCGCTACATCTAACCGATAATGCTTTGAAAAAGTATTTCCCGACGACCACGTGGCCGCCCGGCAAATCTCCTCTAAAGACATCCCCCCGGACTCTGCCCAAGATGTAGCCAAAGCCCGAGTGGAATGAGCATGAAGGTGCTCCGGTACCTTCTTCCCTGCCAACACATACGCCGAAGCAATCGTGTCCTTGACCCAACGCGCAATGGACGCTTTAGACGCCGCCATACCTTTGTTTTTACCCGCAAACGCGACAAAGAGATGGTCCGACCGACGAAAATCATTCGTCACCCCCAAATAATGGAGAAGCATACGGCGTACGTCCAGTAGCCGTAAAGACAAAAATCGTTTCCCCCAATCCTCCTTCCGAAAGGATGGAAGAAACAAACTCTGGTTCACATGAAAGGAAGAAATAACCTTAGGCAGGAAGGACGGCACCGTACGCACCGTCACCCCAGTCTCCGAAAAACGCAAAAAAGGGTTCTCTGCAAGAAAGCGCCTGCAGTTCCGATACTCGCCTTGCTGAAGCCATCGCCACCAAAAAAACTGTTTTCAGTGTGACATCTTTCAAAGTAGCCGCTGACAGGGGCTCAAAAGGTGCCCCCTGCAACTTCCCAAGGACGAGCTTAAGGTTCCATGATGGACAAATTCGCTTGACCGGCGGGCGGATATGGTGAACCCCCTTGAGGAAACGGACCACGTCCGGCTGCGACGCGAGAGCCGAGCGAGCCACCCGGCCTCTGTAACAGGCAATGGCCGCTACCTGAACTTTTAAAGAGTTATATGCTAACCCTTTCTCTACGCCCTCCTGCAGGAAAGCCAGAATAGCCGGCAGCGATGCCTGGAAAGGCGCAATTCCCTGTCTTCCGCACCATGCATCAAAGATCCTCCAGACTCTCGCATAGGAGGCTGACGTTGAACTCTTCTTAGCTTTAAGCAGGGTGGAAATCACCCGTTCTGAATATCCCTTCTTTTTTAGCCTTGACCTTTCAATAGCCAGGCCGTAAGCCCAAAGCGGGCCGGATCTTCCATCAAAATTGGACCCTGCGTTAGTAAGTCCGGAGTTACCTGGAACGCTACCTGATCGCCTACCGACAGCTGCATCAGATCTGCGTACCATGGCCGCCGTGGCCAATCCGGAGCCACCAGGATTACTCTGCCCCGAAGGCGAGAGATGCGTTGCAACACCCGCCCTATCATGGGCCAAGGCGGGAACACATACAGAAGGGAATTTGGAGGCCACGGGAGAGCTAATGCATCCACCCCCTCCGATCCCTTTTCCTTGCGTCTGCTGAAGAACCGAGGCACCTTCGCATTGCGGGAAGAGGCCATGAGATCCATCTCTGGCAACCCCCAACGATGGACTAGCAGGCCGAACGCCCGAGCCGACAACTCCCATTCGCCTGGATCTAGAAGATTTCTGCTGAGGAAGTCCGCTTGCACGTTCTCGTGACCTGCAATGTGTGCCGCCGACAGAAGCGGAACATGCCCCTCTGCCCACCGAAACAAATTTCTTGCCTCTTCGGCCAACTGCGGACTCCGAGTGCCCCCCTGACGATTGACATATGCGACCGCCGTGACACTGTCCGAAAAGATCCTGGTCGGCTTGTCTTGAATCAGTGACTGAAAAGCCCGCAGCGCCAACCGGATCGCTCTTAACTCCAGCAAATTTATGGGCCATTGAGCCTCCTGGGAGGACCACATTCCCTGCACCGACGTTTGCAGGCACTGCGCTCCCCAGCCCCGCAGACTGGCATCCGTTGTAACCACCACCCAATCCGGCGTGGCCAACGGCATGCCCCTCCAAGCCACCAGCGCATGCTGCGAGCTGCTCGAGGACTCCATTGGAGACGCACATTGTAGTTCAGAGAAGCTGGGGACCAGCGAGAGAGCAGAGACTGCTGTAAGGGCCTCATGTGGCTCCGGGCCCAGGGAACCACCTCCAGAGTCGCCACCATGGAGCCCAGCACCTGTACATAATTCCACACTCGAGGTCTGGCCGACCCGAGAAGGAGGCGAATTTGAGCCTGCAATTTCTCCCCCCGGTCTCGGGGTAGAAACACCTTCCCCAGAGCCGTATCGAACCTGACCCCCAGATGCAGCAATGACTGCGATGGGGACAAAAAACTCTTGGGAAAGTTGACGATCCACCCCAACGACTGAAGGAGAGAGATTACTCTCTGAGTAACCAACAAACTCTCCTGTCGGGATGAGGCGCGGATCAACCAGTTGTCTAAGTAAGGGTGTACCCGAATTCCTTCCTTGCGTAGAAAAGCGGCTACCACCACCATGACTTTGGAAAACGTGCGGGGAGCCGTCGCCAGGCCAAAGGGCATTGCCCGAAACTGATAATGTTGGCCCAGAATCGCAAACCGCAGATACCGCTGATGCGGAGGCCATATAGGAATATGGACGTACGCCTCCTTGAGATCCAGGGATGTGAGGAACTCTCCCGGTCTTACCGCCGCAATAACCGAGCGTACCGTCTCCATCCGGAAATGGCGCACACTGAGGAATCTGTTGACCCCTTTGAGATCCAGCACCGGTCTGAAGGACCCTCCCTTTTTTGGTACAATGAAGTAAAGGGAATATATACCGCGGCCTACCTCTTCCGGGGGCACCGGTACCACCGCCCCCAGATCGAGCAGCACCTGAAGAGTCCTGCGGACCTCGTTTCCCTTGGCCGCCCCATTGCACGGGGACACCAAGAAAGAATCTACGACGGGAAAGGCGAACTCTAACTTGTACCCGTCGCGAACAATGTCCAACACCCACTGATCGGACGTGACTGTGGCCCACTCCGCCCGGAATGCCGAAAGCCGACCCCCTAGGGGCAAGGCGGAGGGAGCCCAGCCCCCGTCATTGTGGAGTGCGACTGGCTGGGGTATGTGTTGACTGTCCTGAAGAGGCTTTCGTCGTACGAAAGGAACTCCTCTGCTGAAACCGAGGTCTCGAAGCAGAGAACGGGCCCGATGCAGACCTGGAAAAAGGTTTACCAGCCCTGGCACGCCTAACATCCCGGAAACGCGGTCTAGACGATGAGGACCTTACCGGGGGCCTAGCCCTGTCCTCCGGTAAACGCTGAGTTTTGGCATCCCCAAAATCCTTCACCAGCTTATCTAAATCCTCTCCAAACAATAAACCCCCTTTAAAAGGGAGTCTCACCAGCCGAAGCTTGGACGCTGCATCGGCCGCCCAATGACGGAGCCACAAGGATCTGCGTGAAACCACAGAAAGAGACATCTGTTTCGCAGACGCCCGAATAATATCATATAAGGAGTCTGCCAAATAAGCCAAGCCGGACTCCAAATCAGCCAGCTCCGAAGGGACAGAACCCCCAGACTCCAATAAATTATCGGTCATCCCTTGTGACCACTGCAGACATGCACGCGCCGCGTAAGAGCTGCAGATCGCGGCCTGTAAAGTAACTGCAGCTACTTCAAAGGACATCTTTAGGGATGCTTCAATCTTTCTATCCTGCGCATCCTTTAGTGTCATGCCCCCTTCCACCGGCAAGGTAGTTCTTTTAGTCACCGCTGCCACCAAAGCGTCCATCCTAGGTAACCTAAACTTTTCCAGTTCGGTCGGGTCAACCGGATACAAGAGCCTCATGGCTTTTGCCACCCGCAAACTGGCCTCCGGCGCCTCCCATTGCGCCGAGATCAGCTCCTGCATGGCTTCATGTACCGGAAAGGACTTAGGCGGCCTACGTGTATCTGCCATCAGGGGGTTACCGGACACCTTAGCATCTTCCTGAGTAATGTTCAAACTCTGCAAAGCCTTTGAAATTAAGGAAGAAAGTTCCTCCCTATGGAACAAATGGAGAGCGGAAGGGTCATCCACCTCCCTACCCGGGAGACTCTCCGTGTCCCAATCCAATAGCTCACCTTCCTCTAACGACTCAGGAAGTGAGAAAGGCAACCTTGGCACATTATCCTCAGCCTCCGCAGACACCAGTCTGCGCTTCTTTGCCCTCTGCGACCGCCCCGGGGACCCTGCTGCCCCCGCAGTGGGTCTGGTATCCGTCCCCTCCCCCCCCCGCAGAGGTAGAGGGTACCGCAAGGGACTGCCCGGCCCCCAGCACCGGCTGGGTAGGCTGTGAGGCTTGCAACTTAAAAGCCTGATGTAATAACCTTACAAATTCGGGCGAAAATGATCCCCAGTTAAGGGGCACTAACCCGCCCTGATCCGAGCCGAGGAGCGGGCCCGCGCCGTCCTCCAGTGCTCTCGACTCTCCCCCCGCCGCCTCACTTCTGTCCTCCTTGGCAGAGGCCCGCAGTAATCCTGCATCGACCTCGGGCGGCGGGGACATCGAGCGAGCTTCCCGCACCCGGGAAATGGCCGCCTCACAAGCCATCAAAAAAGGATCGTCTGCCGGTGCGTCTAAGCACCCGGCAGAGCACAGACCCGACAGTGTTCGGCGCTTCCCACAGCGCGAACACTGCTGACCAGCCTCTGCAGCCATCCCCCCTCGGCTCAACAAAACCTCCGACGCTTTTTTTTTTTTTTTGTACACACACGGCGACCGCCGCCGACCGCCGACTCCGCCCCCCAAGACGCCCGGCACCCGGGAACGTGACTAGGAACCACCACAAACGAGTAAGTGAAATTACTCACCCAAATGGTCAGCCGCCTACCCCCGAAGCCAGGGAATCGTTGGTAAATGTACTGGATGCCGAGTCAACCACAGCACGGCTCAGTACACGCAGGAAGGCCCCTTTTTTTTTTTTTTTTTTTATACTGGAATGAAGAAGCCAGCCAGCACTCCTGCACCTAGAAAGGAACCCCTCTATCCAACGGAGGGGAGGGTGGAGCAGGGACCTGGGAGGGCCCAGGTGTACCTCCCAAAGCCGGCACCAGTCAGCCAGGCACCCCCGACCTACTGAAGAGAACTAGTCTCAACAGAGGAATCCCAACGGAACACCAATCCAATCTATCCGGCAGCAGCCAGAGACCAGGAGCTAGAAAGGTAGCTCCACCCCTGCTGGGAGATAGAGCAAAACTGAATCAACAGAAGGAACACCAGGCTTTAAGGCCAACTGTTAATCAGTTCTCTATCTCCACCTGCTGGTCGATGTGAGCTATACCCACTAGTCTCTGGATTCATCTGCTGCTTTGCTATGGAAACTTGAATTCAAAAAAGCTCGGGACAAGGATTAAGGGAGAGGAAGAAAAAGCAGTTGACACAGATGGAAAGGCTGGGTAGGTCATACTGTCTTTTATTTGCTGTCATTTTTTTTATTTCTAAGGGTTCCTTTTACTAAGTCGCGCTAGGGCTTTAATGCGCGGAATAGCGCGCACTAAATTGCCACCCGCGCTAGACCTTAACGCCAGCATTGAGCTGACGTTAGTTCTAGCTGGGTAGCGTGGGTTTTGCACGCGCTAAAATGCTGCATGCGCTAAAAATGCTAACGTGGCTTAGTAAAAGGAGCCCTATAGGTCCTTACTGGAACTGGACAAGTCAGCAGCTCTTATTTTAGCTGCCCTTCTGAATACTGGCTCCTTAATTTTCAAGAAATTCAGTTGTCATATTAGGGAATAGTGAAAATTTTAAATTAATTTGGGGCCCATCGATGTCCTTTGTAGAATCCCTATAGTTATGGGTTGTTATTAGATTATATGCACATCCAGGGAGGGGGGATGGGTGGGAGGTAAACAAGGTTTGAAAAGATTGGGTTCGGGAAGGGAAGGGTATTAATATGAATGATTCTTGAAAAATTTAAGTGATGTCTATATTGTAAAATGATTTATTTATTCTGTATTCCACTTATTGTATGTGTTTTAAAACTGAATAAAGAATTTAAAAAAAAAAAATCTCTACAGGCTAATATTACATTTTCCTTAACAAAATTTGCATTTCTCTGCACTGTGCCCCAGGATAAGACGTGTTGAGGCAGATTCTTTTTGCAATGCCTTCTCGCATGTGTTGGCTGTTGCGTGTACAATATTTAGCAGTTTAAGTGTTATGCATGTATGAGGTAATTCTATAAATTGGCACCTAGATGTACACATCACTTATGCACGTCATAGGTGCCGATAATTAGTAGATACATGCAAATTTGCACTTGGCACTATTCTAGAATGTAGCCCATAAATGCTATAGCGCAGGAGTGGGTGTTTAGGTGACATGCATAACACAGAATACTCTATCAGTTACATGTTTACCCTTGGTGCCACTGACTTGGTATTAATTGGTCATGCCTAAATTTAGGAGTATCCATGCTCTCTAACGCTAATATTCTACAGGGTGGCCCTGGAAAAGTAGCCCGCCTCCGGCGATAGTATGAGAAGATGAACGAGTAAGTGGATTGTTTTTATTCACTTACCCACAAGTTACAACAGAGGTGAAACTGGTCCCCGTTCACGTCTATGCACCTTTCACAATCACTACTGTATTTACCGTTCCAGGGAGAACACCTTCTTTCTGGTACCAGTATTAGAGGCGGGCTACTTTTTTGTGGCCCACCCTGTATAATGGCATCTTGGTGCCCAGAGCGCTGCATCAATGCACTTAAATATAGGTGCTAATTTACAGACTTGCCTTCATGATGTTTGGCAGTACATGTGGTGCTTGCTTGGGATATAACATACCTGCCACAGTGTGCCACTGTCCATCGCACAGAGATTGGTAAGGTGTGACTGATGTTGAGAACTCCCCGGCACCACTGTTCATAGATGCAGTCAGCTGTAAATAACATTCAATTTTATGTTAGTGGAGAAAAGCAAAAAGAAAAGAAAATGGGACAAAACCCCAGTATGCTAAGAAAAACAGACATGTAAGCACTTGAAGGCTTTCAATCTGCTTTAAAACAAGGAGCTTGGTGGACAAACTCGGGTAATTTATTCCAGGCATAGGGGGCAGCTAGATGAAAGGAACAAATTCTGGAATTGGCAGTGGAGGAGAAGTGTGTACCTAAGAGCAGCTTATGTGAGGAACAGAGTTCTCTGGGAGGTGTATAAGGAGATAGAAGAGAGGAGAGACATTGAGGGGCAGCAGAATGAACACACTTGTAGGTCAGCAATAGGAGCTTGATCTGTATGTGAAGGCGAACAGGGAGCCAGTGAAGTGATTTAAGGAGAGGGGTGACATGAGTGTAGCGAGGTTGGTAGAAGATGAGTCGTGCAGCAGAGTTTTGCACAGATTGCAGGGGGGAGAGGCAGGAGAGACCAGTTAGAAGTAGATTGCAGTAATCTAAGTGTGAGGTTATGAGAGTGTGGACAAGTATGCTGCGATAGGCCTTTGCAGTTTGTTGGATGTGTGTAGAAAATGAGAGGTCGTAATCGAAGATGACTCCAAGGTTGCGAGCAGAGGAGATTTGAATGATGACAGTATTATTTACCGAGATGGAGAACGGAGGAGGAGGAGCTGCTCAGTCTTGGACATGTTTAGTTTCAGATGATGGTAGGACATCCAGGCAGCAATGTCAGCCAAACAGGTAGAGACGTTTCCTTGGACTTTAGTTGAAATTTCAGGTGTAGAGAGGTAGAACTGGGCATCATCAGCATATAGGTGATACTGGAAGCCATGGGAGGAGATCAGGGCACCGAGGGAAGAGGTGTAGAGAGAGAAGAGAAAAGGTCCTAAAACAAAACCCTGGGGTACTCCAGCCACTAGTGGGGTAGCAGCAGAAGAGGATCCACCAACACATACACTAATAGTGGGATGGAAAGGTAGGAGACAAACCAGGAGAGGACAGATTTTCGGAATCTAAGCGAGGACAGCATATCAAGGAGTAAGCTGTGATTAACAGTATCAAGGTCAGACAGGTCAAGAAGGATGAGGATAGAGTCACTGCAGACTTTGGTGAGGCCAGTCTCTGTTGAGTGTTGGGGCGAAAGCCAGATTGTAGAGGATCAAAAATCTGTCAAGTTGAAAGGAAGTCCAGGCAGTGACGGAGAACATGACACTTGAGTAGCTTGGATAGGAATGGAAGAAGGTAGACAGGGCGATAGTTGGACGGGCAGGTGGGGTCCAGCAAGGATCTTTTTGAGAAGTGGCTTAACCACGGCATGTTTGAAGGTAGCAGGGACAGTTGCAGTGGAAATGGATAGGCTGAGAATATGGCAGATGGGGTCAAGTAGAGGGGTGAGAATAGGGTCTGAAGGGTATGTAGCAGTTAGGGTTTTTTTATTGCCAGCTGTTGCAGTAAAAGCTCTGAAGCTCATAGAATTCCTATGAGCATTGGAGCTTTTACCGCAGCGGCCAGCGATAAAAAAAGCCCTTACGAGGCTTGATAAGAGAGAGCCTTAATGTTCAGTATGTATGTGTATTATCTTTGTGTTAATTGTAGGAGGTGGTGATGGACACACCCTCAACAATTAATATAGGAGCTTTGCAGTTGCTATGCATTAATTTTGGTCATTAACATATGATGACCACAAATGTTTAGCACGCTTTAGTAAAAGGGGTCCTATAATGTCTCTTTAGATTCTGTACTCGTTAACTCTGGTCTTATTTGGGGGCTGAGAGATGACAAGCTATCAGGGAGAAGGAAATCAACATTATATAGTGCAGATACTCAAGTGCCTCCTCCCACTCCCATGCTAGTGCTCCGTCTCAGCACCTGCACTCAGAGAATAGTTAAGCTCTGGAATGCATTGCCAGAGGTTATGGTAAAAGCGAATAGCGTAGCTGGTTTTAAGAAAGGTTTGGACACATTCCTGGAAGAAAAGTCCATAGTCTGTTATTAAGACTTGAGGAAAGCCTCTGCTTGCTCTGGATTGGTAGCATGGAATGTTGCTACTTTTGGGGTTTTGGCCAGGTACTAGTGACCTGGATTGGCCACCGTGAGAACGGGCTACTGAGCTTGATGGGCCATTGGGCTGACCCAGTAAGGCTAGTCTTATGTTCACTTCCAGCTGACTGGTTCCAGCCTACTGATTGTGACCTCCACTGCCTGGCGGATGGACTTGCCATTACTAAAGTGCTCTCTTTCCAATAAGTTTCTGGATTCTTACACACGTGAATAACACACTTTGAAAACTAGACTGAGAGATATAAACCCAAAGAAAGAGGGACCACAGACAAGTTCATCTCTGGTATTACTAGTGTTACCATATGGCTCTAGAAAAAGGAAGACGGATTGAGACATCCGGGTTTTACTTCCATTGGAAGTAAAATCCATATGTCTCAATCTGTCCTCCCTTACTTCCATTGCTTTCAATGGAAGTAAAACCCGGATGTGTCAATCCGACCTCCTTTTTCTGGAACCATATGGTAACCCTAGGTATTACCACAGATGGGCTCTGGACCAAAATGAGGCTGCTACTTACTGTTCCTGCATCCATATAGACACTCAAATAGTTGTTCTGTTTGGTTCCAGCGTAGATTAAGAGACCTGTCAAGCTTCTTGGGCGAATATATAATACCATTTCAAATTGTGAGCCCAGCACAAAAGAGTCATCTTATGACAAGAAAAGGAAAAAAACAGCCTTTTAGAATGAGAAAACCCACACACACACTCCAAAAATGAGACCAAGATTCCTGAGAACTTTTTTCTTACCTATAACCATATAGCCACCCTCATTTGAGAAATAGATTCCTGCCTCTGAAGGGCCATCAAAACATGGGGTGACACCAAAAACCTCGTTAGGGAGGTCCAAGGACTTTCCATCCAACTTGAAGTTCCTCAGACAACCCACAAAGCTCTTCTTTGGTATATTCTGGAAGACAACAAATAGTTACAGCATTTCAGTAATGCCATCCATAGTTCATGCTGGAGGACTGAACCAAAGGATGTTATGCAAGGTATTGTTATAGGAAGGGACCCTTTGTGGTGGAATATGTACAACTGTGTTGATAAAAAGAAAATTATTAAAAGTAAATAATGCATATATATTTTGCCCTAAGCTTGCGCAGTGTTTTATGAACATCTGTGCGGCAATGTGTTGGCTGACAGTTTTTATGAAAGGTAAAGAATATGCAGTCAACTGACAGATACTGAAATTGACAATAAATATAGCACTAACTTCCTCTTGGTGAGTAGAGAACATGAACCATGGCATTTTTAAGACTGGTAGGACTAACTGTAGCTAGTGCAATGGTCAGAACAATAAGGATTGAACCATGATGGGTCAGACCAAAGATCTGTGAAGCTCCCTCTATCCTGTCTCTAACAGTGGCCAATCTGGCTCCTGTGCAAGGACCTGGAACATCATCTCCCCAGGCAGTGATTTCTCTGCGTGCTTAGCTAATATTAATGGACCCATTCTCCAGAAACTTTCCTAAAAATTTTTAAACCCAGGTATGCTACCAACTTCGACTGCATCCACTGGCAGCTGGTCCACAGCTGACATTTAGATGTCCAGTATGGCAGTTTGTTGTTTTTTGTTTTTTTTTATAAAATCTTTATTCATTTTCAAACTTATAATAAGTGTATCAATATGTTAAAACAGATTAACAATAAATATATCACTTTATATTCATCAATAATACAAATGATATGCTCTTATCTCCCTCCTTCCCACCCTTTCCTATTATATAATCAAATACTTTGTACAATATATAAAAATAAAATTACCCTCCCCCCCTCATAATTGAATCTGTAAATTTAAGGGAAAAATGTCATCTAATCAGTAAAATATTTTGTTAATGGCTCCCACACATCTTGAAATCTCCTAAAACATCCTCACTGTATTGCAATAAATCTTTCCATTTTATAAATATGACATAAGGAATTCTACCAGAAGTTATAATTTAATCTACTCCAGTTTTTCCAATTATAGGTAATTTGTTGAATGGCAACCCCAGTCATTATAAGTAATAATTTGTTATTATTTGAAGAAATCTGACTTTTTGCTCTCATTGCCATACCAAACAGCACAGTATCATATGATAATGCCACTTGGTTGTCTAATAAATAATTAATTTGGTCCCAAATTGATTTCCAAAAATTCATAATAAATGGACAATAGAATAATAAATGATCCAAAGTCCCTGCTTCAAGATGACAGTGCCAACATTTATTAGACTTAGAGCTATCTAATTTTTGTAACAGAACAGGGGTCCATAATGCTCTATGTAACAGAAAAAAACATGTTTGTCTCATAGATGCCGACACTGTACATCTCATCCTCCAAGTCCAAATTTGTGTCCATTGATACATAGAAATTTGATGTTTAATCTCAATGCTCCAAATGTCTCTCAAACCATTGTTTGGTTTCTTTTTAATAAATCCAGTTAACAATTTATACCACTGGGCAGCCTGGTGACTCCAAGATTCAAATTGGCGGAAAAAAGGTCGCCTGGAAGCATTGGATGAAAGCAGGAATATGTTTATTGGATGATGTTATCTCTAATGGTAAACTGCTTGAGTTTTCAGTTGCAACATAAATATGGCCTCAAAAAATCAGAAAGTTTTAGATGGTTGCAACTAAAGCAGGCCATTCAGGTTGGGTTCCCTGAATGGAAAAAACTTAATAACCAATATAGTACAGTATGGCAGTTTGATAAAGTCCATTTGTGGTTTTTCACAGTCTGTCTGTGTTTTGACTACCTAGCATATTTTTGTGCCATCTGCAAAATTTCACTTCAATCAAAGTTCCCTTTTCCAGATCATTAAAAAGTTAAAATAACCAGTAGATATCTGAGGTGCAGCACATACATACAAAACATACATTTCCCCAAAGTCCCTTAGACCCCACCTTTTTGCTTAAAATTACTTTTTTGAATGTTTTGAAGATCTCCCGATCTCCAGAGCCTACTACTTCCCTCCTTTTATCAAAAGAGACGCTGAAGGAGAACAAGGCCCTAATCCCCAGCCATCTCTTTCATACTCCCAAGGATAAATATACTTTCAATTCTTATTGTCAAATTTGTAGTTGAGCTCAGCTGGGAATGCACCAAAACTGTTTTGTTTTGTTATAGATAGTGCTGCTATTAGTATGTATTATGAAAATTTCCATTGAAGAATTGTTGGGGGGGGGGGAAGTGGTTATAATTTCTACTTTAATGGATTATATGTATAAGAATGTCAAGTGCTGTATATTTTATTAGTAATGTAATGTTTTAATATTAATCACTTGTTTGTCAGTTTTAAAATGAATAAAGAATTTTAAAAAATATTTAGATAATGCTGCTGAAAATGCCCAGTAAGTCCCTAAACTGGCTATTTTGTGGGTGTTCTAGAGGTGGACTGGTTAAGTACCGATATTCAGGACAACCAGTTAGGATAACCATATAAAATGGACAGCATAAAATGCAGTCCTTTCTTTATGTGGCTCTTCATAGATGGTTAAGTATTGAAATCACACTTAGCCGGATATGTTTTCACTGGCTCTGTGCACCCAGAAATTCAATGCTGGAGTTCGGACTTGGCCCAGCATTGAATTTCCAGGTATAACACCAGTGGCAGTCAGCAAAACAGAGACTGTCTGTGACTGAATATCAGGCTGGTATTGTTCATTTCTGGCCTTTCACATTAGTAGCTCTTGGTGAGTTACTTCAGTTACAGTAGGCATTTCCCTCATCTGTCCTTAAATTGTAATATACTAGTATTTAGAGGCACAAACCCCCTCCTCTAGCATACTACTACTACTAATCATTTCTATAGTGCCACTAGATGTGCAAAGTACTGTACACTAAACATATATAAGACATTATGATTATCTGTTAATATGGCCCATAGCTGGCTGGGCCACTATTTGGATTTAATTTTCCCAGTCATTATGTGATTAAATTGCACTGGGTAACATTACCTGTGATCCCTCCCTGCTCATCCTTTTTCCGATTACCAAGTCAGAATTGGAGGTGCTCCTGATCTTTTGTCCTGTCAGTAGAGGAAGATTTCACCTGCTTTTGAAATGCTGTACCCATGCATGTGGTTTTCCAGAAGGGTATTAAGTAGTGTTTCTCCCCTCCATTATGCATTAAAGGTCTGTTTTTTGTTTTTTGTTTTTGTTTTAAATTTTTTATTCATTTTCATATATCAACAAGTGTAACATAGAAATTTTAAAAGATCACATAAAACATACACTTGAATTCCTTTCATGTATCACTGTAAATACAATATATTATTCTGTATTTATAAACAATAATACCTAAAATATCTGTATTACCTAATATGTATAAATATCTTATTAAGAAGGGGGGTGGGATTCATTTTATTTAATTTATCTCATAGAATATTTGTCATTATTTTTATTATAATTCTTATGTGTATTGGGAGGGGAGGGAAAAGAAGGGTTTAAATTTTAACAACAATTAAAGGTCTGTACTTGGATATTTCTCTGTATTGCCTCCTTTTCTTTCTGTTATTCTCTGTTATTCTGTTCAGTTTTTCCTAATAAAATATACTCCCTTGCATGATTTTGTTAAAATTGGATAAATCTAATGTTACATTAAAAATTTTTAATGTCAATACCTGAAGCTTTAGTGTTGGGATGCCACCTAGGTAGATGAGGGCCATTGTATTGAACGTGGAATTGCTCGCCAGGCTGCCCTTCCGAGCCTTCAGACCGTCAATAACAAGCTGGCCATTTGTTCCATCCTTGTTAAACACCACCTGACAAGACACAGAGATTGCTAAGATTATCATCACGATACAAAAGGCTATAGTCCTCTTACATTTCATCACAGTACCATGCCACAGGGTATTTAAATGACACTGCACAAAACTAAACTCCTATGCTAATTCTGAAAAATTAACCAATGTGTAAGGGAAGAGAAATCATAGGAGGGTGGATTCTAAATTCAGCCAACAATCCATTTTGAGTGAATTTGGTTGAGTCAATAATTGAAGGAAGGAGAGTGGAGCTTGATTCCTGGCTTTGCATCCTATGGCTCAAGGTGCTAAGAAAGCGCAGAAACAGACACAGAGAGATGTCCTGGCACCCAGCAGTGTGTACACTAAACCAGGACTGGATTTAGGCTCACCCAATGTAAGTAAATACCTATGGTGTCTAAATTTAAACCAGAACTGGATTTAGGCTCACGCAATGTAGGTAAATACCTATGGTGTCTAAATTTTGATAGCTGTCACAGCATTGCTTTGATTACCCTGCCAAAGTCTGCCTTTGAATCAGTGATTCAATCCCTCAGCAGCGGTAAGTGTGAACACTAAAAATATCGACATAACTTGAAACGGATAACCAGTGGTGTGCAGTGAGGGCTTTCAGGGGATTTAGTGAATCCCTAGCTCTAGAGATCTCAGGGTATAGGAGAAGGGAAGCAGATGCCAGACAAAGGGGTGAGTTTGGATGGGAAGGAGGGAAGGAAAGGAGGAGAGATACCAGAGCATTGTTGGGGGTGGAGACAGAAAGAGAAAAATGGAAGGACAGAGAAAAAGGGCAGACGCTGGGTAGAATGGAGAGTGAAGAGAAGATGAGAAAAATAGAAACCAGAAATGACAAAAAGGTAGAAAAAAGGTTTTGTTTTGTTTTTGTTGTTGCTTTAGAATAAAGTAGTATTGTAGCTGTATTGATGAACATTTATAAATAGAAAATGGAAATAAGGTCATCTTTTTATTGGACTAATTTTAATGCATGTTTTACTAACTTTTGGAAACCAAAATCTCCTTCCGCAGGCAGTGGCGCACCAAGGGGAAGGGGCGGTCTACCCCAGGTGCAGCTCCTAGGGGGTGCACCTCCAATCTCTTTTTATATGGGGGACGGTGTTAAAAAATATCGGCCCCAGATGTCACATACCCTAGGTATGCCACTGATGTCAAGGAGTTGTTGTCTAGATGGGGTCATCTGGAAGAAGTAGGAAAGCAGTGGGCAAAACTTGAAAGGGGCTATTGTAAGGGCAACAGATCATTTAGTAAGGAAAGTAAGTAAAAATAAGACAAAAGGAAGGCTACTTTGGTTCTCAAAGGTTAGTAGCTGAGAAGGCAAAGATAAAGAAGTTATCGTTCATAAACTACAAAAGATTGCAGAAAGGGGAAGACAGGCAAAAATATCTGGAAAACTTAAGAGAGGCTGGTCAAGTAGTCAGGAAAGCAAAGAGGCAAATGGAAGGAAAAAATAGCAGATAAAATATAGGGACAAGACATTTTATAGATATGTTAGTGATAGAAGGAAGTGCAAAAGTGGCATTATGAGACTCAAAAGTGAAGGGGAGGAATATGTGGAAGTAGATAAAGATAAGGCTAAATTGCTTAATAAATATTTCTGTTCTGTGCTCATAGCTGAAGCGTCAGCAGCAGGGCCACAGAAGACAAACACAAATACAGATGGAGATATGGTAAATCTTGAACGATATTGTTGTAGGAATAGGAGGGCCTGCCTGAACATTGCTGGAGCCCGCATAAGCACTGGCACCGTTTCTTTTTTTTTTTTCCTTTATTTATTGGATTATTCATTACAATATCTCTGTAATAAACATACATGAATGAACACAAATAATAATACAAAGTACAAAAATGTGAATTCCAAAAAGGAATTAACATAATATAAGAGAACTAATTCAACCATTTCCTAGTCCACATTAAAGCTGATCGCCAGTACAAATGAAACATCAAAGTAAAACTTCTATCTACTTCCTAGGAACAGGCAAATGGCTATTATATATATTATACATCATCCTCCAAAAGTAAACAAAAATAAGGAATTAAACTTTCAACAAAGGTTTCTCTTTAATAAAATCTTCCACCTGGGCTGGATCAAAAAACACATACTTATCATTTCCATATGATATTAGGCATTTACAAGGAAATTTTAAGAAGAAAGTGGCTCCGACTGCCAAAACCTTAGGCTTTAGCTGAAGGAACTGTTTCCTCTTAAACTGGGTTTGTCTAGAGACATCTGGAAAAATTATCACCCGTTGACCACAAAACATCTCTTGCTTTTTCAGGAAATATAATTTCAAGATATCTTGTTTCTCAAGTTCTGTCTTGAAGGTCACGAGAAGCGTTGCTCGTTTCTCAATTATGTCTTTAGAAGACTCCAAAAACTGTGATACATTCAAACTTTCTGGTGATACTATTCTATCCATTCCACCTTCCTCTACCTTTTCTTTGGAATCTCTTGAAATGTAATATAAATTATCGACCTCAAGGGTCTCCACTTTGTTATAGTGTAATATCTCCCTCAAATACATTTTCAAAAGTTCCAATGCAGAAAGGTAGTGTGTGGTAGGAAAATTTAACAAGCGAAGATTTTTAACTCTAATAGCATTTTCCATTTTCTCTAACTTAGCATGTAACATCATACTATCCTTAATATTAGAAACAGCGCTAGCTTGTAAATTACCTACTACCTGATCTAACTTTTCAACCTTTACAGCTGTTTCTCCAATTTTATTATTTTGTTCTTTAATTTTCACAGTTACATCAGATGAAAATTGACATAAGTTCGAAACGGTTTTTTGTAAAGATGACTCTATTCTATTTATACTAAGCCAAACATCATTTAGAGTGATCACTTTATCCTTGGGGAGAACATCCGAGCTTTGCCCAGTACTCATCTGCACTGGGGTTAGTTCTTTAGCTTGCCCCAGGGAGTGTCCTGAAACCTCCAGATCAGATACTGACAATGATTGCAGGGAAGAAGAAATTATTCCTTCCTTAAAAGGGGAAGGAGATTCTTCTAACCTTAAGGAATATGTTGGTTGAGGAGGTGGTGTTGGTTCCCCAGAGGATAAGGAGACAGCTTGAATATTAAAAGTTACCTGTTCCTCAACAGGAGGCAAGATGGGAACCACAAGATGACGATCCATCGGGCCTGTTGTTACAGCAGATGGTATTGCCTTAGCTTTCCTCTTACCCATGCTGAAGAAATGGTAATCCTGCTCCTTGCTCCTCTTAGGCTCCGAAGGGGCTCAAAAGGGGCTAGCCCCTTTAGCCACGCCCCTTCAGCTCGCGACCCGAGGCTCACGACCGCGGGCCGCGTACCGCGGCTGCACCGGAATATCAAGGCTCCCTCAGGACCCTCTCAGCTGGCTGGGTCGGGCTGCTGCGGGACTGCCTGTCCCGATGAAGTCAGTGCTAAACAGCACTAGCGACAGGCTTCCCTCGGCGGCTGCACCGGAATATCAAGGCTCCCTCAGGACCCTCTCAGCTGGCTGGGTCGGGCTGCTGCGGGACTGCCTGTCCCGATGAAGTCAGTGCTAAACAGCACTAGCGACAGGCTTCCCTCGGCGGCTGCACCGGAATATCAAGGCTCCCTCAGGACCCTCTCAGCTGGCTGGGTCGGGCTGCTGCGGGACTGCCTGTCCCGATGAAGTCAGTGCTAAACAGCACTAGCGACAGGCTTCCCTCGGCGGCTGCACCGGAATATCAAGGCTCCCTCAGGACCCTCTCAGCTGGCTGGGTCGGGCTGCTGCGGGACTGCCTGTCCCGATGAAGTCAGTGCTAAACAGCACTAGCGACAGGCTTCCCTCGGCGGCTGCACCGGAATATCAAGGCTCCCTCAGGACCCTCTCAGCTGGCTGGGTCGGGCTGCTGCGGGACTGCCTGTCCCGATGAAGTCAGTGCTAAACAGCACTAGCGACAGGCTTCCCTCGGCGGCTGCACCGGAATATCAAGGCTCCCTCAGGACCCTCTCAGCTGGCTGGGTCGGGCTGCTGCGGGACTGCCTGTCCCGATGAAGTCAGTGCTAAACAGCACTAGCGACAGGCTTCCCTCGGCGGCTGCACCGGAATATCAAGGCTCCCTCAGGACCCTCTCAGCTGGCTGGGTCGGGCTGCTGCGGGACTGCCTGTCCCGATGAAGTCAGTGCTAAACAGCACTAGCGACAGCACTGGCACCGTTTCTGAGAGGCCCATGTTTTGGGCCAGTCAGAGCCAATATTCAGCAGTACTGCCCAGCTTAGCTGAAGTTTGGTGTTTGGATGTCAATTGGCAATTTAAGTAGGCCAGAGCTTCTCTGGCCCGCTTAAATTGCTTTGAATATTGGGCCCATAGATACCTGTTTATCCAATAGCAGTCACCTGAAATTCAGTTTACTTGGGAGGGGGCACAAGGGCTTATTACTTCTTTAAAAAAAAAAAGGTAAAAATAGTTATGTGGATCCCAGCCCATGTCCAGCTGGGGCCCACATGAGCTTTGGGTAGCCTGGCCACCCAGAATAAGCCCAAATATTCAGTGCCCATGCCCAGATATGGTTCGGCACTGAATATTAGGGTATAATTTAGCCAGGAAAGGTAAGCATTTACATACATATGTAAAAGTAGAATTTTCTAGATATATAAAAAGGTAAAAAAATAATGGAAGTATAAACACATACGGTATGCCATTGACCATCGTTGTATTTCTCTTTGCTTCTGATTTTGATCTTTTTCCCTCTTGTGCCAAATGAAAAGACAAATCGGCCCTTTGACATATGAAGAGCCATATAGGAGCTTCCGTTCTTGTCGACCATGTGAAAGATCAGTCCTTCTGGTACAGCCGTTCGCACGTCCACTGAGAAATAGGACCTGTGGCAGAAGGGAAGTAGGGAAAGCTCTGTGATACTCAGCCATCATCTGCTTTTATCTTCCACCCTTTCATCATCCTCCACAATTCTGGGTAATTAATATACCGGTATGTTTTGGGTTTTTTCATTATTCTGTCTACATGATATTTTTCCCACATGATTGGTGCAGAAATGAAGCACCAACTCTAGAATTATATTGAGGGCCAAGGGGTAGACTGCAGCTCTCTTTCTTTAGTAAGTGCTCTTTAAAAAGTGCTAACCAGAGTGTGCCATTTCTAATCAAACCTCATGCAGGATGGTGCTGGAACTGAGCTTGGACAAAGCCAGTATTGGCGAGGGGAAAGAAAACCCTTACCGGCTGGATAAGAAACAAGCCGGTAACTGTTGCAAGAAGGAAGTGTGAGATGGCACATGCTTCCTGCAAGCTATCCCAGAAGATTCAGCTCAAACAACATCACCTAAGGTGGTGATAATGAAATTGACATTTCAGTGATTGCCACCACTTTGCATCTGTGTGAGTGGCTCAGGATAAGCAGTAGCATGTTAACTGGGGAGTCAACCTAACTCTTCCGCAGCACCCCAACAATTTCATTTGCCCATAAACTACAGGACTAAGAATTTTCTACTTGTAGGTGTACCTATACCAACATCCAGGGGAGATAAATTCAGTCAGCTGCCTTCCTATGAAAGAACATGCACAGCCAATATTTGGACTTTTTTTGGCCTTGCAGTTCTTCTCTGGCTATGGCTGGAGCTATGGCTTGAGATGCTCATTTACTAAAGGATTTCGCCCTTTGGGGGTAAATTCTATAAGTGGGGGTTTCCTTTTAGGCATCATGCTGTGGTGCAGTGTGAATCCACTCTATAATGGCAGCTGGGCACTCAAGCCCGGATTCTGTATAGGACGCCCGGGATGGGCCTATACCCGTCCAAACTAAACCCGATTCTGTAACCAACATCCATGTTACAGACACCAGTTACAGAACTGGGTTACTTTAGACGTGGCTGCTACACTTATCACAGAAAGGGATCTCCCTGCTGCAATTAGTATAGGGGCTGTGGATTCCAGTCTCCCCCCCCTCACCCTGAAAATACAAGGCAGGAGGGATGCCCAATCCCTCCTGATGGTGGACCCCCTTCCCCCCGTACGATCACCAGCAGGAGGGAGCCCAACCCCTCCTGCCAGACACCCCGATGATCGCTGACAGGAGGGAGCCCAACCCCTCCTGCCGGACCCCCCCGATGATCATTGGCAGGAGGGAGCCCAACTCCTCCTACCGGACCCCCTCAACCCTCCCCAAAGATCATCGGCAGGAGGGTGCTCAACCCCTCCTGCAGGACCCCCCCAACGAGCCCCCCCTCCCTGGACCCCACCCAATGAAACCCCCCCCTCCCCGGACCCCCCAACAGAAACCCCCAACCTCCCTCCCCGCCCCCCCCCCCCCCCACGGTTTACCTTGAAAAGTGGCCGGCCAGATCTTCCCAGTGTCTGGCCAGCAGGCCCGCCTCCATCTAAATTAGGTGGACCAACCCCTCTCCGGCCAATCCTACAGCATCCTAAGGCCTCCTATGGGCGGGGCTTAGGCACATGGGCCAACTGGAATCAAACATTTTACAAAATGGCCAGGGCACAATTTGGATGTTTTGGGCTAGACCTGTTTTAAAACAAATAAGGGCCAAAAAGGTACCCAAACTGACCAGATAACCACTGGAGGGATGAAAATATGGCCCCCCAAACACTTCTTCAGTGGTCACTGACCCCCTCCCACCCCCAAATATCTGCATGAAATAGTACATATCTGTCTCTATGACAGATATTATGGCCTGCAGTCCTAGAAGAACTACAAGCAGGTCTCTAATATAGCTTGGTGGGCAGTACAGTGGATTCCACAGAAGAGGACTCAGCCCATATGCCATGCTTAACTAGTACACTTCTGGTGGAAAGTGTGAGCCCAAGGTATTGCCATATAGGCAACATCTGCAGTCATAAGGGTTATTTGGGTGTTAGACAGGTAGGTACAGTAGGTTTTTGGAGAGTTTTGAAGTGCTCACCGTATAATATATGGGGGCTATGGTGAATTGTGTACCCTGCACCCTTAATGTGAGGTTCACAGTGATGCCCCCTAGCATGTCCCACTACTCAGCTTATATATTGTGACCAGTCAGACACAGTGCCTGCCCTGGTCCCAGCTAAAGCTCCTACGAGGACCCCTAGTAAAACCCGGAAGGGAGTGTGTAAAGGCTGTCCTAGGCTGGATTTGGCTGATTCTCAGGCTGACCACCAGAGGGAGCCTGAAATTCTCAATAATCCACTAGACCAGCAGTATCTAGGCCACCACAGGAGGAGCCCTAGAGCTAAGTTGTTCCCTGCTGAGTCAGCCAGGTTAGGGTGTGTCCTTAGAATATATAAACCAGCAGTGGGGAACAAGGAGGCAGGCAGGTTAGGGAGAAGGTTGAGACCTTTCCTCCCTGAGAGCCTCCTCGGGCCAAACCAGCCTCACCTATGGAGGTGCAGGAGGCTGGAGACATGCTGGAGAAATCAGTATCTGAGCTGGAACTCCCGATGGAGACTGACAACATGCCTGAGGAAATGAGTCCTTTTGAGGAAGCCATGGAGGTTGGTTTTTCCACCAGCTGCAAGTGCTAATTCTGAAACAGTGAGTGTTTTTCAGCTGACTTTGTTTGAGAAAGACTGTTTTGTGGAAGCTGAACCTTTGAGAATCTTTTGGGTTTTCTTTACTGTTTTGCATTTTTGCTATGAAGCTGATAAGTGTCTGTTTTTGGGAGAGGTTTGCTATTACCTGGGAGGGAATTTTGTAGGCTATGTAATAGCTAGGGAATTTTGTAGGCTATGTAATAGCTAAATTAAAGCAAACCTAAGGCACTCTCCTTTGCCTGGCAGTTTAGTGCATGACTGCCAGAGGCTTCATTTTAGTAGCACTGAATATAGGGTAGCCAGTGCCTTGAACTCGATTTTGTTACTAAACTGAATAATCTGCTTGGGAGCAGGCTGTATTAAACTCTGAGGTGAGCCCAAACCTCAGAGGTGAAGAAATAAGAAGAAAAGCAGTTTGGACTTTATATTTTCACTGTTTGTTGCTCTTTTCTTTTGAGTTTGGACTGTTTAAAGTTTGTGGTCTACTTACCTGTTTTGCTTGGACCTATAATTACCTGACTTTTATGCTTTGCCAAAGAATAAAAGTGAAGCATTTTCATTTATCTCCTTTTGAGAGGATTGTGATTTTTTTTGTTTTTTTATTGGTGTCAGTTCAGGCCTGCAGGGTGACTCCAGTCCGGGTCACACGCAAGTGCTATTATTTGTGTAACCACTGAGGGGTGCTGTGGAGTCCCGGATGGACCACAGTCCCGGTTACAATATCTATTTGGCCAGTCCATTAAAAATGAAAGGAATGGTCTATATAAATTTGATATCTCCTTTTCTTCTTTGGATTGTTGACATTTCACAGTCCCTCAAAATACCTTCGATGTCAACAGGCTATTAAAGATCTACCTGTCATTTAATTAAATAGATAATATCTTTTATGAAAAAGGCAATGTTGAATTGGGTTTTTATCACCAATGATGAACTGATATAACTTAATTGTGTTGTGTTTTCTAAAAATTCTCTGTTTATAAAATTTACTAATATATTTTAAATCTAAATTCAATGACATAGTTTTCAATGGTTTTTTTGGTTTTTTTTAAATATTAACTAATATAGAAGTTATGATATCTGTGAAATTGTATAATGTCATCATCAATAATTAACTATTAATTGATAATAGTTTTCTGAACAATCAGATATAAGTAATTAATTTATTATTTTAGGAACAATATTAAAGATTTAACTTATATTTTAATATAATATAATTAAGGGAATTAATATTCCTTTGTACATTGAGATTAAATAAATAGGTTGTCCCTCTTTGCTTTTAAATTTATTGAATAATATTGAACTGTTATAATTGATAATTCAATCTTAATAAGGGATATCTAATAAGATACAAGAAGAAAATTAAAAATATAGAAATTTAGAAAGATGAATTTATTAAAATGATAAGGCAAATTGAAAAACCTATCAATAATATATAATAGTTTTGAATTAAATAAGGTTTTTTTTGATAGGAATGTTTACTTAATTTACACATAACAGGTCTTTTATTATTTATAAATTTATATCTCATAGGTATAATTCTATATTTCTATAAATTAATCTTAAATTTTATCAAAATTAAATGAGCTACTTATCTTATTCATCTTATCAAAACAGCTTAACTATAATTATTACTATTTAATAGGTTCAATAAATTATTTTATGCTTAGATCTGACTTTATTGATATATATATATTTTAATTCATGATCTTATAGATATTTATGAAGTGATGTCTGGGGAGAGTTGTTGGTTGCTGGTCTTAATGAGTGCTTTCAAGTGTTCATTATATTTTAATGGGTGGGGGAGGGAAAGGGGGGAGATTTGGGATGGGAGAGCTCTGGATATGAATGGTTTACAATATTAGATTCAATAAAAATATAATTTTATTTTCAATTCTAATAGCTATTTGTTAATCAATTTTAAGAATGTCTTTTAAAGTATTCACATTAAACATCAATGTGCTTAACCACCCTATAAAAAGGAAAAAAACACTTAATTTTCTCAAGAAACAAAATGTAGATATTTATTATATACAAGAGACCCATCTGTCTGATATAGAATCTAAAAAATAAGAAGGAGATTGGGTCAAACATTGTTTTTATGCTCCTGCTGTGGGAAAGAAAGCAGGAGTGGCTATATTAGTGAATAAAAAATGTAATGCGATTTTTAATTTGGTCTCGGCTGATCCTATGGGGAGATGGGTACATATAAATATGAATTCAGGTAAAGATACTCTGGCGTTATTTAATATTTATGGTCCTAATTCGAAGCAAATAGATTTTCTTAAAACACTCCAACACCTTCTTTTACCTCTGGCTACAGCTAATTTAATTGTGGCTGGGGATTTTAATGCTCTTATGGATCCTCTGTTAGATAAAAAACCTAGTAGAGTGATGAAGTCATTAGGATTGAATAATTTGATTCAAGTATGTGAATTAAAAGATATTTGGAGAATTTTACATTTTGATGCTCGGGAATTTTCTTTTTGTTCACATGTTCACAAGTCATTTTCTAGAATTGACTATATTTTTGTTTCAGATAGTTTGGTGCAACAGGTCAAAAAAGCTACCATTGATCCAATCATTTTATCAGACCATGGTGGAGTATGGATTGAATTTGAAATGGAGGAACAGAATTGTAATAGACCTGTTTGGAAGTTCAATAATGCATTGCTTGGAGACACAAAATTTATTGAAGAACTTCAGATAAAAATGGATGAATATTTTCAAATTAATTTCTCTGAAGAAATCTCATTGGAAACTCTATGGGATGCTTTTAAAGCTACCATGAGAGGGCATATAATTTCATATTTGGCTTATATTAATAATCAATCAAAAAAGAAATTCTCAGAATTGGAGGAAAAGATTAAAGAATTAGAATCAAAATTAATTGCAAAATGGGAACAAGATACATTCCAGGCCCTCTTAAAAGCTAAATATAAATACAATGAGATTTCTTCTAAATGGGTTAGGAAAGAATTGTTTATATTATGGAAACTCGAATAAGGTAGGAAGATTACCGGTACTGGCTAATTATTTAAAAGCAAAAAAAAGGAAAGTGAAGATTGTGGCGATTACAGATGAAAATGGGGTTATTCATGCTAAAATTGATAACATGTTAAAACAATTCATGAATTATTATAAAGCTTTGTATTCTTCTGAGCATTATTCAAACAAGGAACTTGATGGTTTAAAATTTTTGAATTCATTAGAAGGACCTAAAATTCCCGAGCATATAAAGGAAACTCTTGATGCAACTATTTCATTGAGGGAGATTCAGACAGCATTGAAGTCCCTTAGAGTTGGATCCGCTCCAAGAGGAGATGGTTGCACTGTGGAGTTTTATAAATCATTCCAAAATACATTAATGCCTTATTTATTAAATTTATATCAAGTTCAATTGAACAAAGGCAAGATTTTAGGTACTATGACGGAAGCTTTGACTATAGTTTTGCCTAAGCCAAATAAAGATCCTTTGTTGGTTTCAAATTACAGGCCAATTTCTCTGATTAATGTTGATGGAAAACTATTGGCTAAGGTATTGGCTACACGTTTGGCTAAGGCTCTCCCTCATATTATTGGTATGCACCAAACGGGGTTTGTTGCTCATAGACATTCTTCACATAATACCAGGTTAGCTCTTCACATGTTGACTTTAACAAAATCCATGGAAGAGCCTACCTTCTCTGTATCTTTGGATGCAGAGAAGGCATTTGATCATGTTGAATGGATCTTTATGTATCAGGCAATGGATTAGTTTGGTGTGGGTTCTGGTTTTATTCATATGATTAAAGCTTTGTATAGCTCCCCTTCTGCTAGATTATATATAAATAATACTTTTTCAGATAGTTTTTGTCTGGAAAGGGGAGTTAAGCAGGGATGTCCTTTATCTCCTTTGTTGTTTGATATTACATTGGAACCCTTACTATTGGCTATTAAACAAGATGATGAGATTCAGGGTATTCCATATGCAGGCTGGGAATACCACATTTCTGCATATGCAGATGACATCTTGCTTCATTTGAGAAATCCTGAATCTACCATTCCACATTTACTTGATTTGATTGAAAGATTTGGAAAATTTTCGGGATATAAAATAAATTGGAGTAAATTAGAAATTCTTCCATTCAATATACATTGCCAAAAAGGATTGTTTGATTCATTCCCTTTTCTTTGGAAAGATGAGGGTATAAAATATCTAGGAATATGGATCCATAAGACGCTGGAAGAATCGATGAAAATAAATGAAAAATCTTTATTACTGAAGGTTACTCAATTGTGCGAGCAATGGAACCCATTATGTTTATCTTGGTGGGGGAGAGTCCAAACAGTCAAAATGATGATCCTGCCTGTGGTTTGTTACCAAATGGGTATGTTGCCAATTTATTTTCAGGGGTCATTTTATAAGAAATTGAATAGTATTCTTATCAAGTTTGTTTGGATGGGCAAAAATACTAGAATTGCTTTAGTATCTGTGCAAAAACCAATTGTGGAGGGAAAGGTAAATTTTCCAAATTTTTATAGGTATCATCAGGCCTATATTCTGCGTCAGAGTATGTATTGGATCCTACTTGACCTCATGGAGCATTATCCAGATTGGTTAATTTTGGAGTGGAAAATTATGTCCCCAATGCTTCTGTCTCATGTTTTGGACATTAAGTTACCTAGTTACACTAAGGATAATTATATTATTTTAGATTCTTGGAAGCCATTGAGATATATTAATAAGCTGACTGAAATTCCTATAGAACAGTCTTTGTGTCAATCCCTATGGCTAAACTTCAAGATACAAATAGGCGGCTCTAAAATTGCCTGGAAGGATTGGATGCAGGTTGGCATAAGAACATTAGAAGATGTCACTTTAAATGGAAAATTGCTTGACTTTTCACGGTTGCAACAATCTTTTGGTCTCTCAAAATTTCAATTTTATAAATGGTTGCAGCTGAAGCAAGCTATTCAGAAAGAGTTCCCTGATTGGCACAATTTTAAAAATTACTACAGCTTGCAATTCCTTTGCTTTCAGACAGATATGCTTGGGCATCAAGCTTCCAGATGGTATAAATTAATATCGGAACTTGTACATAAGAAACCCCAAAATGCTCTTAGAGACATTTGGAGCATCGAGATTAAACAGTACATTTCTGTATCTCGATGGCCACGGATTTGGTCTTGGAGGATGAAATGTACAGCATCGGCATCTATGAAGCAAACTTTTTTTTTTGTTACATTGTTCCTTTTTGATCCCGGTTAGATTGAATAAATTAGATAATTCAAAGTCTTAATAGATGCTGGCATTGTCATCTAGACATGGGGACATTGGATCACTTACTGTTTTATTGCCCTACTAGTGTTTAAGCCCATTACATTAACGGGTGCTAGAATATAGCAGCATTTCCCACCCTTCCCTGTGCAACAGCAGCATTTCCTGGCCTTCCCTGTCCAGAAACAGCATTCCCCCCCCCCCATACATACATACTTCCCTGTGCAGAAGCAGCATTTCCCACCCTTCCCTGTGCAACAGCAGCATTTCCTGGCCTTCCCTATCCAGAAACAGCATTTCCCCCCCACACACACAGTTCCCTGTGCAGAAGCAGCATTTCCCGCTGCTCCCTTCCCAGCCGCCGCGTTTAAATTGTGAGAAAAGCGCTGCACTGCGCTACCGCTGGCTTCGGTGTCTTCTCTCCACTGCGGCCAACCCTAGCGGAAACAGGAAGTAGTCAGAGAGGGCAGGCCGCAGTGGAGAGAAGACGGCAAAGCCAGCGTTAGCGCGGTGCAGCGCTTTTCTCAATTTAAAACGTGGGTGAGCTAGCGAGAAGCAGGAGGCTTTGGCAGTGGTGGTTTTGGCGGTGAGTGAGGGCGGGAGGGGGGAGTCCTGGCTGTGCTTTCCCAATCTGGCCGCCGCATACGCACTCTGACCACGGACCTACAGATCACAGATCATGCAGGTCTGAGTGCGCATGCGCGGCTAGCGTTTTATTATATAGGATGATTCAGATTTTTTGGAAGTTGATTTGGGGACATATTAATAATATTTTAGAAGTTGCGATCCCTTTGACTTATGAAGTTGAGGTACACTATTATATGTTAAGGATCCCTTAGATAAATATAAAAGATGACTTTTTAAAATTATGACAGGTTCAGATATACAATTAATCACACGAAATTGGAAAAATTGGGATCGACTTAACTTTACAATTTGGTGGGCAAATTTATGTTTAATTTATAAATTAGAGAAAAGGAATGCTGATCTGTCAGGGAACACAAAAAATTTCAAATTAATATGGGGCCAATCAGACCTTAGACTTAGTGGGGATGGGCGGACCCGCTATGCCTAAGGCCTGATTGGTCCAGGCTTCTAGAGCCTGGGCCAATCAGGCCTTAGGCTTCGGCGGGATGGGCCGGGAAGGGGCGAGCCCGCCTCATTTCGACGAGGCGGGCAAGAACCGTCTGGCCTGAAGAACAGGTTAGTTTGGGGGTTGTTAGCGCCGGGGGTGGTGCGTCTTCGGGCAGGAGGGATTGGACACCTTCCTGCCAGCGATCGGTAGTGTCGGGGTAGGAGGGAGATCGATAATGTCGGGGGGGGGGGCGGTTGGTAGTGGTGGGGGGGGCGGTCGGTAGTGTCGGAGGGGGGGACATCCGATCGGACAGGCCGCGGCCCGCTATACTTATAGCGGCAGAGAGATCCCTTGCCGCGATAAGTGTAGCGGGCCGTGTCTAATCTAACCCGATTCTCTAGCCAGCGTCTGTAACATGGACGCCGGTTACAGAATCGGGGTTTTAGTGTAGGCTGATTCTGAATAGGACGCCTCTCCCGGGCGTCCTATACAGAATCAGGGCCTAGGTGTCTTGCGGGCCTCGCCTTCAATATAGGCGGCCTGCCTGGGGAGCATTTTTTTAAAAAAACGTGCATCCCGATTGGCTGATTAGACAGCTGTAGGATGCCTACAGCTGCCTAAAATCGGGACGCACTTTTGGAGAATCAGGGCCTAAGTGCTGTTTTGCAAGGGTGTGCATAAGTGACGTAGTGGTCCATTTTCTTTTTTTTTTTTTTATAATTCTTTATTCATTTTCATATTTTACATGAAGTGTACAAAATATTGAGTTACAACTAATGAATACACTATCACTTTTATATCTATTACATAATATTCTGAACAAATTTTTTTATCCCCTCTCCCACCCCCCACTCTTCAAGTACTTTCCAATCACCTTATACATATTGTATACCATATTATAACATGTTATGTAAAATTATTTTCACTACCCCCCTCCATGTGTGCCATAAAGAAGACAAGAAAAAGAAGAAAAGAAGAAGATAAATCCTACTATTCATTCAGTACAATACTTTGTCAATGGCCCCCATATTTTTATAAATTTAGGATATGTCCCTCTTTGTATTGCTATTACTCTTTCCATTTTGAATATATGACAAATTGTATTCCACCAAAATGTATAATTAAGGTTACTATGATTCTTCCAGTTATTTGTTATATGCTGAATGGCAACCCCTGTCATGACTAGTAAAAGCTTGTTATTTTCTAGTGAAATTTGACTTTTTTTTCTCATCAATAACACTGTATCATATGATACAGTTATCTTACAAATAACACTGTATCATATGATATTGCTACATGATTTTCCATCAATTTATTAATTTGTGGCCAAATTGCATTCCAAAAACTTTTAATGTAGGGACAATGATACAGTAAATGATCCAACGTCCCAGGTTCCAAATTACAGTGCCAGCATTTATTGGACTTAGAACTATCTAATTTTTGCAAACGTGTAGGGGTCCAAAAAGCTCTATGTAATAAAAAGAACCAAGTTTGTCTCATAGATGCTGACACTGTACATCTCATTCTCCAAGACCAAATTAGTGGCCATTGAGATGCAGTAATTTGATGCTTAATCTCAATGCTCCAAATGTCTCTTAGACCATTTTTTGGTTTTTTATTCAAATATCCAGATATTAATTTATACCACAATGCGGCTTGATGCCCTAGGAAGTCTGCTTGGAAGCATAAGAACTCTAAACTATATTGATTATTCAATGTTTTCCATTCAGGGAACCCAACCTGAATGGCCTGCTTCAATTGCAACCATTTAAAACTTTGTTTTTTACTAAGACCAAATCTATATTGC
This sequence comes from Geotrypetes seraphini, assembly GCF_902459505.1. Classification (NCBI taxonomy): domain Eukaryota; kingdom Metazoa; phylum Chordata; class Amphibia; order Gymnophiona; family Dermophiidae; genus Geotrypetes; species Geotrypetes seraphini. The sequence continues at coordinate 139,374,557 of NC_047085.1, forward strand.
AATTGTGAAAATTCCAGCAGTTTACCTTCCGAAATAACATCATTCAGAGATCTAATGTCTGCAATAATCCATTCCTTCCAAAGGATTTGAGCTCCGCCAATTTTAATCTTGGAGTTTATCCATAAAGACTGATTAGTTGACTTGTTTATTGGGACAGGTGTTAATTTACTAATAAACCTCAACGTTTTCCAAGTATCCATTAATATCTTATTTTCTCTGTATCTTCTAGGCATGTTGATACTTGGAAGATGAACTAAATTTAGGGGAAACATAAGGCGCCATTCCAAATATAACCAATCCGGTGCATTATCTATCAGTTCTGGGAGGATCCAATACATACCCTGACGTAAAATATAGGCTTGATGGTACCTATAAAAATTTTGAAAATTTACCCCTCCCTCCTTAATTGATTTTTGCAAAAATACCAAAGCTATTCTATGCGTTTTACCAAGCCAAAGAAATTTCGTTAAAATGCTATTAAGCTTTTTATAAAAGGACCCCTGAAAATAAATAGGTATCATACTCATTTGGTAGCAAACTACAGGCAAGATCATCATTTTAATAGTTTGAACTCTCCCCCACCAAGAAAGATGTAACGGATTCCATTGCTCACATAACTCTAACTCTTTTCAATACAAATTTTTCATTTTCTTTTACTGTATCTTCAATTGTATTTTTAACTTGAATGCCAAGATATTTAAATCCTTCTTCTTTCCATATGAACGGAAAAGCGTCAAATAATCCTTTTACACAATGAACATTTAAAGGTATAAGTTCAGACTTACTCCAATTAATTTTATAACCTGAAAATTTGCCAAACATATCAATTAATTCCAATAGACAAGATAAGGTAGACTCTGGATTCCTCAAATAAAGTAAAATATCATCCGCATAAGCTGAAATTTTATATTCCATATCAGAATATGGAATACCCTTTATCCCCCTTGCTTGCTGTATTGCTAACAATAAGGGTTCTAATACAACATCAAATAACAAAGGAGATAAAGGACAACCTTGTCTAACTCCCCTCTGCAATTAAAAACCATCAGATATCATATTATTAATATTTAATCTTGCAATCGGGAAGCTATACAATGTTTTTACCATTTGTATAAATCCAGAACCTATACCAAACCATTCTAAAGCCTGATACATAAAATTCCATTCTACCCTATCAAACGCTTTTTCTGCATCCAAGGAAACTGTAAAAGCCGGTTCATCCATTTTTTTTGATAAATTTAACATATGAAACAATCTAGAGTTATTAGAGGAATGTCTTTTAGCAACGAAACCCGTCTGATGCGTGTCTATAATATGTGGGAGAGCTTTGGCTAATCTCAAAGCAAAAATTTTCGCCAAAAGTTTATTATCCACATTTATTAAAGATATAGGCCTGTAGTTTGAAACCAAAGTAGGATCTTTATTTGGCTTAGGCAAAACAATTACTATTGATTCAGCCATAGTACCTTTAATATCACCTTTTATAAGTTGTGTCTGATATAAATTTAGTAAATATGGGGAAAGGACATTTTGAAATGTTTTATAAAATTCTACTGTATAACCATCACCACCTGGAGCGGATCCAACTCTAAGAGATCTCAACGCTGTTTCTAATTCTTTTAATGATATAGGTTCATCTAAACTCCGTTTTATATGATCAGGAACCTTAGGTCCAATAATTAAATCTAAAAAATTTTTACCATCTTTTTGCCTCTCCAAATAAGGCTCGGAAGAATATAGGTCCTTATAAAATTTTAGAAATTGCTTTAAAATTATATCCGTTTGATTGGTTATTATACCATTATCATCTTTTATCCCATTAATGTTCTTCTTTTTTTTGCTTTAAGAAATTTGCCAATCTTCCCGCCTTATTAGAATTTCCATAATACATTGTCTGTTTGGAAAACAAGTCTCTTCTTATCATTTTTGAAGCTAATTCATTATATTTACCTTTTGCTTTCAAAAGATCTTGTAATACATCATGTTCCCATTTGCTTACCAATTTAGTTTCTAGAATTTTAATTTCTTTTTCTAACTCTATATACTGTTTTTTAATCTGTTTCCTAACAAAAGCCGAATATGATATAATATGACCTCTCATAGTCGCTTTAAAAGCGTCCCATACATTTTCAATAGATGTATCTTCCACTAAATTAATTTGAAAGAAATCACTAATTTGTGTTTTAAAATTTTCCAAAATTTTTCATCTACAAGCAATGCATTATCAAATCTCTAAAGAGGTCTTCTATTTTCTAATTGATCAAATTGTAAATCTATCCATACTCCCGCATGATCCGAAATGATAATGGGATCAATGGAAGCCTTAATCACTTGCTGCACCTTATGTGATGAAATAAAAATATAATCTATTCTTGAAAATGATTTATGAACCTGTGAACAAAATGAAAATTCCTGATCATTAAAATGAAGATTACGCCATATATCCTTCAAATCACATGATTGAACCAAATTATCTAAACCTAAAGATTTTATACTTTTACCTGGTTTTTTATCCATTAATGGATCCATTACAGCATTAAAATCTCCAGCCACACTAAATTAGAAGCAGCCAGTGGTAACAACATACTCTGCAATTTTTTAAAGAATTCTGATTGATTCGAATTAGGGGCATATATATTGAACAACGTCGGGGCATTATTTCCCATACTTATATCAACATGTAGCCATCTTCCATGTGGGTCCGAATTTACTATCTTAAAATTGGCCATACACTTTTTATTTATAAGAACTGCTACTCCTGCTTTTTTACCCTCTGCTGGAGCAAAAAAACATTCTTTCACCCACCCACCCGTTAAGTTTCTGTGATTCCTTTATATTAAGATGGGTCTCCTGCAGACAATAAACATCCGTGTTTTGCTTCTTTAAAAATGATAATACCTTTTTCCTTTTGATTACATGATTCAGGCCATTGACATTAATAGAAAATATCTTAAAAGACATAATATATTTTATACTCCTTATCATAATCTTCCTCTTCCCTTCTTCCATAACTAAGATCTAAAAAACTTCTCCCCATGGCACACATTCTTACCTCCAAATTACCCAATCTCTTATTAATCTTTTCCTTAATCATCCTAGTAATATCTTTAATACCCACCTTCTTCCCACCCCTCCCCCCCCCTATATAATGACTGCTTAAGGACACACATTGGACAGTAATCCCAACTTCCCCCCTCCCCCCCAGGCAACCAATATTTATTAATAACCCCTTTATCCTTTATTGAGACAAACTCACTACCTCTCCACAATATATTTAATTATATCTCTCTTCTTTTTTTTATTATTTTATTTATAACATTTTATAATATTACCAAGCATATACATCTTGTACAGAAAAGTGAGATCAAACTACATATTAAACTATAATTCCAAACTTAATATTGCTACAAGGAAATACCAAACTAGCTGTTCTCACACTAGTCCTCAATATTATTGAATCCATTATTAAGAGCAGAACTTATATACTTCAAATTAATTAAGCAAGAAAAATCCTTGTCTAACTGAAGTGCAGGGAGCTAATTTCACATAGGCGTTATTACGTTGTTATTCCTTTTTCAAGACGTTTCATTGAGAGAAAACTAATCAATTGAGATGGCTCTGTAAATATATATTTCAATGATAAATATCTCACTACACATTTACATGGATATCTCAAGAAAAAACTACCCCTATTTGAGTCACTCCAGGTTTTAAAATTAAAAATTCTTTCCTTCTTTTTTGAGTCTCCCTGGAGACATCAGGGAAAATCTGAATATGTTGCCCCAGGAAGTCTTTAGACCTATTTTTAAAGAAAAGTTTTAATATCCAATCCTTGTCTGGAGCCAAAGCCACAGACAACAAGAGAGTAGCTGGAACCGCCAACTCTCTATCTGATTGTTCCAATATTGCTGAAATGTCCAATGACCTCTCCCGGGGTTCCTCCATGTTTTCTTCTTTGAATTGGGGCTTAGCAGGTAAGTAATACACTCTTGTAAGAGGAGGTAAGGAATTTTCAGGAATTTCCAAAATTTCCATAAAATATCTTTTCACCATTTCTCTGGGAGAAGTTGACAGGATCTTTGGAAAATTTATAAATCTCAAATTATTTATTCGACCATTATTCTCCTGCATTTCCAACTTCTTCCTGAGTAATATATTATCTTTTACCAACATATCTTGATTTTGTTTTAATAACATTAACTCCTTATTTGTATCTTGTGTCTCTGTTTTAAATTGTAACATATCCTGCTTTAAAACTTTTATTTCTTCCTTTTGTTCTTTTAATTCTTTATCCAAACTTTTTATTTGAGGATTTAATGAATTTCCCAAATTCACCACCAAGTCCCATAATGCTTCGAGTGTGACTGTAGGAGGTTTTGTAGGTGAGAAAAGTTGTAATGGTGTAGTGACTAAATGTTCTGCAATTAGCTTTACCTCAGTGACGTCTTGTATTCCCCCAACTTCTGTTGTCCCGGTCACAAGTCCTTGTGGAGAGATCAGTCCTCTCTGCGTTGTCGTATTCGGCGAGCTCTCCATACTAGCCTCTGTGGACAAAAAGACACCCACCTCCTCAGGTGGGTTCTGGTCCCTTGGAGAGCTTGCAGCTTGTGGCGTCGGTTGAAGGGGTGGCGTCCTAACATCGGGACTAAGAGTGACATCATGCTCAGGGGCACCCACCGCACCGCTCTCCGGCGGTGTCCCCAACGAGCTAGAACCCGACCCTTCTTGTTCCCGCTGTAGGCATCGGAGAAAATCATCAATGGTAACCACTGGGGTTAAGGGTCGCCGGGAGGCTCCTCCGGTATTCTTCCCCCGTCTTTTCGGCATTTTCGGAGCAGTTACCGGCTGGAGGAGAGTTGTGAGGAGACCCGTGGCTGGTCCTGGATTCCACAGCGGCGGCTTCTCTTCCTGCTGGGCGGCGCAGACAGGCACTCACAGAGACGGACCCCTGACGTCACTGGGTCCGTCTCCAACATCGTAAAGGCAGCCGCTGCTGTGGCAGTGCTCGGAGCAGTTACCGGCTGGAGGAGAGTTGTGAGGAGACCCGTGGCTGGTCCTGGATTCCACAGCGGCGGCTTCTCTTCCTGCTGGGTGGCGCAGACAGGCACTCACAGAGACGGACCCCTGACGTCACTGGGTCCGTCTCCAACATCGTAAAGGCAGCCGCTGCTGTGGCAGTGCTCGGAGGAGTTACCGGCTGGAGGAGAGTTGTGAGGAGACCCGTGGCTGGTCCTGGATTCCACAGCGGCGGCTTCTCTTCCTGCTGGGCGGCGCAGACAGGCACTCACAGAGACGGACCCCTGACGTCACTGGGTCCGTCTCCAACATCGTAAAGGCAGCCGCTGCTGTGGTTGACCCTTAGGGCACGCCCCTTAGGAGCAATGTGGAGCACAGGAGCCGATAGTGGGTATCCTTCATTAGGGGTACATAGATCCAGCTTGGATCCTGCTCCCTATTATTGGATCCAAGAAATTCATCCTATGTCTGCTGCAGTGAGGACGTCGTTGGAATTTTTCTTATTATATCTCTCTTCTAATCATAAAACCTTTTTTCTTTTTCCATTTTAAAGTAATTAATTTCTCTATCTATTATTTAACCTTTAGTCACATAACCATATTTATTTCCTAACATTCCATTAATGCATTTTTATCATTTCACCAATTTCTAATTCATTCCCCCAACATTTTATTTCATTCAAGAAAATTCTATCATAGTCATATATTTAATAAAAAGTATCATTTTCCTATATCTTATATTATCTAATCCATCTTCTCCTATCCTCCTTTAAATATCCAACAACAAATATCCATCTCTTCATATATTTCTGTTAAAAAAAAAAAAATTTAATTTTATAAGTTTTTATCCCCTATTTGTATTTAAACATTTGTATTTCATTTTCAAAATAATTTAATTTTTTCCCCCTTTTTATATTTCCTCTTCTCCAAATTAAATCCAATCTTTTTAAAACTATATTATCACAACATCAATCTTTACATTCCTTCAGCTACCAATAAATTCTTATGTATCTTTCTTTTATATTATTCATTTTCCTTTCCTTGCATTTAAATATCATATAACTTGTCCTTTCTATCATTAGTCCATTCTGCAATCTTTTCCTTATTGTCCTTTCATTCTTTACTTTCTCCTTTTCTGACTTATTAAATAAACTGAACTTTCATATTTATTTCTTATCTCCATCCATCCACTCTTAAAGACTTTTGACTGCCAATTGTCATTCATTTTTTTTTTTTTTTTTTTATAATATCCTTTTAGTCTATCAGTCCTGCTTTCTTCTTCTTCACATCTATTTATTTTCCTATTCAGTCTTAACTTTTCCTTTTGTGTTAATTTGTCCAGTCCTTTAATCCTTCTTGTTCATTCTTTACTCCAACCATCCATCTTTCAGTCTCCTAAAAGTTCAGTCTAATAACTTCACTTTAATGTCTTTCCAGTCTATCCTTCTTTCTACTTTCTTCTTTACATTCTTTTATTTTCTTTTTCACTTGTCCATTTTTATTTCCTGTTCTTTGTTGCATATTCTTCTTTTTCCAACAAACAAAAGTCCCATAGTTCTTTATATTTAATTTTTTGTTCAATATCCACCAATCCAGTCTTAGTATTTATCCCTTCATTTCAACACCCATTGTGCTAAAATGACATAGGTTCTGATTTTGAAAGAAAGGTCTTTAGTTTTTCCGGATCAACAAAATACAAAGATTTATCCCCACAAGATACCCTCATTTTTGCTGGGTAATATAACCCATACTTATATCCTTTTTCCTTTAATTGAGATCTCAGATCAAGGAATTTCTTCCTAATATTTGCTGTATTTTTAGCAAAGTCTGGTAAAAACCATATTTTGGATCCTTTATAGTTTAAGTTTTTATCTTTTTTGGCAGCATTTAAAATTTCTATTGCTTGTTGGTATCTTAACATATTGAATATTAATGGTCTTGGTCTCCCTTGATTTTCCAGACTCTTTATTGGAATCCTGTGTGCCCGTTCTATTTCCAAAGGCTGTTTGAAATCCAACTGCAATAATCTAGGAATTAAATTTTCTAAAAACTGTATTGCATTTTTCCCTTCCAAATTTTCCTGTATTCCAAAAAGTTTTATATTCTTTCTTCTTCCACGGTTTTCGTAATCTTCCAGCTGACTTTTCAATTGAATTATTTCCAAACTGTCATTTTTGCATCTTTTTCCTTCACATTCTAAGCTCTCCATTTTAACTTCTAACTCTGTTGTTCTTTTATTAGCTACTTCCATTTGTCTGTGTATATTCAGGATTTCTTCCTTCAGTTCTGCCATATTACTCACAGTCTCTGTCAGCATTTGTTTGATTTGCCTCAGTTCCCCCATAACTTCAGCTTTGCTTAACTCCTCTGATACATCAGCAGGAAGCGGAACCTTACTCGGGGTAATTTGATCCTGCTTCTGCCTTTTCACAGCCCCTCCGGTTTCACTTTTACTCTGTCGGGTGCTCGCCATGCTCCCACTGTCCTCTCCAATGTTTTCAGCCGAAAACAGTTTAAAAGGAAATCAATATTTATTCAACGGTTGCCCAGGTAAGAGGAGCGCTGCGATCACACGACCATTTTGTGTGCGCGCTAAGCCACGCCCCAGCTCTCCTCGTAGTGGTCCATTTTCAATAGAACATCTAAGTCTAACTTTGGACGTTTCCCGCAAGATGGGCAAATATTGGGCAGAAGTGTCCATTTTCGAATCTGCAAGACATCTAACTTTTTTTTTTTTTAAATTCTTTATTCATTTTTAGAGCATCTACTTATAGCGGCAGAGAGATCCCTTGCCGCGATAAGTATAGCGGCTGCGTCTACTTACAATGTAGACCAGCATTTTGCTGGCCTACATTTTAAGGTTTCTTCCTCTACTAGGGAGACGCGTAGGGCCACCTAGGTTCGCCTAAGGCCCTTAGGCGAGCTTAGGCGTCTTGCGGGTCTCCCTAGGCTCCCGGAGGCACCTTCAGGCCTGCCTGGGGAGCATTTTTTTTAAAAAAACGTGCATCCCGATTGGCTGATTAGACAGCTGTAGGACGCCTACAGCTGCCTAAAATCAGGACGCACTTTTGGAGAATCAGGGCCTTAGTCACTTTACTGCAACTTAGGAGTACACTTGTGAATGTACCAACATTCTGGCCATTTGTGCACAAGTGGCATGTAAATGCAGGCACCCAGCTCTAGAACTGCTGTTTTGTATCTATAATAACCAGAGCCATAAAAGAATTATTTACTAACGGTTAGTGCACATTAATGCCATTATTGTGCAATATTTGCTGCATGGCTTAAGGTATAACATACGAAAGGACGAATCTTTCCTAAATTTTCAAAGGTCCATTATTTTCAATTGGCCTTTTTGCAGTGATAGGATTTGATTTTAGTACTTTAATCTGCATCATTTCATTTCCTTTTTATTTCTTTTTTAAAGAAAGTATAAAATATTTTGTACATTTGATTTATGATACTTACCCCCTCTTCTATTAAACTGCACTAGCAGCCCGTAGTGCAGAGAGCCGCTGAATAGCCTGCACTGCTACGGATGTTCATAGGAATTCTATGAGCGTTGGGAGCAGCGCGGGCCATTCAGTATGGCTCACCGTGCAGTTTCGCAGAACAGGGGATTATTTTGCTTTGTCTTTCCTATTTTTAAGAACATAAGAATAGCCTTACTGGGTTAGACCAATGGTCCATCAAGCCTGGTAGCCCATTCTCACAGTGGCCAATCCAGGTCACTAGTACCTGGCCAACACCCAAGGTGTACTACCTTGCTACCATGCTACCAATACAGGGCAAGCAGTGGCTTACCCCATGTCTTTCACTAGACAAATTTAAACAAGGTTTGAAAAGCATTCTTTATAGAGATGCATTCCATACATAAATAGATAATGATAATAAACACAATATTTATCCTTTAGGAATCAAATATGCAGAACCTCAAAGGAATCAGATATGTAGAACATCAATATAGAAATTAAGAGTTCTTTTAATCTTATATTTCTCTCTTTTCTATCAAAACATCTTTTTCTTTTTTTTTTTCTTTCTCTCATTCTTTCCTTCATCACTTTTCTCACCTACCCTACCCTTATGTATAATCCTTAATTGTTAAAAATTTTTACTTTTTTTTATTTTTATTTTTCTAAAATTGTAATTCCATTTTTTTTTTACCCACTTGTTTCAGTTTGTATTAATAATACATAATGATTAGTTTGTATAATTTTGTCTTATTTATATTTGTATTTGTCACCCCAGTTTTTTTTTTTTTATTGTACATTTCAATTATGTAATACGCATTGAAATATTTGATATTGCGTAAAATCAAAATTTAATAAACTTGAAACTTGAATAACAGACTATGGACTTTTCCTCCAGGAACTTGTCCAAACCTTTCTTAAAACCAGCTACGCTATCTGCTCTTACCGCATCCTCTGGCAATGCGTTCTAGAGCTTAACTATTCTCTGAGTGAAAAAAAATTTCCTCCTATTGGTTTTAAAAGTATTTCCCTGGAGTTCTTTTTATTACTTTGATTGGATTGTTAACCACTTTGATCCTTTTTTAGCAAATTGGGCGTATATAAGGATTTTAATAAACATAATGTGTGATAATGGTGTTAGTGCATGATAATGATTAGTAAATGTACAGACACCTGCCACTGTTCCTAGCCCACTCATTGCAGCAATGGTGCTACGGCTGGGGGGCCATGTAATAATAATAATAATAATAACTTTATTTTTATATACCGCCATACCACAAACAGTTCTAAGCAGTTTACAAGAGAAGAGACTGTATACAGACAGCGACTCCTTCTGGAATTCTGCAATCATGGGCTCTCAGTCCAGCCACCAAGTGTCATCCTGTTCCCTCCTCCACTTAGAGTGGGAACATTGCCTCCAGAACTTCCTCAGTTACCCAGGCTATAGACCGTGCATCCTCTATACACCAGTGAGGGAGCAGACTGGCTTGCAGCTCTGATTTTAACCCATTATAATATTGTGTTTCTTAGGATGATAAGAGTGCTACAAGTTCAAACAGGACTTGACTGAAAGGATTCGAAACAAGAAAACAGTACCCTGGTGCCCTGCTGAAAGGATTGAATCTGCCTGCTTTTGTTCTTATTTGTATTGACTTTTAATATTTTATGTATGTAACTCCCTGTAAACCAGGGGTGTCAAAGTCCCTCCTTGAAGGCCGCAATTTCAGGATTTTCCCAATGAATATGCATGAGATCTATTAGCATACAATGAAAGCAGTGCAGGCAAATAGATCTCATGCACATTCATTGGGGAAATCCTGAAAACCCAACTGGATTGTGGCCTTCGAGGAGGGACTTTGACACCCCTGCTGTAAACCGTTTTGGAACAAAACGGTATAGAAATTTTTAAAAGAAATAAATTAAAGTAAAAAGTCACCTGTCTTTCAGCGAGTCTTTGGTCACCGTGTACAGCAAGTAACTGGTAGGAGAGTCTCCAAACTGATAGGCTCCTTCAGGGAATTTCAGCTGTGAAGGAGGAGCACAGATCTCTGAATCCCGCTGTGCTTTGATCTTGGTAAGGGGAGCAAATTGTCTTCCCTTGGGCACCTAAAAAAAGCAACATTTTCAAAATTATGTAATTTCTCCTTTAAGAAATAAAATCGTAGGTAAATATAAGAGTCACGGTAGACATTTACGTACTGAAACCAGATCCCCAGCACCTTCCACGGAGCTGATAGGACTAGGACTCCTAAATTCCTTCAGCAGCATTGCCAGAGGCGGCTGCTCTATAGTGCATGTTCCCAGCGTCACTTGGGTCTTTTCAGTGTGATTGGCGAGGTTCTGGACTTGAGGGTCCTGAGATGTTCTAAAAGAACAAAAGCAAGAATGACAAGTCTATTCGCTCAAGACATACACTCTGTACTACCACCACCACCCTCTATTATAGACTATCCTCAGAACAATGGACTATGGGGGAGGCAGTATCTGTTGCTCTAAAAGTCCTCTGCTCTCAATATTTTGTATGTTTTTACATTTCTAATAAGTATTTTGAATAACCTTGCTGTATGCAGGACGTCCTGTGCGTGCTTGTACGTGGTGCGCGTGTTGTTGGAGCGGCGCCGGCTTGACGGGGGAGTTCAGAGGTCCTGCGCATGCGTCTGGAGGATGGTGGCTGGCTTGAATCGGAAGTCAGGAGGCACTGGTGGATGGCAGAGGCATTGGCCAAAGAGAGGAGAGCCGCACGGGGACCCCGGGGAAAGGAAACCACCACGCTGCAAGGGCTGCAGCACCCACACAGGTACCTACCCCTTGGCCACCATAGTAAACCTTGGTTGTGGAACAAATTGTTTCAGTTTACAGTGTGGCCTATGGGGACATGTGCTTTGATATACGAGTACTTTGGATTACGAGCATGCTTTTGGAACAAATTATGCTCGTAAACCAAGGTACCACTGTATTTATGATTTACCGATTGTATTGCACTATCAAAGTTTGAAAATCAATAAAGATTAAAAAAAAAAATTTAATAAAACTTGGAAACCCAACGTGTAAATCTATCTTACTTGGGTGAAAACACACCTTATTGTTCAGTAACAGCCTTAACATGCCGATGTTAAATAAGAGTAAGGAAAAAGAAGGAAGCAGGGGAAACCAAGAGAGGGGTTTTGCCTGGGGGGCGAGTTTTATGTCCTTGTTTTTTACCATTTGTACTGGACCACTTTTATGGTGTTACTGTTTAGCATTGTACCCTGTTGGGTGGTGTTTTTTCACTGTTAATAAACATACGTTTTTTTAAAAAAAACATGCCAATGTTTAGCAGCTGCAGGAGACACTTTTACAGAGGGCTAACCTGAAACATTTTTCAGCTGCTCCTGGAAAGTTACATTATCATCTCAGAATCTGTACTAAGTTAAGATTCGCCGAAACACAGTACAAGCATTCAGTCCATGTTCAATTTATAGGCATTTGTTTCTTTTCAAAAGCTAAAGAAAGGCTTAAGGGGAATGTGGCTGCTGGATCATTCCTACTCCGAGTTTCTCAAAATATCTGAAAAGAGAAGGAATGGAAAAATGGGGGTAAATACCTCTGGATGAACACGTTGGTGATGCACCCCTTAAAAGAGGTTCCACCCAGATCGATAGCACCGCGTGAGCCTCCAGAGCTGCTTGGGGAGCTGCTTCTTATCACTGGCTTATCATCCACTAGGAGTGCCAATCTGCAACAGCATAAAAATAATAATAGTGGGGAAAAATCAAAAAGAATGTGTTTTGTTTTTTTTTTATTTACAGAGAAAGAAACAATTCAAAACAAATTTCCAATATAAACAATATAAATTTACCCCTTCCTTATATATAATTTATAGAAAAAAATATAACACTTCCTAAAACCCAACATGGTCATGTTTCACCCCTTCAAGGGTTGTGTTAGAGGCTAAGCTACAAACCAGAAGGTGCAATCCCAAACTTTCACCTATAACAGAGGTATCAAATTCAATCACATAAGGGGCCGAAATCTAAACCAAGTCACAGGACAAATTGAATATAACTCATTTTATTAAGGTACACTAATCAATTTAGCTCACGCTAAATGCACACCTTAATAAAAGCACCCCTTAGTTTTAGTAGAAGTATAGGGTTACAACCTCTCCAACACCACACCAGCTCTGTGATGGCCAAAATTAAAAACTTGGACAAATCCAATTTTTGTTCTCTCAAAAGAGACCTTGCTTTTCTAGATCCAAAATATACTCAGATGGCATCTAAGGTCACATTGGTGGGTTTGGACTGCAAACAACCTGGAACCTTCAATTCTTTCATCACTAACTTTTGTGCCCCTGCGGTAGCTTCTGTAGTGTCTTAGGGGCAACTGAGTGAAGGCTTCCATTGGTTCAATCCTCTCACCTCTTTTGTCTATATTCAAGATGTTATCCGCCATGAGATATGATTGCAAATTTTTCATTGTCTGGTGGGCCAAATTTTATGATACCTGGCCCGCGGGCCAGAGTTTGACACTTCTGACCTATATCTACAAGTTACCCCAGTCAGATTAAATACATAGCATGCTGCTCCACCCATGCCTCTTCTCTGTGAATGCCTCCTTATAATTACTCATTAAGCCATTTTAGTGCACAATTATAGCGTGTATAAGTTGGTCATACTGTTACTGTTTATGCATATAAGTGTAACTGACATTTAAATTTAGGCGAACTGTTATAGAATGAAGGGGTTGATACTGAAAAGTTCCTAACGTTTATTTCCCTGCCCTAAATCCATCCTTGTTGCCATCCACCTTTTATGCTCCTAAATTTAGAGGTTTGGTGAAATTTTGAGTATAACTTTCAGCCCTCAGCCCCAGTAAATTTTCAAGGAGGTAGAGTTAAATTCATAACTTGTTGAAACACACATCTCTTTGACACTCATGTGGCTGTAGTTGCAGACTCATTTTGGAAATTCTGTCCCCTAATTCTATAGGTCATCTAAATAAGCACCATTTGCATGCTTAACGTTATGGAATTCTAGTACTGAAGTATATAAATAAAAAATTTATTTCATAGAGGTACTAAATGTACCTGAACAATCTATTCCTCCATTTGTTAAAGAATACCATGTACCATCTAAAATATCACAACAACAGCAACAAGAAAATAAAAGTAATCAGCAAGAAACCCCACTAAATGTGACAAATATATTAGAAACCTCTGATACAGCTATTGCTACTCCGGCAACACTACTTTTAACGGTACAATTGTTGCCAGATAAAGAATGGATATTGAGAAGGTTTTTTTCAAAATAGATCTAAGGAATTCTTAGGACAAAAAATCCAGATGTTCCTGGATGTTTCATGGGACACAAGAGATTCTACCAAAAAACCCCAGCCTACATAGCATCCAAGCTACGCCTATACACCCCTAACTACCCCCTCCGCTCCAAAGCAGAACAAAGACTCAGCATTCCCGCAGGGAGATCCCTCCGAATAAGTACGGTGAAGAAAAGATCCTACAGCCATTTCCTACCTCAGCTATGGAACCGACTACCCACACAGATCAGGTCGCTAGACTCACTAATGACCTTCCGCAGAGCAGTAAAGACCTTCCTCTTCCGCCTATCGGGCCATTAAAAGCTGCCTCCTCAATATACTTCTAGTACTCTTCGCTATGACCAGTCTGGTCTCTAGAATAAGCTCTGTTATTGTCTACTGTAACCTATTTGTTGTCATGACTAGTCTGTTTTCAAACGATTGTGAATGTCTACCTGTAACCCGTTCTGAGCTTCTGGGAGAATGGGATAGAAATCGAAATAAATAAATAAGGGAAACACAGAAAAGGAGGCGACAATTTCTAATTTTGAGACCTGCAGTAACTGAGATAGGAGATGTATTTCATCTTAGATTTCCTTGCAAGTGCACAATAAGATATCAATCTGTAAAATATGTTTTTCAAGAACCTTCTCATTTATCCAGTTTTGTGTCTCTTAAACGTCTTGTGGAAGAAAAAGTTTAATAGCCTCATAAGAATAAGTATCTCTCACCCACTTGTAAACCACTTATTTTCTTAAGTTAAGGAATTCCTTTTTGGTTTTTGCGTTTTTCACTCAAGTTAATCTTGGATCTTATGCTCTATTTTTTGAGGACTTGAGATAGATTAAGAATTGAAAATTTTGCTTTCAATTTTATTCTTATATTTTAAATCGATTGGTTTCCTGTATAAATTATGTTATTGATTATTTGAATTATATAAGTCCTAATCTATCTTTCTGTACAAGATAATAATGCTTGGTATATTTTCATGAAAATTAATTAAATAATAATTTTTAAAAAGGTATATAATAAGTGCTTGCAGAGTGCTTAGTGGTATTCTATAATTTATGCATGCAAATGCTTAGCACATAAAGCAAGAACAAGGTATGGGCAGGGTTGACATTTATGCATGTAACTTGCAGAATCTTGTAGGTTATGCACTTAACTGCCATATTTACATTACATTAGTGATTTCTATTCCGCCATTACCTTGCGGTTCAAGGCGGATTACATAAGAATTGTCATGAAATTACATAATACATAATGGGTAATTTGAACATTTTAGATTTGATAAGGAGTAGATAGTGTAGTATGTGAAGCTTGGGATCTGGTCATGTTAAACAGGTTTTATGTATTTTTTGAAGAGTAGGGTTTTTGTTTCTTTTTTGAAGGTTTTGTAGTCTGTGGTCAAAGACAGCAGATTGGTGAGTTGTCTGTCTAGTTTTGCTGCTCTGGTGGCCATTAGGTTGTCATATAGTTTTCTTCGTTTGACATTTTTGGTTGGCGGAAATTTGAATAGTGAGTGGGTTCTCCTGTGTCTGGTTGAGGTGGATTGAACTAGTCGATTGTTCCAATAGGCTGGGCTGTCTCCGTTTATAGCTTTAAATAGTAAGCAGTAGAATTTGAAGTATGCTCTTGCTTGTATTGGGAGCCAGTGTGAGTCGTGATATGCCTCTGTGATGTGGTCGTATTTTTTCAGCGAATAGGTGAGTCTTAGGGCTGCGCCCATTTGTGCAGCCATAGACCATAGCCAAAGATTTGTGCACAAGTGAGCACACCTAAATGTAGGCACATCGAGGCCGACTTGAGCTAGCATTCTGTAAGAACAATTACACAAATAAGTGTTCTTACAGAATAGATGTCAACATTGCCTCCTATGTGTTTTAAAACTCAGACCCTTCCTTTTTATCTTTTTTTGTAAATGTATAGTTACTTGTCTTTGATTCCAGTAATAGTGCAGTACTTGGACCTGGGCTGCTGAAATCACCGGAGGAGTATAGCTGAATGGACAGCAGTGCAATGTTGACATCAACGGAAGGTAACATATTCTGTAATAGTAAATGCTGGGTTCTACCATCACAATATAAACTTAAGTTGTTAGCTATATAACTGAATTGTGGAAGTGGGAACTGCAGTTGAAACCCAGAATTTGTAGCTCACGTCACTTTTAATTCATATAGAAAGGTGTGTGCACATTGGACATATGTTCACAATGGTAGCACTGGCACAACTTTAGTGACTGGTACCATTGCTCACAAGCCATCTTCCCCTCCTCCTTCCTCAGCGCGATCTGCCAACGCAGCCACCCCTTCCTTCTCTTTTCCTGCCTCCCCAATCTTGATCTACCCATGCAACCTCTTCCTCTCGCTCCCCAGGCCCGCAGCCCCTCCTCTTCCCTCCCCAGCACTGATCTTCAAGTACGGCCAGAAATTTCACAGTGTCAGCAAATGTTGGTAATAATTTTTTTCTGAACTATCGCATATGCGATAAAATCAGGTTTGTGGTTAAAGCCATAATAAATCAAGATATGGGACTTCCACAATGGGACTTTCTCATGTCAAGCACCAGCATATGCCTATGTATCATGAGTGGAAAGTGAGTGCATCAGATAATACAAGGCACTCGCGCATGCGCGGTGCGGCCTGCTGGAACTTTCTAAGTTCTTAGAGTGCAATCACTCTAAAATTGTCCGTACCGGGGCTCCGTCGGTGCCGTCACCCATCAGTTAAGAATATGCTGCCTGCTTGTCCTGGGATAAAGACAATTACGTGACAATGCTGGTAAAGGCACCATCAGTGTGAAAAAAATAGCCATGCCAAATGAGTTATATTCAATTTGTTTTTTCCTAACTCCATTTTATAAAATTGCCCACTGATTCTGATGGCAGCTTTCCACTTCCTAATCAAACACAAAAAGTCTGTGGAGAAGAAGCTTTGCTGTTTAAAACATGCACAGCCAGGTGAGATTATTGTCTAACAAGACATCAGAACAAGCAGGCTGTTTCAACCCACACATTTTCCTTTTCATGCTACAGTTTTCTTTTTAAATAATAGTACTTACTCATCCTCATTCTTTATCACGGACACATAGTGCATCAATCCATCCTCGTATTTGTCCGAAGATGTTAGCTGATCGTCCCTGGTGGTCACTTTCACAAAGCCGTCCTGCAGGTACACTTGCAGCTGATCAGACTGGGACCAAAGCAGAAGAAGAGCTGCCCATAAGCGTTACATTCATCTCAATGGCCACAGCAGACAGAAAAAGAGAGCGCGTGGCCGCTGCAAACCCATTTTGCAAACCAGGGGGCTGCATTCACTGCAGGCTTGCCTCCTGTTTCCATAACAATCTTAGTCACGTGTGTCTGAAACCTTATATAAACTCACATCTCTTTCTGCTAATGGAGCCAGTCTGAGACAATGAGCAAAAAGATTTTGTAAGCTTATTAGTGGTGCTTTTATTTTATTTGTGATCTCACTTTGAGAATGTGTGCAAGACAAACACAGAGAGAGCCAGAGCTGTAACAGGAAGAGTCAGCACAGATCACACAGGCACAGAGAATGGGGGTGAATAAAAAGAGAAAGGAGGCGAGGCTTAGTTGCAGGATGGGTAAGGTGGCAGATTATAGATATGTTTGGAGTTTTCTAGATGCTGGAGGAAAATTTCTATTAAAAAAAGTATATCTTCACACACAGGTTTCAGCTATGGAGATGGAAATTCTGACTAGAGCTGTCAGAAGGGGTACCCGATTATGCTACTCTGCCCAACATGTCACAACAAGGGCCAGGGTGAGAGCAGGAGCCCTTAGCTCTTAAAAAGCTCTGGATTGGGGCTGTACCAACAGAAAGGGTCCTTGGATGGTTGGTGATTTCAGCTAAGGGGACTTCAAGCCCACCTTTTGGACTGCCTGGTCACTGGCAGGCCTAGCAACATGTCTGCTTCTGGGATAATGTATAGGGAAGTCATTAATCTGAGACAGAAGCAAGCTGATGATGCTTTGTCATACAATGTTTTGCCACACTTTATCATACTATCACCATTTCTGTCACTATACATCATATCTACACATTATGTTTTCTATACTGTCTACCATGCTACAATAGAAAGTTGCACGGGGACAGAAATCCCACCCGTCCCCACCCATCCCCGCCAAAGTCCCACCCGTCCCCATGAGGAATCCCACCCATCTTCACCCATCCCCGCCAAAGTCCCACCCGTCCCCATGAGGAATCCCACCCGTCCTCACCCATCCCCGCGAGAAATCCCTCCATCCCAAACCGTCCCCGTGAGGAATCCCCTCCGTCCCCAACTGTCCCCATGAGGAATCCCCTCCGTCCCCACCCATCCCTATAAACTTCAGAAATAGTTATTTCATTTAATTATGCTACTGAATTAAAGGCTCTGGTAGAAACCCGTTTACAAAGTATGTATTCTTCCCAATTAATATTTCCAAATTAATAAAGTCTTTTTGCGTATTTGTAAATGGGTTTCTACCAGAGCCTCTAATGTTTATAAATTTTTATCAACACAATTAATATACTACTTTATCCTGAAGCAAAAAAAAATACATATAATTTTTTTCCTACCTTTGTTGCCTGATTTCTGCTTTCCTCATGTTCTCATTCAAATCCTTCCATCCACTATCTCTCTTCTCTCTGCGTCTTCCATTTGCTCTGTTACTGTGCCTCTCCCTTTCTCCCCCCTTCCAAATTGGTCTGGCACCCATCTTCTTACCTCCGCTCCTCCCATAGTCTGGCATCTCTGTCTTCTTCCCAGCCAGCGTCTTCTCCCCACTCTCTCTTCCCCATTTCCTTTCAGCGTCCTTCTCCCCCCCATCTTTCCCATGTCCTATCAGCGTCCTTCTCCCTCCTCTGTCTTCCACATGTGCTTTCAGTGTCCTTCTCCCTCCTCTGTCTTCCACATGTCCTTTCAGCGTCCTTCTCCCCCCTGTCTTCCCCATGTCCTTTCAGCGATCTTCTCCACCCCTTTGTCTTCCCCATGTCCTTTCAGCGATCTTCTCCCCCATCTTCCCCATGTCCTTTCAGCGTCCTTCTCCCCCTCTGTCTTCCCCATGTCCTTTCAGTGTCCTTCTCCCCCCGTCTTCCCCATGTCCTTTCAGCGTCCTTCTCCCCCTCTGTTTTCCCCATGTCCTTTCAGCGTCCTTCTCCCCCCGTCTTCCCCATGTCCTTTCAGCTTCCTTCTCCACCCCTTTGTCTTCCCCAGTGCTTTCAGCGTCCTTCTCCCCCCTCAGTTTTACCCATTTCCCTTAAGCGTCTTTTCCTCTCCACTCCACCTTTTCTCCCTTTCTCTCTCCCTGCCCCTTACCTTTGTGGCGCTTCCCTGCCCGACTGACAACAGAACAGGCCCGGTCCGACAAACCTCCCTGTCCTGTAGCCACGAATCTAAATTACCTTCTTACAGCAGCTGGAGTAGTGAAGCTGCTGTAAGAAGGTAATTTAGATTCGCAGCCACAGGGCAGGGAGGTTTGTCAGACCGGGCCTGTTGTCAGTCGGTCGGGGGAAGCGCCACAAAGGTAAGGGGACCTGGCCGGCTGTGCACCCTGCCCCCTAAGGCTGCACCCGGGGCGGACCGCCCTCCCCTTGGTACCCTCTGCCTTTCCCTACCTGCCCTGCCACAGCACACAGCCGACTGGAAGTCTTCCCAATATCAGCGCTGACGTCGGAGGAAGGGAGGGCTTTGCTTAAGCCCTCCCTCCGACGTCAGTGGAGGGAGGGCTTAACAGGGAGGAGGTTTAAGCAGTAGGGAGAAGACGAGCCTCACGAGTACATCCAACCCCGCAGGAACCCCGTGACCCTAGGGGGCATCCCCACGGGATCCCCGTGACCCTACGGGGCGTTTCCACGGGATCCCCGTGACCCGAAGGGGGAACCCGCGGGATTCCCATCGTCCCCGTTCCCGTGCAGCTCTCCATGCTACAATTTCTCAAGCTATGTCTGCCACACAGTGTTTGCCATTCCATGTCTACCAAGCTAGGTTTTATCATGCTATGCTTGCATTACTATTTTTGCCATGTCATGTCATACTAGGTTAGCCATGCTTGTAATACTATGCTTGTAATGCTATGTCTCAGCATCAGGGACGGCGTTAGGGGAGAGCAAACAGTGCAGTTGCCCTGGGCCCCACAGCTCCAGGGGGCCCCGTGGACCAGGCATCTTTTCTCCTTGTTGGGCTATCTCGCTCCCTTCCCCTCACCTT
This sequence comes from Geotrypetes seraphini, assembly GCF_902459505.1. Taxonomy (NCBI): domain Eukaryota; kingdom Metazoa; phylum Chordata; class Amphibia; order Gymnophiona; family Dermophiidae; genus Geotrypetes; species Geotrypetes seraphini. The sequence continues at coordinate 139,394,550 of NC_047085.1, forward strand.
CATGGACGTTTTTCCAAACCAAAGTTTTCTCTCTCACAAGGGTCCTGAAGCGGCAGCCATTCTCACTAGCTGCATGTGGCTGCCCTGAAGCTTTCTCCTCTGATGCAACTTCCTGTTTCCGCTAGATCACGTCAGAGAAGAAGCTTCGGGGCAGCTGTGTGTAACTAGTGAATAGGCTGCTGCATCAAAGGCCCCTCAGAGAAAAACTTTGGTTTGGAAAAATGTCTGTGAAGGTGAGGGGAAGGGTGGGAGATGGCCCAATGGGAAGAGGTTGAATGAATCTTTAGGTTTATTGTGTAGAGACCGACGCTGTATGGAAAGGGGGGTGGGAGTGAGAGAGGGGAGCAGATGCTGAATGGAAGTGGTGAGAAGAGAGAAAAAAAGGGCACATGCTGGGGGAAGAGGACAGAGTAAGATAATGGAAGGGGTGAGGGACAGAGATGGCAAGCTTTAGGTAGATACAATGAAAAGAGGGAAGTTGAGAACTGGATAGTAAGAAATAACAATCTAGACAGGCAGAAAATAAATTGAGAAGGAAGACCAGGGAAGAAAAGGAAAGGGAAGGGAGAGGAGAGAAAAATGGGGGGGAGTAAAGGGAAGAAGATGGATGCCAGACCAACTGGGGAGGGAGAGATAGAAGGGAGAGGCAGACAGTTTCTGGATGAGGTATAGAAAGAGAGCAGATGCCATATAGAAGAGGCAGAGAGAAGTCAGACAATGGATGGAAAGAAGAGAATGATGAGAAGATAAGGAAAGCAGAAACCAGCCAACAAAGGTAGAACATTTTTTTTCTATTTCTTTTATTTATTTCTTTTTTTTACCTTAGGACAAAGTGGTATTGTAGCTGTGTTGATAAATGTTTATAAATAGGAAATGGCAATAAGGTGATCCTTTGAACTTTCAAAGGCACAGCCTACGGGACATTACCCCGTTTGTGATCTTTGCACCATTCATTTGGTTCTGAGCACTATTTACACTTCAAAAGTGGTGTTATATAGTTAAAGTCTGGGTGTTTTTTTGTATTTTGATCCTTTTTATTGAACTAATTTTAATACATTTTTTTTACTAATTCAGAGACCAAAACCCCCTACCTCAGGGCAGGGATACTGTAACAGCAGCATGCTTTACTGACCTGAAGAAATAGGTTTTGACCTCTGAAAGCTACTTGCGAAATGTATTAGAACAATAAAATGGCAGGCACTAAATTTTCTGCCCGTCATGTCCCATGCCTCTCTACCCAAATGCAAAATATAAATACCTAAGTTGGTGGTCTTCCCAAAGCCCTGCCGCTGAAGATCTCTTCCTCTAGTTCAGCAGCCAGAACCTTTCAAGCTCTGCAGCTGGTGGCAGCTCAGAGACATTGCTATTAGCTGCAGATCTTGGAGATTACTGTGCCAGACTGGAGGAGGTGGTCTTCAAATGGCAGAATTTTAGGATCCCCACTAGCCACAGTAAGGGAGATGGATAATTTTTGGTGGACATGGGCTTGGGATCCCTGTGTGTTCACTACAGAAAGAAGTGCATATCTGGTTTTATTTCTCCAGTGTCGTAATACTTGCTGAGTTTAATTTCTTGGGGTTCCTAGTTCAATTTCTATTTGTGATTCTTTGGTAAAGGTCTGTCTGTGTTTTGTGTGTAAAAAGTCATTTAAAGTTGTTTTATGTGTGGTAGTAATGGGAGGTGAGGATATCAGGGGAGGGGGGGAGAGAGGAGAGGGGATCAGGGGCTCCTTCCTTAATTTCTGCCCTGGGCCCCAGCTTGTCTAAAACCGGCCCTACTCACCATACCATTTTTTGTCATATTATGTTTTACCATGCTTTATTAGCTATGTTTTGCCATTTTGTCAGACAATGTTCTGCCATATTAAACTTGCAATCACTTTGTATAAATACACTTTATTATGTATGTAAACTTGTAACCCATTCTGAGATCTTCTGTGAGGATGGAATATAAAACAAAATAAATGAGATAAAGGAGGCAGATTTGAGAGGGAAAAGATATATGACAGACATTCTAGTCTAGGTCACAGAGATCCAGTCCTGGTTTTGCAAGTATGAATTTATACTTCTGATTTTACAGTTGACTTCTATAAGATAATCATAACAAGAAGTTTATGAATGCAATGGGGCAAAAAATCAGTACTGGATCAGCTCACTTCGTTGATCTGTGGTGGTGTGATTAAAATAAAGCTTGAGCTGCAGAGAAGAAAGATTAGAAGGAGCTTGGTTTGATTAATACTGCACAATTCTGACAGAGAGTGGTAGAAAACTGGAACGCTCTTCCAGAGTCTGTTATAGGGGAAAACACCCTCCAGGGATTCAAGACAAAGTTGGACAAGTTCCTGCTAAACTGGAACGTACGCAGGTGAGGCTGGACTCATTTAGAGCACTGGTCTTTGACCTGGGGGGCCGCCAAGTGAGCGGACTGCTGGGCATGATGGACCACTGGTCTGACCCAGCAGCGGCAATTCTTATGTTCTTATGGGGGAGCTCTGTGTCTGATGGTAAACAGATATCTTGGGAGATAAAGAACTTATGTGAACAACAGAAGAGCGGGAAAGGTGTGATTAAATGTGAAGATATTAAGATGGCCAAACAGGTTGAAAAGGTGACGGCGAAAGCTAGAAGGATGTTAGGGTGCTTAGGAAGAGGTATGGCCAGTCGGAAAAAGGAGGTATTAATGCCCCTGTATAAGACTCTGGTGAGACTTCATTTAGAATATTGTGTACATTTCTGGAGGCCGCACCTTCAAAAAGATATACATAGGATGGAGTCGGTCCAGAGGAAGGCTACTAAAATGGTGCGTTGTCTTCATCATAAGGCGTATGGGAACAGACTTGAAGATCTCAATAGATATACTTTGGAGGAAAGGTGGGAGAGGGGAGATATGATAAAGACATTTAAATACAATCAGCAAAAAATTATTAGCCTAGTGGTGGAGATACCCCATGAAAGTACATTTATAATAGGTGGAGAAAAAGCCTCAACTTATCAACAATATACGGACGGCAACCCAATGAACTGTTTTGTTCTTTTTCTGGCTCCCTGTGCACAGTGATGGCTTTGGACCTGTTTTGAAAAGTTACATTTTGAAATGTGTGGAATTTTTTGCCTATGATATAGAGCAGGACTGGCTTAAGAACTCATTGGGTTGCCGTCCGTATATTGTTGATAAGTTGAGGCTTTTTCTCCACCTATTATAAATGTACTTTCATGGGCTATCTCCACCACTAGGCTAATAACAATTTTTTGCTGATTGTATTTATATTTTGTTATTGCGATTTGGATTCTTGAAAGACATTTAAATACCTACATGGCGTAAATGTACATGAATCAAATATTTTTCATTTGAAAGGAAGCTCTGAAATGAAAGGGCATAGGATGAAGTTAAGAGGTGATAGGCTCAGGAGTAATCTAAAGAAATACTTTTTTTTATAGAAAAGGTGGTAGCTGTGTGGAATAGTCTCTTGAAAGAGGTGGTGGAGATAGAGACCGTGTCTGAATTCAAGAAAGCGTGGGATAGGCACATAGGATCTTTTAGAGAGAGGAAGAGATAATGGTTTCTGCAGATGGGCAGTCTGTATAGGCTATTTGGCCTTTATCTGCCATCATGTTTCTATGGATACATTAATGTAGTTAACTTCACTTTTCTTTTCTTTTTTTTTTTTTAATAGTGTCTCTAGGCACCTGAACAGAAGTCTAATTTCACAAACACTGAAACAGAGCCTTTCTGAATGCAGAGAATGGACTGCGGCCTTCAGGAAAAAGCTTCTGTTTATAACCAATGATTTGTTAGTGATCTGATCAAGAACCTGTCATGGACATCTGTCAAACATTTAACAAATTGGAAAAAGAAACCCAAAATGAAATGAATACCTGCAAGGCAGAATATAGTCTACATTGTGAGGTTACTGTTCAGCCTTAATGCAGACGTGGGTGGGTAAGCAGCAGAGGCAGAGACAGATGGGAGGGAAAGGGACTAGAAACTGCATTCTGAACAGATCACACAGGGGAAGAGAGGGAAGTGGGTAGAAGGAGAAAATTACAATATTCAAAGTGAGCGTGTCAGGCACAACATGAATGATCTGACTGGAGAAGGGACAGATCTCAGCAGTGCACCAGAGAAAGAAGAGTCAGGATTTGGTAAAAAAAAATGCACAGGGAGCTGGGTGGTCCTACTTAGCAGTGCCAGAAATATTAGAAAAACGCCATGAATAAAATATTGAGTGGAACATAGAAAGAAATGAAAACAAGGCACCAGTATAGATGTTTAAGCACTGTTCAAGGCTGTCTTATTAAAAAGGACCTGATCATTTTCAAAAGCATAACAGGTATAAACTTAGACATACTAAGTCATACGCATGAGTGTCACACATGCAACTGGCCACTTTTCTTCCGTCTCATGTCCTAAGGTTTCTTCTTTTCACACATTTCATCAATGGCATGGGGAACTATAGTAGAAAGGAAGTGCAGGCTGTACTACTAGAGGCCTGCTGTGAAACCCCTTCCATTCTGTAACAGGATATATGTGTCTGAGTGGGTGGGGATTCGGCAGGTCTCTAGCATGACTTAATATCCGTCAGTCCCTTTCCACCTTAGCTCCCCTGTGATGAGATCTGACTGACAATTACAGTGGCAAGATAGGGGAGCTGCTGGGGAAGGAAAGAGGGGAGACTATGGTATGGGGAAGAGAGGGGCAGGAAAAAAACAGAACTGTGGCAGAAGAGGGGGGGGGAAGAAGCTAGGCTACAGATGTTTTCTGGACAATAGGATGGGGTTGAGGGAACAGGGAGACTGGACAGAGGAAGGGGGAGAGTGTGGAGCAGTGGATAAAGCTACAACCTCAGCACCCTGGGGTTGTGGGTTCAAATCCACGCTGCTCTCTATGACCCTGGGCAAGTCACTTAATCCCCCCATTGCTCCAGATACATTGGATAGATTGTGAGCCCACCAGGACAGACAGGGAAAAATGCTTAGGTACCTTAATAAATTCATGTATACCATTCTGATCTCCCCTGGGAGAACGGTACAGAAAAATAAATAAATGAGAAATGGAAAAATAATGGATAAAGTGGTAGGCTACACACAGAGGGGAAGGGGAGATGGTGGATGACTGAGGGGAGTAGGAACACAACAGAGAGATGTGGCCAGAGGAAAGGGAGAGGAGATGTAGAGATGACAGTCCAAGAAGGGTGGAAGAGAGAGAGATGAAATGCTAGTGTTGGTGGGAGCAAGAGGGGAGGTGCCAGGTTGGGGGAAGGAAGAGTAAGAGAGGGGCTTACAAAGGAATACAACAGGCAGATCTTTTCAAATTTGTATCCTAAATAGACCACAGAAAAAAAAAACCTCATTCATTGGCCTTCCATCGTACTCACTGCCGCTTTACATCTCACTCTTTGGGATGGACTACCCTTACAGCCTCTTTTACAAAGCCACGCTAATGGCCTGAAGTTCATAGAGATTTAAAGGGCTTTGGGGCTGTTGCCGTGCGGCAGCTGCTAGCGTGGTTTTGTAAAAGAGGCCGTTAGTGCTGCTAAAAACAAGATGGAACTGGCTCTTACATACTTTTGATATATCTCGAAAACTGCTAATTAAATACTGCACACAGCAAACAGATAAATCACTTCTACTAAACTTTTATTGATCATGACAGGAGTTGCCATCCAACATATTACTAATAACTGGAAAGATCACAGTAGACTTAATTTTAATTTCTGGTGGAATTCGTTGTGTCACTTATATAGAATGGAAAGATCATTGGCGGTACAGAATGGAAAGTATAAAAGTTTTATAAAATATGGGAGCCATTAACATCTTTTTGTCATGATTAAATGCCATTTTTCTATTAATTATACACCACTTAGTGATGAAAGAAGGGAAGGGTTTAATGGGAGGGTTTAAGATCTTATAATGAATAATGGGCTTAGAGGGAGGGTGGTGGGAGGGTTGCATTTATATTTATAAGATACAATGATAAGTTGTTCAAGTGATCTAATTAATAGTGTTTATTATGATTCTTGTACACTTGATGAAAGTTTAAAAACGAATAAAGAATTAATTAAAAAAAAAAAAAAGTAATCATGTATTTTTTTCAATGAAAATAATGTGAAGCATGATTTAAAAAAAAAAAAAAAAATTATGGCACTTTAGCTGGGTACAAGGCATGTGAAAAACCAGTCTGCCGTTAACCTAGCTATAAGTATATTCAGGCTTTTAACTGCACTAGGAGGCAATGGTAATGAGGGAGGGGACCATGTTTTCAGGTCAAGCCCCTGAACACTGGTACCTCAGACTACAAACCTCCCATCAACAGTTAAACATAGACCTTAAGATATTTCTTTTTACTGATGCTTTCACCTAGCATGGAACTTTCTCTCAGGTTGTTGGTGAGGGCCTGGAAGACAGAGCTAATTCCTAATGTGTTGACCTGTCCTTGTCCTATCAAATACTATAGTTCACCCCCTACTATCCTCTCTAATTTTTATTGTCATATCTATCTTGCTCTACCCCATAATTCATTTTTTTAAGCTATTCAGATCATATGGTTAGGTGTTAAACGGGGACATTTTTTAAATAAATAAATTGTTTGATGGGTAGGATAGTAAATAATCTCCATTAAACTTGAAATTTAGGGTGAGAGAGGAAATTCATGTATGTAAATTATGGATTTTCAAATTTACATATGTTCTTTCAATGGAATATCCATCTGCAGGAAAAGCAGGTGCTTCAAATGTCTATGACCCGTTGTATCTACAGAAATTGCCTTTAGAAAATTGATTCATAGACCACAGGCAGTATGTACCCATATCAGCATGGGCAGACAGAAGATTATCCCTATGTTTCCTGACAAGTGCTTCCATAATATGGGGCTGCTACCTGGTAGGAAATTTGGATTTCAGTGACACACGGGAAGAAAAAGGCTATTGTACTAAATAGAAACTCCCTCTTGCTGGCTTTCTTTGTGCATCTTCTTTGCATACCTGTGTTCTGTGATTCATTAACATCCCATTGCGCTCTAAAGTCTGAAATCCAAACCCAGTCTGAAATTCATCGGGGAAAGCAAAGTCTTTGGAATTCAGTCCCAGTGATCCACCTTGGGCAAACTCCGCAGATCGGACAACCTAAGCAGAGACAAGATAGACACAGGAAGCGTTTAGTTAACATTCTTGTTCTGCAATCCGAAATCAGGTTCTCACAAAATCCAGGACTGATAAATTGTGCTAAATGTTATGGAAACTTGGTCAGTTGGGTTAGTGGACAATGCTTTACACAATCTTATTTATGTGCATGATGCACACAGAGGCTGTTAACAGTTTGAAAGGACTCTCAGGTTCAGTCTGGATGTTTCAACTGCAGACTGACTGAAGTTACATGCTGGTTAGAACTACAGCATAATTATCATTCATACATTAGAAGAAGGTGAAGTACAATTAGATTTCAGGTGGCTCAACAGATAAATGTGCGCTGAACAGTATCCAGTTCCCCTAGGTAGTTCATGGTCCTATATCCAAGCCCTAACTTTATTAGAGAACTGGGCAAAGGCGATTACTGAAAAGAGCCGCATCCTGAATGCTTCCTTGAAAAACATATACTATAAACTCCTCAACGTTTGCCAAAAGGTGCTTAAAAAGATACAAAAAGAGAGGCAAAAATGTCAATAAGGACTCATAGAGTCCTTATTGACATTTTTGCCTCTCTTTTTGTATCCTTGAAAAACATGGCAGACCCAGGAGCTGTATTTGCTTATTACTAAGTTGGGGAGAGGAGGGTCCAGGTCTTCAACAAAAGGGTCCAGACAGCATTTCAGATTGAAAGATTTATAATCCAGCCTGTCGCATCAGGATTAACCCTTTGATAGGCCCAAGGCAAACAAGCACAAGTTGGGCTCCCCTAATGTAATATAAATATATATTTTTAGAATTTCAAAATACAAACAAGCAAATATAGTTCTATAGAAAACTGATTATAAGTAGACGTATCAAAAAAAAAAAATAACAAATGATGGCAATAGTTAGCTGGGTAAATTCCCAGTGTTGAAAATTTCTCTTCACTTACTATATATACTCCGATATAGGATGAGATTTTTGGGCCCAAAAAATGGCCCAAAAATGAGGGTCTTGTCCTATATTTGGGTCATCACCTGACCCTCCTCCATGACTTGATACAGGCCTCTGATATGCCGGGAAAGGAGAGATCCCTCCAGTCCTGGCCCATACAAATCATTTTTTTATCCCCCCATCCTCCCTCCCTATGTACCTTTTCTGTTATCCCTGGTGGTCCAGCGGTGTATGGACAGGACTGCGCTCCTGCCCTGCACAACTCCTTCCGGGCTTGGGGCGCACAGGAACGAGCTTCTTGAGCTCTTGCGCGGCCCTGCGTCACTAGCTAAATGGCTGCCGCCAATTCTCGCGAGACTTGCGTGACCTGGCAGCAGCCATTCGGCTAGCGGCGCAGGGCCATGCAGAAGCTCGAGAAGCTCACTCCTGTGTGCCTGTGCGCTGTGAGCCCTGATTGGCGAGCCCAGAAGGAGGTGAACAGAGCAGGAGTGAGGTCCTGCCCATACGCCGCTGGACCACCAAGGATAACAGAAAAGGTATGCAGGGGGGTAAAAAAAAATTTTTTGTATTGGCCGGGCTGGGAGACGAGAGGGATCTCTCCTGTCCCAGCCTACCGCTAGACCACCAGAGGTGGAAGAGGAGGTGGGACAGGGTGCAGAGCCTAGCAAGGAGGGGGACAGGGCAGGGCAGAGCCTGGCAGGGAGGGGATACAGGGTATAGTGCAGAGCCTGGCAAGTAGTGAGGGAGGCTAGCTGCATAGCCTGGCAGGGAGGGAGTCTGGCTGCACAGCCTGGTAGGGCAGGGAGGGAAGGGAACTGGGTGCAGAACCTGGCAGATAGGGGGGCTGAGTGCAGATAATGGCAGGGAATGGCACTTGAATATTAAGCCCCCGTCTTATATTCAAGTCAACCATTTTTTCCTCCTTTTTGGGGGGAAAAATGGAGGGTTTCTACTTATATTCGAGTATATATGGTAATATGTGCATAGGCATACATCTACCAAAGGACTTCTCTACTCCAGCTCAAATTTTGAAAGGGAAACTTTCTTTATTTGAGAATGTCCCTACCAGGGATACAGAGATACAACACACACTGACACACACATGCAAGCATGCCCTCTCATTATACAAACATATGCAGTCTTATGTTTTTCAGTCATGCACACATGCATTCTGTCACTTTTCAGACTTACCTTCTCTCTTTCTCTATTGCTGCTGCTCATGTTAGTGCCTCCTCACCAATCTGTTCACCAAGTTCTTGTATTTCTGCCAGTTTTTTCTCACCTTTCAGCAGATCCCTCATACTTCCATCCATTCCTCTTACATTCCTACCCTTTCTTACCCCTCCACCCACCACCAAGCACCTGCAGCACTGCTGCCCCTCTCTATATCAAAGCAGCCTCCTCATTGGCTGGGTCCTACCACAGTCTCTGCACTGGGAGAAGGGAGGATTGGAACACTTCGGAGGGCTAAATTCTAAAAATATCTGCCATTTTTGCTATCCTTCTGGCTGAATCTTGAAAAAAAATCCAGAGACTTCATAATCCTATCCTCCTGAGCCCATCTGACATGGTTTCCCCCAATAAATTTTGGCTCTAGGAGCATGCCTAATTTGGCTATAGCTTAATTCCACTCTGCCAGCTGTGTACTGAAAACTTGGTGGGATTCCATTCTCTTTATTATCAGTAAGAAGTGGATTTCCAGACTCCTCCCTTGCAGGTCTGCAATCCTGTCTGCTGGAGAATTCCGAAAGGAATCTGGCAGTTAGGTATCTCCCATCTTAGATGAAAAAAGAAAGCATAGGGATTTTAAAATGAAATCCCTGCCTGTACATCTAGCAGCCTGCCCTAACCTCAGCTCTACTGCCACCACTTTTCCACAAACAGGCCTGGCAGCAATACTCCTAAAAGGTTATCCTTATGAAAAGTGCTTCCTGCAGAGTTGGGGACACTGACCCTCAAATTCTATACAGAGTGCTAAAAATTGGGCACACAGGGGTCATTTACACACATAACTAAATTAGCTTATTGGCTCTAAATTGGCCTTAAGTACTAATAAATTGACATCAACAAGCACTAATTAGAATTAATTTGTAGGTACGCATATAGATTACACTCCTATTTTATAAACTTATGCCCGAATTCTAAAAACAGTGCAATTAGGCGCTCTACCAGCGTCTAAGTTAACTTTTTAATTGGCTATTAATGACATGGTAATTGAAAAAAAAGTAGGTGTCACAAGGCGCTTACAAAACATGGTGCTGGAATCGCATTTACTCAGACACTTAGCAGCGCCAAACATCAAAAGAGGCGTGTTATAGGCGGGATTGACATTTGGCACCTCTAAGCGTGATTCTATGTTGAGGGTAGAAATCTAGGCCTGTAAAACCCTGGCCTACATTTTCAGTGGCTACCTTTGACACAGGCCGTGATTCTTAAAACGGCACCATAATCTGAGTGACATGCGACTGGCATTGTATTTTCAGGTGCCTGCTAATTACGTTGTCGCTTTCAGAATTCGGGCCTTAGTGTCTAATTTGTAAGATGCCCAAGGACATGGGAGGGGTGTGCCAAGCAATTAGGCAGAGTTATTAAATGTAACTGACAGTATTTGGGTGCAAATATTTGCACCAGCCATTGACATGGCATAAGTCCTTGCACCTAGAGCCAAAATGTAGACTAGGTGCAATATTGCCATTATTGAACTGGCGCTTAGCACCCAAATTTTTAGTATTTAATTTTAGTGCTCTTTACAGAATTAAGCCTTGAATGCTTGCAGACTGTATAAATAGATTATTTAACACATGAAGGCTTTACTAGTGCAGAAGGATGGTACATCCTTCACCCTGAAAGTTGTTATGCTTGTTTGGTCTAAACTTGCCTTCAAAGTAGACATACTGCTGCTTCATAAATAGACCCATTTGGTACTCCGTTCTACATTTGAGCATATTCAAATTTTTCATAGGCAAACATAGGTTTTTAGATTTATCCCCCCCCTCCCCTCATAGCCAAAACCACAGCAACTGTAAGCTCTACATAGTCTGATCAAATACATGATTAAAGTTATGGAATTGTAGAGGGACTTCAGACTAATCTAATCTAATCTAAACCTTAGGTTTTTATACCGCATCATCTCTACATTTGTAAAGCTCGACACGGTTAACAAGAGTCAGGGTAGAAAGGAACTCCAGTGGAGGGAAGAGGCAAAATGAAGAGAAAATTTAGAGGACTAGAATAACCAGAGAGGGAGGAGGAGTTACATTTTTGAGAATAACCAGGTTTTCAGATGTTTACGGAAGAGTTGGAGGAAGCTCAGATTCCTAAGAGGGGAGGTAAGGTTGTTCCAGAGCTGAGTGATTCTGAAAGGGAGGGAAGAACCTAGTTTTCCTACAAGTGAAACGCCTTTTAGAGAGGGAAAGGAAAGTTTCAGTTTTTGGGTGGATCTGGCAGAATTGGGGTTAGAAAAAAATCTGAAGACCCACCTCTTAGACACCACTGTCTTAGTTTCTGTATAGCACCCCCTACTTCTAGGTCCCTCCTCTTGCTTCTCCATGTCCCTTTCCCCTACTACTTTCCCCTTCCTCTTTGATCTGTTACCTTGAGCCTGTATAGGTATGTGCGACTCACAAATGGAAGATTAGATTAATTAGAAATGTCTTAATTGTGAATATGTCTTATACTGGGTTGTAGAAGATACTTTGAACAATACTATATTGTGGATTATACAAGAGTGTTATGTGATCATGGAATGCTGGGAAAAAAAGAAGTAAAAAGTGTGGGAAACTAAAGAGAAGATTTCTGCAAATAGCTAAAGCACTGCTCAAATCTACCAGTTTAAAACTAGGCTGAATATAAAGCCATCAGATTTGAATGTGTGTAATTTTGTTTCTATTAAATGATGGAAAGTATTTCTTCAGTGGATCAGCACTGGGCCTGTGTCTAACAACCAGCTTTTCAATATTGCATTTTTTGGTCTTCCTTGATAACATTTTTGTAGGCCTGTTAATTGGAAAAGTCAATGGAAACACTTCAAACATCTCAGTCAAGGTAGGTATGGCAATGAGAATCAAGGTTCTCATCCAAAATCATGATATTACTGGGAAAGACCAATATAGTGGTGGCACTGAATTTCCAATATTGCCATGAACCATGGGAGATAACTAGCTATCTCTTGCAGCCTGAATTTTGGCCAGACTGTGTTTAAATCTAGGTTGAAAGTCCAGGTTCCTACAAAAGGCAAAAACTAAGCCTCCCCCAGTTCATTCTTCTACAAAGTCTTGTGCTGTTGCTTTCAAAGGGAAGGACTCACAAACATGCATTCATTCTATTTTATTTATGTTGTGTGAATAAAAAATGGACTTCTATTCTTCTCAGATCCCACAGTTTTAAAACTCATGGCTTTACTGGGGAAAAAATACTTTTTTTTTTCTCATTTTGGGCTCATGGAATAAACTCCTCATTGGGTCTTTGGTAGAAAGTAGCAGTAGCCTAGTGGTTAGTGCAGCAGATTGGGAACTTGGGAAACTGGATTTGATTGCCACTGCAGTTCCTTGTGACTCAGAGCAAATTGCTTAAGCTTCCATTGCCCCCAGGTACAAAATAAGTATCTGTATATAATACATAAACCACTAAAGTCTCGTCCCCTTTCTCCTGAAGGATGGCTGAAATCTAGTTGCTCCCCAGAGTATTTGTGGCGACTTTTTTCTCATAGCTAGTTAGTTAGTTGTTTGGTTGGTTGGTGAATAAGGAATATTAACATCTTACCTTCCACTTATCTGAACACCTTTTAGTGACACCAACAGTTTCTCCAAACTTGGCTGAGCCAGATGGGTTTTTCACATTTCTCACACAGCCACGGAAGGGGGGTGTATCAATCTCAAACCTGATATAACAAAAATAAGAAACTGAGATCTCCCCCAAAACCCCCAAGAAAATCATAGGGGTACATTTTTTTAAATTATTACTGTTGCTGGTCAAAGTTTATGCAAGGTCTCAGCTTTCTGAAAGCAGAGAACCACTAATTTAACCAGGTCTTTCATTTTTGAAGCAAAATCTGAAGAAACTAGCCTTCTCCATATGAGGAAAAACTCTAGCACAAGAGCTATGAGGAGGCAGAATCAAAAACATTATCAGGAAATATTTTTTTCACAGAGTGGGTAGTGGATGCTTAGAATGCCCTCCTGAAGGAGGTGGAGGAAGCAAAACCAATGCTATATAGTAATGATACTTGCACTACTAAGAAATCATGAGGAAAGTATCCCGCACTGTGTGGTAGGTGTAATCTCAACAACACAATAATGGAAAAAATAAGCTGTACTATGTGGCAGGCAAAATCCCAAAAACCTTCCTGGGCAGACTCAATGATCACGTTGGTCTTTCTGTGCCATCATTTGCTGTGTTGCTATGTTAAATAAATTTCTCTATAAAGGCCCAGATTCTGTAACTGATGCCATTGGCAGCCACCTTAAAAGCAGCTGCTGATCGCGTCTCAATCATGCAATAGCGCCGGCTACAGAATCGCGTCTCCGAGAAAGGTAAGCGCTGAAAATGTAGGGCAGGGATTTCCTGGTCTACATTTCCGGTGCCTACCTATGATGTGAATCGCACCTAAGGAGGTGCTTTAAGCTGCCTAATGCTATTTCTGCCATTAGCCACACCAATAACGGTATTCGGTGGCTTAAAGTGCCTCCATAGGCGCAATTCCAGAGCCAATTTTTTAGGCGCCTATAATCAGTTAAAAATGTAATTTTAACAGGGTTTTTTTTTTTTTGTTTAAATTTCTTTATTCATTTTTTCATATTACAACAAGTGTATCAGAAAAATAAATATAATCTTATAAACACACACTTGATTTTCTTTCATGAATACTTTAAGTACAATATATCATTTATATTCATATTTTTATAATGTTTTAGATAATATATAAATCATTTAATATGTATGACAAATATAAGTAAAATAACCCCCCCCCAAGCCCTCCCTTCGTATTTCAGAAACTCTAACCTAATATTTAAAAATACATTAATTAATTCATACATATTTGAACAGGGTTTTAACTGAGATTGGGCACCTACCAGCACCTAACATATCGGCACCGGTTCAAGAATCCGGGCCAAGGTATTCCTAAGTAGAATGCAGTCTTTTCTCAGCAGGAAGAGTACGGAGGCAATCAGGACTTCTCCTGTTTGCCTTTTTGGCACCAACTCACCGTTCCCTAATGGAAGAAGGTATTCCACCAATGTAGTATGTAGTAAAGCCAAAGATGGTTAAGTTAGCCAGAACTGCAGCTTCAGGCTGGTCAATCCTTAGCACATTCTGCCTGGGGAGGATTCGCATTACAATCTGAATACAAATAATTCATAGAAACATAATTAGTACTTGTGAAAAAATAGAGATTGTATGCAACCTGCTGGCTATATACAGAACTATCTAAATGCATGGGAATTAGACTTTACCAATCAATGACCAATAACAGAGAACATTGTGTGATACTGCAGTCAAGTCAATGGAACAAGCAGGATTCCCCATCTTCCAGTGTTTATATTTACCTGGTTACATAAAACAATCCATTTGATATTTGTTGTATGTGAATGTGAAATAAATTTTTCTTAAGGCCCTTAGTAGACAGTATTGAAATGTTCAGTTGCCATATAAAAAGTGGTAGATGGCTTATTGGCTTATTTTTACGCCCAATATTTGACAGCTCAATTTATTTTGGTAAGATTGCTGAATACGTTGTCCTTTGCAGAAATGGACAACTTATCTGTATAAGTTAAGACTTCTAATATGTGCAGTCTTTTCTGTAAAATTTGAAAATAAAAAATAATATATAAAAAAAAAAATAATATGTGCAGTCTTACTGAGTGGATAAAGTTATCCAGAGAATATCAATGCTATCCTGTCAACTTTTGACCCTGCCTTGGATCATCCTTAACTCCCCCTAATCTTCTATGGGTCCGAACATTGATTTGACCAGCCAACATGTATCCGTTAGCTGGCATGGGATTTTGATTTTAAAAAGGAGTTATACGATTAGCTCCCAATGCTGAGCACACAGCTCTTTTCATGAATATCAATCCCAATATATTATTAATATTCCAAAACTGAGCGTTAACTTGTAGTCATGAACCATACTGAAAATCAATGGAAAACATATTTTTTAAATGAAACATTTTAACATATGCCAGGATGAAGGTGTTAAATATAGTGGCAGGTGATGTTGTAAAAGGTGTCTTGTCTTCCTTGTGATTTTTAAAATATTTCTCTTTACTATTTGGTATCCGACAGTTAATACATACTGGATGATCCTTGCCATCATTTATTTTGGGTTTCTGGCTCTTTATTTCTTGAGCAGGTCCTGCATCAAGTTTGTGCCGGAACACCAAGATGCCATTTTCAATATTTAGACTGAAGAAATGATCCTGCAAAAGAAAGGGAGCACAATATCATATAATAAGTCATTAACATGAAAGCTACAGTGGTGATTACCCACTCAAAAGGATTATGTGGCTGTTATGAACTTGAGAATTTGCACAAGGATATATGCATAAGTACAAGTGCTGCAAGCAGGAAGTCATTGTGTGTGTATTCACTGCATGAAACTAGGAGAATCAGCAAACTCTTCTCTAGCTAAGTATCTGTGTCATTTTCCAGTGATGCCATGTGCCAAATTGATCCTAACAGGCCTTTAACTTGCAAAAATATCTATGAAAAAGTTATTTTGGAAGTCTATCCTCGATAAACAAGGCTCTCATAAATCAATATTCACTGGCAGAATTTTTCCACTAGACATACATATTTATTCATCTTCGCTCCTCCCCCAAACCTTCTCTTTTCTTTGGTTGCATAACTTTGTACATGTGGCAGACTCCTTAGGCACCTAGAGGGTGCCTATGTGGAACCTATTCTATAAAGAAAAGTAGGTGCCTACTGTCTAGAGAACAAAAGTGTAATGGGGAAAATAACATGCCTATAATTTAGATGTGTCAAATATTTTTTAACATGAAAATATTTTTAGGCAGCTACCTCATACGTACTATTTTCACAAAAACCAGGAACTTTTTCCTTGCTTTGATTAGCAGTCTCTACATACAATCTTCTTAGGCCCTCAGCGTGATGCTGAGTAGCCACTCAGAACTCAAAACTTTTCACTGTTCTGAGCTTTATGTGACAAATCGTCACTGGGTCTATTTATTCATTTTTGTCACTTATCAAGAGCTTAAATAGATTAAATTTACTTAGCTTTATATAAAGTTGTCTCTATTTAGAGATGTCTATGTCATGCAGGGTGTCACAGCCGACATGTTTCGCGGGAACCGCTTTATCAAGGCTCCACCCCCCTTTTAGAGTATTTGAGGAGGTTGACAGTAAAGGGGGGTGGAGCCTTGATAAAGCGGTTCTTACAATTTCTTGTTTCCGCTGGGGAGGGCCACAGTGGAGAGAAGACACCAGGACTGGCAGCAGGGTAGCTTTGTGAATTGCTACCGCCACCCAGCAACAAATTTTATAACAAATTAAAGGTAGATTGGGGGGGGGGGTTGGCATTGTAAAAATGCCATTTGGAGGGAGAAGGGAGAAAGAATTAGATGCCGGGAATGGGTGCAGCAGAAAGAGCCAACCAGTCAAAGAATAAAGGGCAGAACTCAATAAAGAAAGATAGGGAGTCAAGAAGAAGGAAGGGAGATGTGGGCTCACCTTGCCGCTGATCTGTGCACACAGGCCTGCTCAGGTGTTCCCTCTGCCAAAGTCCTTCCTTCCTATGCAACTTCCTATTTCATGAAACAGGAAGTTATATTAGCTGGAAGGACTCTGGCAGAGGGAAAGCCCAAGCGGGCCTCTGCAAAATAGATTGGTGGCAAGGGGGCTGGTGCCAGTGCTAATGAATTGGTGAGTATGTTTTTTCTGAAAACGAATTGATTAAAATCGATTCACCTGAAGTGAATCAGTGAATCGATTTGAATCAGGAATCAGGCACTTCTAGTATACATGAACATGTGTAGAAAACTGCATATTTTATAAAGTACACATGTAAAACACAACTGCATCTGTGCTCTGCCCCAAGTCCTTCCTGAACATGCAACAGAGGCACCCCGATGTCATTTCCATCACCTCAATATTTCTCATGCACAGAGAGGATTAGTACTGAAATTAAATGTATAACTCTTTGACCAAATGCAAGATGAATGAGCTTTTGGGGACAAGACAAACAATAGCAATCTCTAAACACAAAAGAAAAGAAAAGAAAAGCCTTTTGAATTAAGTGACAGACATGGTACCTCTTTTTCTGCAAAAAACAGCAGGCCATTGTCAAATGTTGTCTGAATTGTCTGTTCATAGCGCAAATTAATAGAGTGGATGGGTTCCAAGGTAATTTGTGCATAGCCCGTTCCTTCAAAGAAGTTACTGTCTGACTCTTCTTTGTGTCTGTAATATTAAATAATTAGATATCAGCAAGACACAGGGAGAAGGAAGAACCATCCCCAGAAACACAGGTTCATCAAAAGCACATTAAAGAATCTCATACTGTCTACTAAGGCTCAAAGGTTTGTAATCTTTCAGACAAGGCAAATGCAGAACCTGTCTCCACAGTATGTGGTGAAACAGTGAATGCCTATTACTGATAACCATAATCTTTAAAATGAATAATTTCTGCATATCCTTTTCTAAGCATAGTTTACAATATGGGTTTTCCTAGGTCAAATCAGTGAATCTGAGCATCAGCAGCTGAGATTAAAATGGAACTCAAGCCATACTTTAAGCTTAGATCCAATCAACTAAAATGAAACAGGGTAATATAATTTCAAAAAAAGGGGAGATAAGTAAAGTGCTTTAAAGTCCAAACTATTGAAACTTACTCCATTATATACAGAATACTAAGTGTCTCAGCAGATTGATCAGTTTTCTAAACGCTCAGAGATATGAAACTCTAATGGGGAGCGACAGCCCCCATTGCGGAGTTCACCATCCAGTCTTAGTGTTATAAGTCTTTTGATCAGTCTCTGAGGCATAATAGTATGATCCTGTATTTTTAAATTTTTACTTTTTTTCTTTTTTCATCGTTGTATAATCTTTCAATGTTAGTTGTTAAATGAAGTTGAAAAAAGTCAGATGACAAAAATCAGATGACAAAAAAATCACTAATCAGATAAGAGTCTTGACTTAACTTTAGTGTTCTCCAGGTCTCAACATGGCCCCGTTTCAATATCTGCTTCAGGAGACCCAAATAGAGACTTCCACCTCTTCCAATCAATGATGATATAATGCAGACATAACTGTATTTCTGTAATCTTTTGTGCTTGTGTGGGGGGTTCACTTGGCAGCGGGAGAGAATGGGCATCTCTCCTACTTCAGGGGGGGGGTGTTGTGTGGCAGCGGGAGAGAATGGGCATCTCTCCCACTGTGTGTGTTTTTTTCTGCACATGTTCCCATCACTATCATCTTGCAAATTTACCAAGTATTTGCTACTCTTTGCCAACCTCATTTACATGAGCGTTTTTTGGAGAATGACTTGTTTTTTTAAAATTTGCTATCAGAATGGCTGTGATAGCAGCCCGTCGTTTTTTAACACTTGCCGATTTAAGAATCTTGGCCCCAGTTGGAGCTGCTGATTTAGGAAAATGAACTAACAGATGCAAACGAAAGACCTTCTTCCTTGAAATGCTTCTTATTGACTATTTTCAATAACATTTTCCAAAGTTTCTGGAAGGCTATTTGGCCTAGGCAATGTACAGTCTAAATACAGTGGGTCCTAAATCCTACTGGGATGTTCTAAAACTGACCTGGGGGGATGCTCAATCCCACTGGAGGGTTTTAAACTGAATTCTCATTATCAGAATGGAACCGGCTTTGGACAACATTTATGGCATTGCTCGCTTTGACCCTGTACAGTAGGAATTAGGTACCCAATGAAATAAAAATAACATTGGCTATGAAACAGTTTGTTTCTCTATTTTGGGGGTTACTGACTGTGTGTGTGTAATAAACAGAAATAAGTTTGAGAAAGGATCAGGAAATCACTGCTCTGTCCGACTGACCAGTGTAAGAACAGCAGAAACAGCAGAAACAAAGTTTGTTTTTCCACCAAGTGCAGCTGCAATAAATGACCATAGATTGGAGGAGTGCCCGTGCACATTTAAACTTCTTCCAGAATAAAACCAATGTTTTCCTCTCTTTACCTTCTGCATGGCTCCACTTCAGTGGTGTTCAGATTAAATGTTCTTTTGAAGTTGTACAAGCTAACGACATTCTCATTGAGGTCATCTAATTCAATGCAGCCTTCGAAATGAGGATAGTTTAATTTAGGAGGAGGCTGGCGCCAGAAAGAAAAAAAAAGAAAGAAAATGCATTTAATGTCAATAGAATAGTTATCTGAAAAATATATAAAGTCATTAAAAAGCCATTATAATTCTATTTTAGTCACCATGAAGGCAATTCTACAAATGGGCACACCTCCTTTCAGGTGCCCTGATGCCATGTGGTGATAGCCTGTTCCATAATGACATATGGGCGCCTAGACTCTTTTATAGAATATAAATGCAACCTGGCATCAGTAAACCTAAAATTTAGGTATCTGCCATTACACTGGTATATCTGTTTGGAGCCTAAATATGTCAAGGGCATGCACAACTTCCAGCATTTTGCAAGTGGCACCACTCATGCCCCTCATGTGAATGCCCTCCCCTTGCATTTGCCTGCTAGGGGCTAGATTCAATCCATGGCGCTGGAAAAATTTGGCACCAAGGCCCTGGTTCTATACACAGCGCTTGCCGATTTAGGCGCCTAACTTAATCTTTTTAATTGGCTTAATTGGCGCTGTTAAACCCCTAGGACCTGAATGCATCGTCTCCATGTCACTAAAATAGGCAGCCTTGATGGAAGGGAGCCCCTCCCCCAAACAAACCTCCTCTACAACTGCCCTATAATCAGTCCCTCCAAGCCACATTTGCATTTACCGTGAAGTCTACAGGATATCCTCCAACATAAAAGACAACAGAACTGGGATCCAGATTTAGCAGTGTTTTTTCATTCACATCAGCTCTATACTTCATAGTACTTGGCTTGGAAGAAGTGGCTCCTCTTGTGTAAGTCAGCACAGCGTACTGGTAAATTCTGAAACCAAAAGTTGCAAGATGTAAAAAGCTACAGAAACCAAAACCAATTAGAATGATGTTTTGCAGTACAGGCAGTCCCCGACTTACAAACGCCTGACTTAAGTATGACTTGTACTTAAGAACGCAGTTGCAGCTTCGTTTGATTTCACTTCCGGTGCGCTCCGGAAATGAAGTCAAGCTGAAGACTATGTCAGAGGAACGTTGCGCCACTGCCTGAGAGCTAATTAATGGATATAGAGTAAAACCTTGGATTGCATGTAACTTGGTTTGCAAGACAAGCAAAATATTTTATTAAATTTTAACTTGATATACAAGCAAGCTCTTGCAATACAAGTACATACAGTATACATACATCACAACTGAGCCAATGGTTCTTCTCTCTGATGCTGCAAGAGTCGAGTGATTGTTCTAAACGAGCAAAGTCTTTCAATACGAGTAGATACAGTATACTACACGTCGCATCATCACAACTGAGCCGATGGTTCTTCTCTCTCTGATGCTACAGGCGTGTAGTGACTGTTCTAAATGTGCGAGGTCTTGCAATACAAGTACGTATAGTATTTTGTATTAAAGTTTTGGGTTGTGGAATGAATCGTCTGAGTTTCCATTATTTCCTTTAGGGATATTTGCTTTGGATTACAAGCATGCAGGGGGATTGCAAAGATCTACAATGTGACATAACCAGGCTCAAGGAATGGGTATCGACATGGTAGATGAGATTCATTGTGGATAAATGTAAAGTAATGCATGTCGGTAAGAAAAATCTCAGGCAAGAGTACAGGATGCCCGGGGCAGTACTTGGAGAGACCTCCCAGGAAAGGGACTTGTGAGTTCTGATCAACAAGTCGATGAAGCCATCCACACAATGTGCAGCGGCGGCAAAAAGGGTGAACAGAATGCTAGGAATGATTAAGAAGGGGATCATGAACAGGTCGGAGAAGGTTATCAAGCCACAGTACCTGGCCATGGTGCACCCTCACCTGGAGTGCGTCCAGCACTGGTCGCCGCGTGTACATGAAGAAGGACACGGTAACACTCGAAAGGGTCCAGAGAAGAGTGACTAAGATGGTTAAGGGGTTGGAGGAGCTGGTTGGAGTGACAGATTAGAGAAACTGGGCCTCTTATCCCTCGAACAGAGGAGATTGAGAGGGGATATGATCAAAACATTCAAGATACTGAAGGGGATAGACTTAGTAGATATGGACAGGTTGTTCACCCTTTCCAAGGCAGGGAGAACGAGAGGGCACTCTTTAAAGTTGAAAGGGGGTAGATTCCGTACAAACGTAAGGAAGTTCTTCTTCACCCAAGAGTGGTGGAAAACTGGAATGCTCTCCCGGAGGCTATCATAGGGGAAAACACCCTCCAGGGATTCAAGACAAAGTTAGACAAGTTCCTACTGAACAAGGACGTACGCTGGTAAGGCTAGTCTCAGTTAGGGCACTAGTCTTTGACCAAAAGGGCCGCTGCGTGAGCAGACTGCTGGGTGCGATGGACCACTGGTCTGACCCAGCAGCGGCATCTCTTATGTTCTGGAACGAATTATGCTCGCAAACCAAGGTTTTACTGTACTTATTTTAGTCACAGTTCATCCACTCTAGTCCACTCAGTATTTTGTAAACCTGTATCATATTCCTCCTCAACCGTCTCCTACTCAACTAGCAAGCTTAAACCTGCAGGAAGCATTTCCTTAGACTGATCTCATTCATTGTGAGAA
Source organism: Geotrypetes seraphini (assembly GCF_902459505.1). NCBI lineage: Eukaryota > Metazoa > Chordata > Amphibia > Gymnophiona > Dermophiidae > Geotrypetes > Geotrypetes seraphini. Next base: position 139,416,427 of record NC_047085.1, read on the forward strand.
AGCTGTGAATTTTTATGCTGATGAGTGCAGACAAAGAATGGAACTGAGCAGCATTTCCAGTGGCATAAACTCCTACACTTCTGCAGCAGGTTCAGGAAAGATGGATGGCCACATTAAGAACAGTGTGTGGTTGTGCATACTGCACCTTAGAGGGAACACTGGTAGGGATAGCTGGTCCTTTTGTCAGCTGGGAGTAGAGGTAAGCAGCAGGAATCTTAAAACCTACATGTTCTGAGTTACATACAAATCTGACCTAAGGACAGCTTTAAAAACATAACTCGTTCTTAACCCAGCGACTGCCTGTAATGTAGTATGCACTTCATCAACTTTTGTTCACTTTATAAATCACAGCACTTCAGGGAGAGAGGGAGAGAGGAGTAGGTGAAAGCAGTAGAATTTTGTGGTGCTGCAAAACGTGACAGAAACCCCAGAACTTTGCTTGGGAATTTTCAAGCACACTCGAGGCTGCCTATACAGCTGACATCTCATAAACTCTTTCACAAGATGTAAGTACTACTGTGACTGTCAGCAGTGAATCTGAGAGAGTAAGATCAAACTTCACATATCCTGGCTTGGGAGTGAGGTTCATTACTGTCACGCAATGCACAAAACAAACTCATTTGGAAACACTACCCTGACAGCAGATCAATTTTGTGCATTGAACACATCTGGCAGCTTCCAAACGTGAGATAGGAAAATGAAAATGTTATTAATTTAACATTCAGCTAGACAATGAGGACAGAGACCCAGCAGCACACAAAGAGTGACTGGGGGTCTAGTCCAGACAGTGGGAGTAACATTCAAGGCCCATTTATAGCAGCAGGAATAATCTTCCATAAATAGGTTCCACTTCAGAAATCATGTGTATTGTTCCAACCTGTTTCTCCATTCAATAATTGTTTTCGATGAAAAATACAAAAGATGTAACAGCCTCCTACCGTTCAAAAATCACTTGGTCCATAATGGCTTCTTCAGTTTTACTCTGAGTCACAAGGTGCTCGACATCAAGTTCAGCCTCTCTTCCTCCCAGGTTGTAGACGCACACAAGCCTGTCATCTTGGATTGCCATGCCAATGTAGTCCTTGGAAGTCTGAGAGAGGGAAAGCATTTCAAAAGATGTTTATTGAAAAATTCTGCCAGCACTTCATTTCATGTCACATTCATTCTTATATACCTCCTTTTCACTGCAAAAAAAGTGACCCACAATGGTTCACATTGCAAAAAAATACAAATCTTCATTAAAAGCAATATAATGCGGCAAAACAACTATTTTGAGAGATCTGGAAATACTCAGGGCTCCTTTTACGAAGCCGCGTTAGCGGCTTTATCACACGTACCTTTTTAGCGCGCGCGCTAACCCCTGCGCTAGCAGGAAAACTACCGCCTGCTCAAGAGGAGGCGGTAGCGGCTAGCGTGGCCGGCAAATTAGCGCATGCTATTACGCACATTAAACCGCTAATGCGGCTTCGTAAAAGGAGCCCTCAGAGTCTATAAATTAGGGGTGGGTGGGGAGTTAGTTATTTTTAATGCAGCAATAAAGATACCCTAACCTACTGTATTTTCCTTTTATGTTTTGCTTTCTCTTTTACGATTGTAGTTCTTCCCTTTCTTTCCTATTGTTTGAAGTAAGTCCATGTGTATTATTATGTCTTTTTATTAAGATGTCTTGGTTGTATCTAGTATCCCTGATTTTTAATCTGTTTTTAGGTAAATTTTATATTGTACACTACTTAGAAATTTGATTAAGCGGTTTAAAAATTTTTTATAATAAACTTGAAACTCTTTGTGTGATTGCTTATATAGAAAACTACATTTTAAATGCTGCTGTTCTTATATAATAGATAATATATTGTTGTACAAGGGGCCAATGGAAAGTTCTCAGCTCAACCAAGAAGAGAATGATGTGGAGCCCTGAAACTTGCAAATTATTCCATACTTTTCTTGACACTTTTTGTTTCAATGATATGAAATGAAATGAAAAGTGTCAAAAAAAGTGTGGAATCACTTGTAAATTTCATGGCTCCACATCATTCTTTTCTTGGTTGGATTGAGAACTTTTTAGCAGCCCCTTGTAATGGGGGTGATTGGGAAAACGAGATGCGATACTAGTGCAGAGCATTAGGACTAGAATCCTAGAATTAAGAACATGGGAAGGACATTGGACAGTTAAATGGAATTTCAGGGGAGGGAAAGATAATGAATATTTTAAGAGACCAGTACATTCAGCCACTATTTAAATGGATAACTTACAATTTAAACGGTAAACATTTAACTGGCATTTGGCCACTGTTAGCATTATCACTAGATATTCAATGTCAGGCCTTGTCTGAGTACCAACCTTGAGTATTTAGGCATACACAACCAGTTAACATACTGTATATATGGTTAGTACAGTAGTCAGCACTTAACTGCATCTCAAAAATGATAGAGCAGAATCAGAAAAGATACAGAAAAGGGTGAAGAAAATGATCAAAGAGATGATATGACTTCTCTATGAGGAAAGGCTAAACAGCTAGAACTCTTCAGCCTGGCGAAGAGATGGCTCAGGTCTGATATGATAGAGGTCTATAAAATACTAAGGGGTCCTTTTATCAAGGCGCGGTAGGGGTTTAATGCGGGTAATACCGCATTGAGCAGGTGTTAGTTTTTAGCCGGCCGCGGGGGTTAGCGCGTGATGAAATGTCCGACGCACTAACCCCGCTAGCGCGGCTTGATAAAAGGATCCCTAAGTGGAGTGGAGCGGGTAGATGTGTAACTTGTTTACTCTCCAAAAATACTAGGACTAGGGAGCATGTAATGAAGCTACTAATTAATAGATTTAAAACAAAATGGAGAAAATATTTCTTCACTCAATGTGTAATTAAACTCTGGAATTCATTGCCAGAGAATGTGGTGGAAGCAGTTAGCTTAGCAGGATTTAAAAAAGATTTGGATAACTTCCTAAGAGAAATCCATAAGCCATTAGTAAAATAGATGTGGAGGATCCACTGCTTATTCCTAGGATAAGCATCAGAAAATATGTTTTACTCATCGATCTTATAGCAAAAACCCTAAGACAAAATATCCTTTAAAGACACCAAAATATAAGTTGGGTCAGCCCAGTATCCTGCTTTCAACACTGGTCAATCCAGGTTATAAGTACCTAAAAACCCTAATAGTAGTAACATTTGATGCTACCGATCCCAGGATAAGAGGTGGCTTTTCTCATGTTTATCTCAATAGCAGACTATAGACTTTTCCCCAGGAACTTGTCCAAACCTTTTTTTAACCCAGATATGCTAACTGCTGTTATCACATCCTATAGCAACAAGTTCCAGAGCTTAACTATTCATTGAGTAAAAACATATTTTTTTCCTATATATTTTAAAAGTATCTCCATGTAACTTCACTCTCTTAACATCCATTGCCCTTTGGCTTTACACATATGAAATTACCATTTTCCTGCTATGGAAATGGTCACAAATAGAAACGACTTATTTAATGAGGCACAGCCGTAAAATAATCCCAAATATTCAAAACTAACACGTGTGTTCTAGAGCCAAAAGATTGAGGTCTGGTTTTCTCTACTTGTCTTTGTGCATATAATTGTTACTGTTTTATGTGGATGCATGTGAAAATCCTAGAAAAACTTTAAACAGCAAGTGTTAGTTTTGAATATTTGGCAAAAATAGAAACGGACAGGCCTTCAGAGACCAGGGGCTAGATTTATTAAAGCATGCTATCATGTTACTGCCTGCTAATGCCATTAACATGTGTTATTATTTATTTTAGGTATTTATATACTGCCTATCAAGGTTATCTAAGTGGCTTACAATCAGGTACTCAAGCATTTTTCCCTATCTGTCCTGGAGGGCTCACAATCCATCTAACATACTTGGGGCAATGGAGGATTGAGTGACTTGCCCAGGGTCACAAGGAGCGGTGTGGGATTTGAACCCATAACCTCAGGGTGCTGAGGCTGTAGCTCTAACTGTTAGGCCACTCCTTCAGTAAATAATAGGCCATTGCTGCTAGTAAATTGTCAAACTAGTACAAAAGAGAAAACATTAACTAGGTTAGCTTTCTTCCAAGGAAAATGAAATCTATTTCTTGTTATATGGGTATAAAGAAAGACTGCACTTATCTGTTCATTCTGACTTATGTTCTGCTATTCAAAGTAATTCTAAGCATATTACAAACATGAACATATGAAATGTAGACACAAAATATTACAAATATAACAATACTTACATCTTTATTACCCAAGTACAACACAAACATTTTTGAAGACAACTGACGCCTACGGCGATCTAATCTTGATGCAGGTCTTTGGAGGAACAGTGAAAGTGAAGTGTAGCCCTTCAGATCTTCCAGGTTGCTTGGAGGGCGAACCTCTACTCCAGAGCTGCCATTAAACCTCATGGGAATACTAACCTGTAAGAAATGAATGGAATAAAAGTTCTGCTCCTGAGGCAATAAATTGCATGTGCCATGCCTATCTGTATTTGTGCTATATACAGAATTAGGGTAATTCTATAACAGAATCTAAGAGAGCGGGAACTCAAAGGCCTTGAGCATGCGCAGATGCTCAAGGCCCAGCAAAAAGAAGATGGCAGATCTTTGGGCACCGGCACATCCTGTGCGTTGGTGCTGGTGCCAGACGGGGGTAAGCAATGTGTTCGGGTGGGTGGGTGGGGGATGCCAGATCGCGGCGGGGGGGGGGGGGGGGGCACGTGAGCGAGGGGGGATGCAGGATCATGGGGGGGTGGGGCGCTCGTAAATCGAGGCAAGCTCGGTTTCAGAGGCACCGATTTTGCGAATGTTTTGCTCGTCTTGCAAAACACTCGCAAACTGGTTCACTCGTAAACCGAGGTACCACTGTACCTTTTCTCTACTTCTGCTATCTGGAAATTTTATTTTTCCATCATGTTGGTACCAGTTTCTTCTGCTAATTCTCTTTCTAGTGTCTATGATCCACTTGGCTTTTCTCATCTCTCCTGTCTTCTCTCTGATTCAGGGCTAGATTCACAAAGCAAACCGATCGTGTACCGATCGGTTTGCAAGCCCTTTGCGACCCGATTTCCCTCCGACCCGATTCACTAACCTATGTAGCGATCCCATCCCGATCCGTGCATGCAAATGAGGGGAATCAGCATGCAAAGCAGGAGGACGTGATTCACTACCCTTTTTCCCTGACACACCGACTTGCTGGCCGATTAAGAACAAGCAACTGGTGAGGACCAGTCGCTTGTGTAAAAAACTGATCTGCCCCGACTCTTCTCTCTTTGGCTCCCTGGCTCTCCTGCTCTCTCTGCCTCCCCGAATCTCCTGCTGTCTACCTGCCCCAACTCTCTCTAGCTCCCCTGACTCTCCTGCTATCTGTCTGCCCTGACTTTCTCTGCCTGCCCCGACTCTCCTGTTCTCTGCCTGCCCTGACTCTCCTGCTCTCTGCCACCCTTCCCCATAGTGCGAGCCCATGGTTTTAAAGCGGGGCTGCACTGCGAGGAAGGGCAGCAGAGAGCAGGAGAGTCGGGCGAGGCAGAGAGCAGGCCCACCCCCGGCCTGACCCGACACCCCCCTTTATGTAAAAGTTGGGAGCAGGAGGGGTGCTCAGTCCCTCCTGCTCCATAGGCCTCCCTCCCTCCCCCCCGACCTGCATGGCCCACCATGGCCTGAACCCCGTACCTAAAAGTTGGGAGCAGCAGGGGTGCTTAGTCCCTCCTGCTCCGTAGGCCTCCCACCCCCTGACCAGCATAGCCCACCACCTGACCGGCCCACCCCTGGCCTGGCCCGACCCCCCGTACCTAAAAGTTGAAAGCAGGAGGGGTGCTCAGTCCCTCCTTCTCCTCCGGACTCCAGCGATGCGTTTGCCTGGGCCTTAGGGCCCGCCCCAGTACATCATTTGATGCACAGGGAGAAGCCTAAGGCCCTGATTGTCTCAGGTGCCATGGGCTCCTCCCCCCTTGGGAGAGGCCTGAGGCACCTGAGCCAATCAGGGTCTTCCTCAGGCTCAGTGATTGTTCCCTTTTAGTTTTTTCCTCCTTTTTCTCTTTTCTGCCCTGTCCACTCAAATTTTACCCTCTTTCTCACCTTTCTTTTTATTTTTTAACTTTAATTTAATTCTCTCATGCTCTAGCACTCCCATTTCCCATCTCAATCCTTCCCCAGCCTCCTATTCCATTACCTTTCATCTATACCTCAATCACATTTCTACCTCTGCACTCACTATCCTCCTCTCACTCATCTCCTTGCCACCCCTCTCCTTGATCTCTCCCATATGATTCCACCATTTCTGGTATCCCTTTTCTCTTGTAACTCAGCATCTCCTTTCCCTCTCCCCTCCACCATCTTCCTGGCCCATCTCTCTTCCCTCCCCTACCATGGTCCATCTCTCCTCTTTCTCCCCCCATCTAGTTCTGCTCCCTCTTGCCTGCTGTTCTTCCCTACTCCTGCCCCATTATCCAATATCTCTCCCTCCTTCTCCTAAATCTGACATTTCTATCTCTCTCTTCCCTCCTTGTCCATCATTTCTCCCTCCCTCCCTCCTTCCCATATCCAGGCCAGACATCACTCTTGCTTCCTGACTGCGGTTCATCCAGCATTTCTCTCATCTCTACATCCAGTATCTTTCCCACCCAATGTCTACCATTTATCTCACTTTCTCTCCCCTCCCCTCTCATATCTGGGCTTATTATTTCTTTCTCCAGGCTCCGCTCCCCCCATCTTTGGTCCATCTCTTCTTCCCCCCGGAGTTAACTTCATATAGCTCCAGGGAGCCCTATAGCCCAGCATCTCTTCCCCTTCTCCCCAGCACAATCTGATGTTTCCCTCCCTTCCCCCTCACCTTTCAGTCCACAAAAAAACATTTCCCATAGCAGAGACTTAGACTAGCTGCCTCGAGGCTTTCTCTCTGCTACGTTCTGGCACACCCCCTCCCCGTACTGACACAACTTCTGATGTGGCAGAGAGAAATCTCCAAGGCAGCTGATAGGAGTTGCTGCTATGGGAAATGGATATTGTAGATCAGAAGGTGAGTGGGAAGGGAGGGCACTGTCAGGCCAGGCTGGGAAATTGGTGTTAGATGCCAGGCCACGGGACCCCCAGGAGCTAAAGGGCCCAGGGCAGCTGCCCTGTTTTCCCTCTCCCTAATGCCAGCCCTATGTTTGATTTATAGTATTGTATTTAATTATGGGGCTCATTTTCAAATAAGATAGATGTCCAAAAGACGACATAAACCGGCACTTGGATGTCTTATTAGTCAAAATGCCCAAGTGGGATTTTCAAAACTGACCCTTTAGACATCTTTCTGGTTGTTTTGTCTCCAGTGCATCTAAATCTTAAGGGGGCGTGTTTTGGGCAGGATTAGGGCAGGCTTAGTACTTGGACGTTTTACAGTGATAATCAAATATTTTACAAAACATCCAGGCCACAATTTGTATATTTTGGGCTAGAGCTGTTTTTAAAATGAGTAAGGGCCAAAAAGGTACCCAAACTGACCAGATGACCACTGGAGCAATGAAAACATAGCTCTCACACACTCTCCGAGTGCTCACTGACCCCCTCCCACCCTTAAATTTCTGCATGAAACACTACATATCTGTCTCTATGACAGCTGCCGATACTATGGCCAGTCCTAGTAGAGCTGCAAGCAGGTTTCTGGAGCAGTCTGGTGGGCAGAAGGGGGCCATATACACTTCTGGTGGAAAGTGTGAGCCCACCAAAAACCCACTGTACTGCCACACAGGTAACACCTGCAGACATCAGGGATATTGCTGTAGTGTACAGGTGGGTACATTAAGTTTTGGATGGCTCACTCCACAATATGAGTGGGTTATGGTGAAATGTGTATCTAGGATTTTTAAGTGACATTCATTGCTGTACCCTCTAGAGTGCCCCTCTACTCTGCTGAGATGTCTTATGTGGCCAGTCTGCTAAGAATGCTGGCCACTCCTTCAACTTAATAGCTTATTTGTGTGTGTTTTTCTTTTGGATGTTTTGTTTTCGGAAATGGTCCTAAAAGACAGACACACTAGTGAAAAAAAAATCTAGAAAATGGTCATTTTCAAAATAAAAAGTTAGATTTTTTTCTAATTTTAGATGCAAACAGGAGAAACTGCCCTCACAGAAGTGAACAGTAAATACAACAACAAAGGTGACCAATTGGTGTTCAATCACTTAATTGGTAAATAGACTCGACACAATCGTGTTTCGGCCCACGCCCACGCCGTTTATTAGAGCTACAGCTTACTATAGTGTGTATTGAAGTGCTTTCGTGAATTGCACAAATAAATTCACTAAGAGACTCCTGAGGCAGGCCCTTGTGGGCCAAAACACGATCGTATCAAGTCTATTTTCCAGTAAAGTGATTGAACACCAATTGGTCACCTTTGTTGTTGTATTTGCTGTTTTTCTAATTTGAACATGGTCATTTTCTCTACGGGATTTTTGGACATTTTCCCCCAAAATGTCAAAACTCAGACTTAGATGTGATATCGACAATGCTCTTCCACATCATTATTCTAAGCATTATCCTAGGTTCTCTTTTTATTGTCATTATTCTAAACATTTACATGTGTGCAAATGTAAGGGCCCACTTTATAGAATTAACTTTCCCCATGTGTCTCTCCCCTTGATTCATGGAGCTATCTCTCAATTAAAAGGGAGATTCTTGTTTAAGTACTATGTTATGCAAAATTGTACAATGCTGTTAATCTCCAATGATCTTTTGAAAACAAATAATGTAGCTGTTCAGGAACTGAACTACCAAATTTTATTTCATTTAGGAATTAGATTATGCTGCATGCTCAGTGTTCTTTTTGGAAGAGATAGTAGGCAAACATTTTTGGGCTTGCATCAGGTTACATAAAATGGCACAAGATACTGCTCTAGCACTGAGCCTGAGATGTGCTGAGCTAACGGAAACAAGTTGCTACGAAGTCAAACCATTTAACTTTCTCTTTTGCTGAGGTCATGTTTATATGAAACCTATCAGGGAGTTAATTATATTTTGTTGTTGCTGTTGCCTTTTTCCTAGTTTCTTGCTCAGTAATCTCTTCCAATCTCTCCTACCCAGAGAGCATGACTGAGCACACTCACTCCTTTTCTGACCCAAAGGGGTATCTGTTCTGACATGAACTTCCAGTGCTGCCCATTGACTAGCAGTCTTTCCTCCCTCTCTCCTCCAGGCTGAGCATTCTATCTTGATGACATTCCCAGGTCCTATCAGCCCTGCTGGAAGGTGAACCCAAAAGTAGATTCTCTATGCCACAAGTAACAGAAATAAGATTGGAAACTGCCCCACCATTGAGCAAGCAGCCAGTGTTAATAGTAATATTTAACACTTCTGTTAACTGTCATTCATGTAGAAATTTTGATGATGACATCATCAGTGATGCGGCAGAGGGTAGGACCCAGCAGGAGAAGACCGCGAAGCAGCCTGTTTAAAGTGCTGCCGACGATGCTGTTTGGAGGGAGGTATATCGGTCTTGCAGTGGAAGGGTCAGTGGGGTTCGGATGGGAGGGAGAGATGGAAAGATGCTGCGCAGGGGGATGGGTGGTAGGGTCAGCGGGGTTCAGTTGCACAGGGTTGGGGGGGAGGAGCGCTGCTGCTGGTGAATCCAGGGATGGAGTCGGGGAATGTCAGGGACATTTGGGAGGGGCTTCGGGGGCGATCTAACTAAGGCTTATTTTTGGGGAAACACGGTACTACTACTAATCATTTCTATAGCACTACTAGACATATACACGTTGTACAAAAAAAAACAAACAGAAGGGACAGTCCCTGCTCAAAAGAGCTTATAATCTAGTCAAGACAGACAAACTGGATAAGAAGGTGCATCAGTACAGTGCTTCAGTCAAGAACAGCGGCAGTTATGCGTATAAGTGCAGTACGCCTTATTCTATAAGTGCTTTATCCCCAAATTCTGTATATAGCACCATAAGTTGTGGGTGCAAATTGACGCACACAGCTGATCTGCATGCGTAACTCAATTGTTTAGCTAGACCCCTCAACACCAATAATTGGCAATTAACAATAGCTGACATTAATTGGCACTAATCAGAAGCTATGTGCACAACTTCTACAAAGTGGTGTGCTTCATTTTTGAGCACAAATCTCAAAAGGGGGCGTGGACAGGGGAGGATCATGGGCCTTCCTAAAAATTAGGCACACTGTTATAGAATGCAGCTGATCCACACACAACTTAAGCCCAGGCATTTAAGCCTGGCTTTCCTTGGCCTACATGGGTGAGCCTAAATGTTATCCTTGCTGACTGGCACCAATTTGGGCCTTAGTGTGCAACTGCAAGGAGGGCACATGTGAGCAGAGCATGGCTGTGTCTCTATTTTATGCACTTACAGAATATTATCACTTGGAGCACAGATGTCATTATGGGATTATGTTCAGCATATCGTATTGGAAGGCCCCCATTGGTTCACACTCATTTTCTCGTGGAAGTTTTGAGTTCTACGTTCCTGCTCTCAGGAATGGAGCCATCTGGTACCACTTTGGATGCATTTCTAGAGGTAAGCGGTGCTCTTCAGGATGGCACCTGAACTGGTGACTGACCTGGTTAGCAGCATCTCTGGCTTGCTGAATCAGCTCCCTGATGCGGTTCACATTCTCTGAGATGTTCCCCAAAGATGTCAGCTGATTGATGCTCTCTATCTTGTTGAAAAGGTCTGGGAGCTTGTCTGTTAACATTTTCACTGGGGGGGGAGGGGGGTTGTGAATCATAAAAAAAGAGAACAAAAACAAAACACTGGATTTTATTAAAGAGTTTGAAAAAAAATCGAAGTGAACATGCTCTGATTACACTGCTTAGAAAAAGCATACTTTCATTGCCTGGCATGCCCAAAACCTAAGTTCAGTTTGGTCTTAGGTTTCACTTTTCATCTAACTTCTAAGGTAAAAGCATATTTTGAAGACATAACGTGTGGTTTAGAAGGTAATTACCATTTGTATCTTGCATTGCAGTATTTTGTATGATATTAAGTCTGAAAAGAGTCCAAAATTGCTTATACACTGTGGTTTATCCTGAGGCTCAGAAACCTCATGTGATTATCTACAAGCCTCACTGAGGCTCTCCTACACCATTGAATTTTTGAATCAGCACATAATAAAAGAGAGCTAGGATTTTTGTCCGACACTTAAGTGTTGATTGCAGTTGAACGCAATGTTCTGGGACTTATTTATCAAGAGTTTCAGATACTGGCAATGTCATCTCGATATAGGGACATTGGATCAACTGCTCTTCTTTTGTCCCTTGATACTTAAATTTTGGCAATCCATTTGGGGTCAAATAAACAGAATACTGGAAGTTCCATTGGCATTGACGTATGACGTAGTGCTGTTTGGTACGTTATTGAGGGCCAAGAGTCCAATAACTCCATATAATAATAGACTACTTCTCATTATGACAGGAGTTGCCATACAGCTTATTTTGAGAAATTGGAAAACTTGAGATAGGTTAAATTATAGTTTTTGGTGGGAATCCTTGTGCCAAACTTATAAATTTGAACGTATGAGTGCAATACAATTGGGACATTATAAGAAATTCAAGGCACTGTCATCTTGAAGCAGGGACTTTGGATCATTTACTGTACTATTGTCCCTTGATACTGCAGTTTTGGAGGTCTATTTGGGATCAAGTAAATAAGTTATTAGAGAATCCAGTGGCTTTATCGTATGATACTATTTTATTTGGTACACTTATGAGAGCTAAAAGTCAATTATCTGTGAGAAATAACAAGCTACTTTTTGTAATGACAGGGGGTTGCCATGCAGCTCATTTTAAAAAATTGGAAAAACTGGGATAGGTTGAACTACACATTCTAGTGGGAATCTCTTTAAAATGGAACATTGAATGGCCATACAACTGGGACGTTACAGGAATTTTATGGATGTTTGGGAGCCATTGGCTAAATTTTGTAAGGAAGAATAATTGAGTTTTATTTCAGACATGTAAACATATACATCCGGGGAGGGGGGAGGAAGGGAGTAGAATTGGAATTTGATTTAGGGATTTTATGAATAGTTTCATGAAGGTTTTATTTAATTGTATATCAGGTGGGAGGGTGGGGATAATATAATTGTACGTTTGTAAGTTTCATTGTGCTTGTTTTATAATATCCATATTTATGAATCATTTATTGCACAATTGTAGTTGAAAAATTTAATAAAGAAATTTAAAACAAAAAAATAAAGAAATTCAAGGAGGTTGAGACCCACTGACAAAATTTTATAAAGATTGATTATTGGTTTTAGTCCTTTGATTATGCACGTCCAGGATGGGTGGGTGGGTGGGAGGAGAGAAGGGATAGGCCTTTAATTTATTATTTGATCGCAATTTTGTTTGTTTGATCATTTGTATTTATTCTTGATTGTCTTTTTGCTATATGAAAGGGTGGGTGGGTGGGGAGGGATATGTTTTTATTATATCATTATATCAGTTGATGGCATTAAGTGGTGTTTATATGTACCTTGTTTGATAATATGTTGCACTTGACGTTGGCTTTTAAAATGAATAAAGATTTGGAAAAAAAAAGAGTTTCAGAAGTAGAAGAAAAGCCTTCCTAATGAAGGTCCTTAATTTGTTGACAACATAGCTCTTAGCATGACAAATATTGAATGAATACCAGTAAATGATGGGGGTAATTTTATAAACTTTCTACTCAAATTTTATAAACTTTCTACATATGTAAAATGATTTTTTTTAAATAAAAGTTACCCCCCTCCCCATGGGTTATGCATATAAAAGTACCTGTGGTGCCAAAACGTGTGTGCTTTTACGTGACCTGCAAGCAGAAGTGCTCTGGGGGCTGAGCTGTGCTGAGGGATTAATTGATTTATGCATTTACCCCCAGATTCTGTATATGGCGCCATAAGTTGCATGTGCAAATTGGTGTGCACAGCTAATTTGCATGTCAATTTAATTGTTTAATTGGCACCAATAATTGGTCATTAACACCTAATAATTGAGGTTCATAGTCATTCGCGCGTGGGACTTTGGTGCGCCGACATTGCAGTGCAGACAAATCGGCGCAATACCCCAGCATGCCGCCTAAAAAGTTACTTTTAAAGAGCTCCGACGCGGGGTGTAAGTGGGGAACCCCCCCAGTTTACTTCATATTCTTTGCGCTGTCGTGTTGGAACCCTCCATTATAGAGTAAACTTAACTTTTTCCTGATTTTTTAGGAAAAAGTTAAGTTTTTTCTATAATGTGGAGGGTTGCACCCCCCCCTCAACGGCAGCGCAAAGAGTATGAAGTAAAGTGGGGAGTTCCCCCCACACCTCCCGTCGGAGCTCTTTCAAACTAACTTTTTAGGCGGAACGCTGGGGTCTTGCGCCGAATTGTCTGCGCTGCAATGTCGGCACGCCGAAGTCTCGCGCGCTTTTGTCCCGTCACCATAATTGATGTTAACTGGCACTAATTAGAACATGGTAGGTGCATTCTATAAAGTGGTGTGCGAATTTCAAATGACAGCATGGCCAGGGGAGGAGCATGGGCCATGCTCCTCCCCTGGCCATGTTCCATGCATAACTTAGGCACAGGCTGGTTTAGGCCTGGTTTTCTTTGGCCTAAATGGGTACGCCTATGTATGACTGCTAAGTGTGATTCTATATATAGCAGGAGCCTTTTATAGAATTGCACTATGTGCCGTGCTGATCAGCAGCGTTTTTTGAGGGGCTATAGAATTTAGCCCTTACTTTGCAAAATATACATATGTACTAACATTAAACATCTGTGCCTTAGCAGGTATAAATATCCACAGTTTCAATCTAGACATGATTTCTGCTGGTTTACTCCTGGTATTTTATAAAGACAGGCGCCATCTAACCCTGTTAAGCTAAGCAATCTGTAAGTTCCAATTTTCATAGTATGTTAAGGTAGGAATTGGAATCTCCAGGTCAGGAGCTTCACCGTTCCTCTGGTTCTTCTGAATGTAAAGCCATTTGAGAAATACGTAAAAAAGATGGGAGCAGGAGTGGCAATTTCTTAAACCTACACATTAACACCCCCTGAGTAATATATGGCGAGACTTTTGCAGCATAAAAAAATGCCAGAATTGAGGCAACTATATACTGAAGATCCAGAGTGAATTATAAAACTGGAGATATATCTTGAATTTATGTAGGGCTAATTTCCAAAAACCCATTCAGTCCACTTTTGGTAAAAAAATGAGCTATAGTTTCGTATGGACAAAGTATATTGTTATCTGCCCATGTAATTAATTGTTTAGATCAAAAGGTATGTTTTTCCATCAGCTGCAGCTAAATTAAAATAGGATTTGTACAGTATATTTTGCTCCACCTCTGATAGGAAATGAAAAAAAAGTGATTTTTCTCTGAAGCAACTAAAATGGACTTATCAGGTTTTGGAAATAAGCCCTTTAATTGTAGATATGAAGTCTATAAATTGTTTTAAACAAACAATTAACTTACCCCCTCCTTTACTAACGCATAGTGCGGGTTTTAGCGCCAGTAACTGCTCCAACGCTCATAGAATTCCTGCCGCTGCCAGTGCTAAAACCCGTGCTATGCATTAGTAAAGGAGGGGAGTTAATGAAATAAATGACCCTCCTTTTTACAAAAGTGTGGTAGTGGCTGCCATGTGGCAAGTGCTCAGACACCCACTGAATCCCTGTGGGCGTTGGAACGATTACCGCGGCCCACTGCGATAATCGCCTTTATAAAAGGGGGCCTACATGAATAAACAGAGCAGCATCACTAGACATATTTCTTGTATAGATGCAAATGTTTATCTGTGGAAATGCTGGTTTTTGACATATCCATGTAGAAGTTCTGGTAACAACACATACAGAAAGTCACAAATTGAAGTGGTTCTAAATAAGAAGACCCAAAAGGTGATTTTCCACACTTTTTATGCCAAAATAAACTTCAGTATGTTATGCGGTTATCCCCCAAAGTAAAGTGAAGGAAATGCCCTGTTCTAAAATTGCCTTTTCATTGTAGCCTCCAATTAAGAGTAATACTATCAAGCACAAACCTGAGTCGTTTGCATCTTTCAATGCGGCATTGAAATTGGCACTCTGTGTGGCTCCAATGGTGCCCTGTAGGATTTCCACATCTGCTTTAATGGGGTTCAGTTCAACTAGCACATTATTGGAAACACTCTTTGCATTAGCGACCATATTCTTTGCGTTGGTGATCATATTGTCTATGTCATCTGGCAAAAGAATGAGAAACAAGACAGTGCTAGATTTTGCTAACAATGCAGGTAAGATCACACATAATAAACAAAGAAAACCTGGGGGTTTTCAGTACGGAATGTGTTTTAGAGACAAAGGACAACAAGGGGAAAAGAAGAGAAAAATAAACAGAGGGAATAAGGAGTGAGGAAAGAGACCAGAATTCAGTGTACTTTACAGAAGGATATTATAACAAGACCTTGGAGCCAGTGGCGTGGTAAGGGGGAGGGTGGGTGGTTCGTGCCGGGCGCCATCTTGGTGAGGGATCCAGCGCCTCTCCTCCTCTCTGCCCCCGTCTCCTTCCCACTCCTCCCCCGCCGCGTGCACTGGTCTTGGTGCTCCCCTCTGATGTTACTTCTGGGTCCTGCAACTAGGAAGTGGCATCAGAAGGAGAGCCGATGTTGCCGCAGGCAACAAGATAGAGATGCTGCTCACACTGAGGAAGCTAAACAGGTACGAGGCAAGGGAAGGGCACATGGCAGGAGGGGGCGGGGAAGGACCGCCACCGCCCCGGGCGCTTCCCACTCTCGCTACGTCACTGCTTGGAGCCAAGAACTAATGGGAGAACTAAACTAAACTAAACCTTAAGTTTATATACCGCATCCTCTCCATAATTATAGAGCTTGACACGGTTTGCAAGAGTTTAATAAAGGAAGGAGTAGCATAAAGGGGTTGGATGTTGAGTCCAGGGGGGAAGAGAACATTACAATTTTGTGAAGAGCCTAGTTTTCAGGTGCTTACGGAATAGTTGGAAGGAGCCCAGAATCCATAGTGGGGCAGTAAGATTATTCCAGAGCTCTGTGATTCTGAAAGAGAGAGATTTGTCCACTTTTCCCGCATAGAGGATACCTTTTAGCGAGGGGAAGGATAGTTTAAGTTTTTGGGTGGGCCTGCTGGTGTCGGGACTCGAGGAGTTCCAAGAAAGAGGGATTAGTGGAGGAAGGATGCCGTGTAGGATCTTAAAAGCTAGGCAGGCGTATTTGAAATGAACTCTGGAAATTATTGGGAGTTAGTGAAGTTTGGACAGAAGTGGGGAAACATGATCGAATTTGCATTTTGCGAAGATCAGCTTGGCCGCAGTGTTCTGAATTAGCTGAAGTCTTTGAAGACTTTTTTTAGTTAGACTTAGATAGATGGAATTGCAATAGTCTAGTCTGGAGAGGATGATAGATTGTACAAGGACGGCAAATGTTGTTGGCGGAAGCAGGATCTCACTTTCCTCAGCATGTGGAGGCTAAAGAAGCATGATTTTACCAGGGAGTTGAGGTAGTCATTGAAGGAAAGAAAAGAGTCGATAATGATGCCTAGGAGAAGGGAAGGGGAAATGGATTTGGACTTGTATATTGCCTTTTTGTAGATTTTCACAACCACACTCAAAGCAGTTTACATACAGGTACTTAAATCCCCTATCTCTCCTGGATCTGGCCCAGGGTCACAAGGAGCAGTGTGGGATTTGAACTCCACAACCTCAGGGTGCCGAGGCTGTAGCTCTAACCACTACGCTACACTTTCCTCTAAACAGGGCCTTGAAAGAACAACAGACAATAGAATTTAACTTGGAAGTGGAAAGGGATTAAAAGAAGGGAAGGAAAAGTTGAATTGTGAGCGAGTAACTTTTTATTCCTGCTTCCTTAAAACCAGGACCTTTTGCTGGACCCAAGCTCCGGTGTGCCCTCTGTAGCTGTATCTCATCAGGCACCACAGCTCCATCCACACCAAGAAGACTACGACAAAACTCTCGCAGCACACTCTTGCAGTCATGGTACATCTTCCCCTCCGGAATTCCTTTAAATCGCAGGTTACAGCGGCGCGATCTATTTTCAAGATCTTCCACCTGCGCCTGTAAATCCTGTAGCTCTGTTGAGAGGCGAGCCGCTGATTCCTTGACCCCCGATACCGATGTAGATATCGCCTCCACGTGGTCTTCAGAAGCCGATACTCAGGCTCCCAGCTCTCCCACATCTGCACGTAGCTCTGCCAAAGCTGCTTTCACATCCACTCTCACTCCTACCATCTCTTCCTTGAGCTCCCGAAACCACAGCTGGATAGATTTGTGCGCCTCTGCACCAAGCTCCAGCTGGAGCGCCTCGGACCCAACATCCGCCAACTCCACTTGCGACGAGGGCCCCGCAGCCATCTTGAGCGGCTCTCCAGCACTCCCCTGTACTTCGCTTGCCTGTTTCTCTCCACCATCGGCAAAAAACTTAAACTTATCTCGTTTTTTCCGAGTTGCCATAGCAACGGCAACCGCGGAACAACTCGAAGGCTTTACTAGCACCGGGTTGGAAGCTTGAAACTCCTTTATTCTCCTCAGCCCCTACGGAGCTCACAAGTCAGGCAGCCATACACTAGGATGACGTCACTTCCTCCTTATTCCTGCTTCCTAGGTTGACTGCGCAGGGGCTAGGGGTAAACTGGTGATGCAAGAGAGGATGAGAAGGTTATATTAGCTAAAGCAAAAAAGCTGAGTAGGATATATGGTATAGGTTTGCTATGATGTAAAAAGGAAGGAAAGAATTTGTGTATGTTATAGTAGAATAATCAAGAACATTTGCAGGGCTCCACTTCTTTCAATTTCCTATTTTGTGAGTATTAAGATGGAAAAATGGATTCAAGAATTAATTTCATGTGTTTTAATGGCCAGACAATCTTGAAACCATTTTTAAAGAGGAGCTATAATAAGCCGCGCTGGGGCTTTAACGCGCGGAATAGCGCGTGCTAGCTGCTACCGCCTCCTTTTGAGCAGGTGGTAGATTTTCGACTACCGCGTGCTAATCCGGTGCGTGCGCTAAAACCGCTAGCACACCTTCGTAAAAGGAACCCAAAATGTCAGCTGAAAAGATCATTAATTTATACCTAGAATAACCGATATCTTCTACAAAATTCAACTTGTTTTTAAAACCCCAAATTTTATTTTATAATGTACCCCCCTTTTTTACTAAGCTGTGGTAGATTTCTACAGCAGCCTTGATTGCTAAATGCTCTTACGCTCATAGGAATTCTATGAATGTCGGAGCATTTAGGGGTCCTTTTACTATGACATGCTAACCGATTTAGCATGTGCTAAAGATTAGTGCACGCTAAATGCTAAGATGCCCTTAGAATATAATGGGCGCCTTAGCATTTAGCATGCGCTAATGTTTAGCACGCGCCAAATCGGTTAGTTCGCCTTAGTAAAAGGACCCCTTAGGGATTATTTTACTAAGATGCGTTAGGGCCTTAACGTGCAGAATAGCGCATGTTAAATTGCCGCGCACACTAGACCTTAACACCAGCATTGAGCTGGCATTATTCTAGAAGCATACTGCACAGTGTAGTGCGCGGTAATTTTGTGCGTGCGCTAAAAATGCTAGTGCACTTTAGTAAAAGGAGCCCTTAGTGTTCTAGGCCAGTGTTCTTCAACCTTTTTACACCCGTGGACTGGCAGAAATAAAAGAATTATTTTGTGGACTGGCAAACTACTAAGACTCAAATTTAAAAAAATCCATTTCCGCCCCGTCTCTGCGAGCTCGGTACCAATAAAACATCTGATCCCATCCACACAAGCCTGTTATGATTTTATATTGAATGTATTTTATTAAAGTATAAAAAGAAACAATATTCTGTACAATTGTCATTTTATAAATACAAATATACAGAGCAAGGACCAACAAAACCCCTGTCTCCCCTCCCCTTCACATATATCCCCTCTACTATCAAAAAAACTGAAAAAGCGGTATATAAAAATAAATTATTATTATTAAATTATTATTATTAAGTAGACATATTCTTCCCTTCTTTCTAGGCAAAGTTCCATGGATCCATAGTGTTGATCCCTGGGAATAAAACGAATTGTTCAAGTTGCACCATATTTTTCAACAAGAGATCAAGGAAAATTCAAGGCAAAAACTAGAAGGGCAGGAATAGAACCAACAGACAACAAAACTGATGGGTTCAGGAGTGTGAAAAGATGCCAATGAGAAAGAATTGGTGACTAATATCAAAATTAGTAGAAAGATCCAGAAAGGTGATAAATGTTTGCTAGAAGGAGACCATTTGACATTTTTGGAAAGTCTTTTTCTGCTAAGCGCGCATCACAAATGGAAGACGTGAAGAAGAGTGTCAGAGGAAAGGAGAATGTACGAGTAGACAAGACAGTCAAAACATTTTTTTAAAAGTGTAGTAGGTGAATTTGTGGGTAGTAGTTGATAAGCCCAGAGAAATACAGAATGAACTTTACTTGATTGAGGTAGTATGGGTATGTTTGAAGGTAAAGAAGGAACCTGGGAAGATGAAAGAAGACAAACACTGAAGTGACAGAGATTGGGATTAAAGGAAGCAAGTGATGAGAGTATATATACACATAGGCCTCTTCACGTTCATGTGAAGGATGAAAAACTGAAGGTGATGAGAAGGTATTCATAAACACTACCACAAAAGCAACCAGCCCACTACTAACCTCTTTGTATCCTGTCAATATCTCTTTTCATATTAATAAGCTCCATTTCCATGCTGTTCTTCTTTTCTTCTGCATCATTCACTCTGTTTTTAATGTCTTCCAGTGCTGGATTAATATCTTATATTTTTTTTTAAAAAGTGTGAACAAATGCAAGTTTTAATCACTTTTACCATTTTGGAACACAGAAGCATGCAAGACTTTGAAAATGATCACTCCTGCAAACAACCAATCAGGTACAACATACACCAAAAGCGTTAATATCATGAATTGTCATACCTAAGAACATAGCAAAATGAAATGGGATACTGTTACCAGGGTACAAGTTATATTGCAATGAAAGAATAAATCAAATTAGAGGGGGAAGTTGCGTTGTATGTTAAAGGGGTAATTGAATCAAACAAAATAAACATTCTGCATGATATAGATGCAGTGTGGAATTCATATGGCTAGAAATTCCATGTGTGAAAGGAAGGACTATACAGGTAGGGCTGTACTACCGCTCCCACCCACAGAGATTAGGAAAGCTGTCAAATTGGGCAACGGCATAATAATGGGTGCTTTAAATTACTTCAATCCACAGAAAAGAGTTGGAAAATCACTATACAAAAAACCAATATAAATAACTCTCTTCTTTTGTGTCTCCTGTTAGTTAGTAGTCAAGTTTTCATGCTGTGGATATGGATTTTCCCCTGAAGACACTCCAGCGAAACGGGGTCTCCCTTTGGGAATTCAACTTCTTTTTTGTTTTTTGTTTTTTTAATTCTTTATTCATTTTCAAATCAAAACAAGTGCACAAAAATACATCATACAAGTAATTCCAATATAGCACTATAATGTTTAACACATAAAATCTAATAGTGTAATATCCCCACCCACCCATCTACCCTTCATCACATTTTCAACTAAAATAGAATATATACATGTTCAACTTGGTTTTCTTCAGCAACAAGGACAGCGTTTGAGATAAGTGGCTTTTTGAACGTAAGAAATTGCAATGTGGATTGAATTCTTGGAGTTGGCTATTTCGGACTGTGGGTATTTGCGCCACTGTTTTGAATTGAAGTTTTTTCACCGGCGGTGAAGCAGGACAGGATTTTCAGCATTTAAAAATATGACTGTCTGAAAGAGAGAGGGTATGCCTAGAAGTAGTGGAGTTTTTTCTGACCTGTGATGACAGTGGGTATACTTTGATATGGCTGTGTGCTGCTGTATTTTCCACTGTGTGCTATGAGGTCCTTTTCTCCACTTTTAAAAATTAGCTGGGCTGTCTATTTGTCTTTTTTGGTAGAAGAGAGTTGTTTATATTGGTTTTTGTATAATGCTTTAAATTACCACACAAAATTATTTTTACAGTATGCTGTATTAATCTAGACCTATTAATCTACTAATTTATTGTTTTTGCTGATTTTATATTGCACTAAATTTTGAAGTTGGAATTGAACTGGTCTTCCCATACTTTCTTCTTCTTGACATATTTTTACTTGTAGGGTGAATGTTTGCTCATTTTTCCTATACCCTGAAAACAGATTACAATACTTACCATCTCTCGGTAGGTTATGAACATTCTCTTGATAAAGGTTCTTGAACGGAGTCCTTTACAGCTTTACTCTCCTTATGAGTCCCTTTCCCATAGGACAGATTCTCTGTCAGACTCTTTTTAGTTCCTTCAGGATTCTCTGAGCTTTAGGGCTCCTTTTACTAAGATGCGCTAAGGCTTTAACGTGCGGAATAGCGCGCGCTACGTTGCCGTGCGCGCTAGACCTTAACACCATCATTGAGCTGGCGTTAGTTCTAGAAGCGTAGCGCATGGTGTAGCGTGTGTTAATTTCTTGCGTGCGCTAAAAACGCTAGCTTATCTTAGTAAAAGGAGCCCTTAGTCAATATTTTTCTATGGTGGGTATAGTACTTCCACAGATAGGACTCTGTTTCCTTATCCTTTTAGACTTCTAAGATTGTTCTCTTCTCTCATTCTGCTCCTTCAGGCTTGATCTTTTATTACATTTTTCCTTCTTCTTGGAAGGATGAGGTGGTAGGCTGGTTCCCCATTCCAGTCACCAGCTATGGCAAATGCAGAAGGTTCATTAACCCACTCCTCAGTTCCAGAGACCCTCTTCCCTTTGATTAATGGTGCAATGACCATGAAAGAGGAGCCAAAGACAAAGGAACTTCTACTGGGTTTGGTAGATATACCAGTATGGTTTCCCTCCAAGAGGTGGCTTACCATTAGCAGGAGAAATAGCTCTTGTTCTAGAAGCTGTGAGGGTATGCCTAAGTTAAAAAGTTAAAAAAAAACAACTTATGCAGTCCTCCGGCCCGTTAACTCCTATTGAGATACAATAATATTTTGATAGTTATTTTTTGGGTTTCCAACCTACCTTGTAATCTCTTTTGTGCTTTCTCAGCTTCTTCTAGCCACTTAAAAGACTCAGTTTTTACTTTCATGGCTTTTCCTGGAAGATCTTCTCTCTCTACTGTCTGAAAATAAAATATCAAAAGTTAAATCTTAAAAACAGAAAAAGGCCATAGGGTCAAAGTCTTCCTGAAATGCTGGTTGATGAATTTCAAGCTGCTTAATTCGAAGCTCTATTCCTAGTAGACTCATAGTGCTCTTGATGGGCAGAAGGGCTATGAAGGCGCTGGTCATTAATAGAGCACAGAGAAAGGGAAAAGATATAAGGAGGAAAGAGATAGAGGTAGAGATGGGTTTATGCTGTTTTACCAGAACAGAATGCTAATAGGAACCTTATCTTTAGAGAGATATTCAAGGATGAACTGGTTAATCTGTGCTCCAAGAATACACAGAATATAGCAACCAATCAATCAGTCCACTCAACTGTGGGCTCTTAAACATCACATTTCGCAGAAGTGCATACAGAATAAGCATATGCACAGAAGCACAACGCTAAAAGTGTCGCATTTGCCCGCACTGGGCTGCACTTACTTTTAGGGCAGAACTGGCTGCTACGGCTGCATTATTGGCGGCTTCCTCTGCTGCTTTGACAGCAAGAACAATGTCCTCATAGGCTGTGGCTGCATCCATCGCACAGCGCACCAGCTCATCACTGCTAGTGTTTTTCTTAATTCTGCACCATTGAACAAAGTAAAATAGTTAGAAGTCCTGCAAGGCAAGCGAGCGAGATACTCTCCTAATTTCTACCGCAATGACTTTTCAAGCACTTGTGAGCATAGCAGATTTTTTTTTATATAGGAATGCAGAAGCAATGGGACCAGTTTGATAACTTGGTGCCTCCAGTTCAGCACCTTGATGCTGCGCGCTGCATGTCCAATCTATAAGAGCATCTGTGCACCAAGATGTTACAGAATATTAACATAAATTCAAATTGATTCACCTACCTTTAGCAACGACCATTTATGCAGGTCAGTGGTGTAAGTAGGTGTGCGAAAGTGCACCATGCAATGCATGTAACTTATAATATTCTATAAGCTGCTCGCATAAATTGGACACACACTCGTGCCCTTCTTGTGCTCCGTCTACATGTATGATCTCTTGCAGTTATGCGCTTTGTTATAGGAAGCACATAGGGGCTGATTCTATAAAGGGCGCCGAAAGTTAGGCAACTAACGTAATTGGCAAAATACCTTTAATAGCCTCAATAATGAGTAAAAAGAGATTTAATTGAGTGACAAGTGCCTATCCAATTCTATAAAAAATAGGCGCCTATTGCAAGGCGCTTAGCGGTGACTAATGCCTAAGTGGTGTTTCTATGGGCGGAGCATGACTTAGGTGCCGCTAAGTGCGATTCTCCAAAAACTTAGGCACCTGAACTGTAGGCCTTTAAAACCATCGCCTACATTTTAGGTGCCTAAGTTTATATATAGGCGCCACTAACCGCGATTCTGTAAATAGCACCTAAATATGTCACACCTATCTTCAAAAAGGGATCGAGGGGTGACCCCGGGAACTACAGGCCGGTGAGCCTGACTTCAATTATAGGGAAGATGGTGGAAGCTATGATCAAGGACAGCATATGCGAGCACATTGAGAGAAATGGCCTACTGAGAACAAGCCAGCACGGATTCTGTAAGGGTAGGTCATGCTTAACGAACCTTCTGTACTTCTTTGAGGGAATAAGCAGTCGGGTGGAAAATGGGGAACCCATCGACATCATTTACCTCGATTTTCAAAAGGCTTTCGACAAGGTGCCACATGAAAGGCTGCTTAGGAAGCTGTGGAACCACGGGGTGGGAGGGGATGTGCACCGATGGATAGAGCACTGGTTGTCGGGTAGACTGCAGAGGGTCGGAGTGAAGGGCCAATATTCTGACTGGCGGGGAGTCACGAGCGGTGTGCCGCAGGGATCGGTGCTGGGGCCGTTACTCTTCAACATATTTATCAATGACCTGGAAAAGGAAGCAAAGTGCGAGGTTATAAAATTTGCAGACGATACCAAACTGTGCGGCAGAGTTAGCTCCAGGGAGGAGTGTGAGGACCTGCAAAGGGACCTAGACAAGCTGGAAGACTGGGCGAACAAATGGCAAATGCGCTTTAACGTGGAAAAATGCAAGGTCATGCATATAGGGAAAAAAAACCCGTTGTTCAACTACAAATTGGGGGGGGCATTGTTGGGAGAAAGCAGTCTTGAGAGAGACTTGGGAGTGCTGGTGGATGCATCACTGAAGCCATCTGCACAGTGCGCAGCGGCCTCAAAAAAAGCCAACAGGATGCTGGGCATCATAAAAAGGGGCATAACAACCAGGACGAGGGAAGTCATCTTGCCACTGTATCGAGCGATGGTGCGGCCGCATCTGGAATATTGCGTTCAATATTGGTCGCCGTACCTCAAGAAGGACATGGCGGTACTCGAGAGAGTCCAAAGGAGAGCAACGAAACTGGTAAGAGGGCTGGAACACTGCCCATATGCCGAGAGGTTGGATAGGCTGGGGCTCTTCTCTCTGGAAAAAAGGAGGCTCAGGGGTGATATGATAGAGACCTTCAAGATCATGAGGGGCATAGAGAGGGTGGATAGGGACAGATTCTTCAGGCTGAAGGGGACAACAGGTACGAGGGGGCATTCAGAGAAACTGAAGGGAGATAGGTTCAAAACGAATGCAAGGAAGTTTTTTTTCACCCAAAGGGTCGTGGACACTTGGAATGCGCTACCGGAGGACGTGATTGGGCAGAGTACGGTACAAGGATTCAAACAGAGACTGGACGGATTCCTGAGGGATAAAGGGATCGTGGGATACTGAGAAAGCTAACCAGAAAATAAGTATAGAAACCCGACCAGGTCGTGCATGTGCAAGACCGGAGGGCTAGGACTTTGATGGGAAGATAGGACTCAATAGGAAACCAAGGTGGCATGGGGGCCCCTTCTGGTGATTTGGACAGGTCGTGACCTGTTCGGGCCGCCGCGGGAGCGGACTGCTGGGCAGGATGGACCTATGGTCTGACCCGGCGGAGGCACTGCTTATGTTCTTATGTTCTTATGTTCTTACATGCAGCCGGCACCATTTTTCAAAGTGCTGGCCGATTTAGGTGCCATTTATAGAATCAGCCCCATAATGCACATGCTTTTAAGGTGTGTTTACACACCTTGTTATAGAATTGATCTTCACAAGTTAATTGTGAAAATTACAATAATATATCTAAATATCTATTTACATTTTTTAACCCTACACTGGGTGCTATTAATGCAGTTTTCAGGACACGTCCAACCAGTCTGCTTTTCAGGATATCCACAATGAATAGATTAGAAATAGATTAGCATGCGCTATCTCGTACAATTTATTGCAGATATCCTCAGCTGAGAATCACTCCCCTAGGGGCTGCAGCATTACTAGTTGCTGGGAGAGTGGTGGTAAACAATCTTGGGTGTATTGCATTAAATCAATTGTTTGCACATCCATTTTCCATTAAATCCATTAAATCCATTTTCCAGGTTCAGAAGTGAACTTTAGAGTTTTCTGGCTTGGCTTAACTTGACCCAAGCCTCAAAGTTGAAATGCTTTAAGCTTAATAAATCAGTAGAATGTGGCATGTTGAAGAAGGCTGTCAGCCCTATATGAAGACAGACAGAAACCTTGCAACAGGTTTCACACACAAAAAAAGAGTAGACAAATTACAGGATGATTTCTGAGATTAATTAAATATCTAAAAGTAATGTTGTTTCTTGAGTGCACAGGTCATGAAACAAGCTTCCCTTTGTTGCATTTGAATCCAGTCGGGTTTTCAGGATTTCCCCAATGAATATGCATGAGATCTATGTGCATGTACTGCTTTCAATGCATATTCATTGGGGAAATCCTGAAAACTCGACTGGATTGCAGTCCCTGAATTTTGGAAGGATCAAGGCTGGTGTTACGAGGTGGCAAACAGTGGAATTATCCTTGAATTAATTCAATTTATATATGTATAAGAATCAAGCAACCAATATAAACAAGGAGGCAGTGCATGCAAATCCATCTCTTACATATTCATTGTGGATATCCTGTTTTAAATTTTTTATTCATGTATATTATAAGATATCATATTGTATACTTGTTAATTGAAGTGAAAATGAATAAAGAATTAAAAATAAATAAATAAATAAATAAATTTTTTATTCATTTTCATATATCAACAAGTGTAACATAGAAATTTTAAAAGATCACATAAAAAATACACTTGAATTCCTTTCATGTATCACTGTAAATACAATATATTATTCTGTATTTATAAACAATAATACCTAAAATATCTGTATTACCTAATATGTATAATAATTGTTGTTAAAATTTAAACCCTTCTTATTCCTCCCTTCCCAATACACATAACAATTATAATAAAAATAATGACAAATATTTTATGAGATAAATTAAATAAAATGAATCACACCCCCCTCCCTTCTTAATAAGGTTTTTATTATGGGAAATTAATTTCATTCATTACAGAAATCTGCTAATGGTCCCCAGATCTTCTGAAACTTGCCAAAATAACCTCTCTGTGTTGCTAATGCATATATGGCATACGGAATTCCACCAGAAGTTATAGTTTAACCTATCATAATTTTTCCAGTTATATGTAATTTGTTGTACTGCTACCCCAGTCAGTATAAATAAAAGTTTGTTATTGTTTGAAGAAATTTGACTCTTTGCTCTCATTGCTGTGCCGAATAAGATAGTATCATAAGTCAAGGCTACTGGGTTTTCCAACATCCTATTTATTTGAGGCCAAATTGAATTCCAGAATAATGATATGAATGGGCAATAGAATAATAAATGATCTAATGTCCCAACCTCAAGATGACAGTGCCAACATCTATTAGACCTAGAGCTATCTAATTTTTGTAAGCGAACAGGGGTCCAAAAAGCTCTATGCAAAAGAAAAAACCATGTTTGTCATTGTGGATATCCTACAAACCTGACCTGGCTCTGGCTCTTGAGGACCGGAATTGCATACCCCTGGCCTAGGCTGAGAGCTTGTTTGCCATGCACGCCACGAGATAAGTTAAAATTACTTTTGCCTATGAAGTTACCAGCCCTCCCTAGTGATAGGATGGTTTCCTCCACTTTTGAATTAACATATTAGCTCTTGTTCATAAGAACATAAGAACATAAGAAGTTGCCTCCACTGGGTCAGACCGAGGTCCATCTCGCCCAGCGGTCCGCTCCCGCGGCGGCCCATCAGGTCCGTGACCTGTGAAGTGGTTTCTGCCTATTTCTATAAACTACCTCTAGTTATATCTGTACCCCTCTATCTCCTTATCCTCCAGGAACCTATCCAAACCCTCCTTGAACCCCTGTACAGAGTTCTGGCCTATCACATTCTCTGGAAGCGCGTTTCATGTGTCCACCACCCTCTGGGTAAAAAAGAACTTCCTAGCATTTGTTTTAAACCTGTCCCCTTTCAGTTTCTCTGAGTGACCCCTAGTGCTTGTGGCTCCCCACAGTTTGAAAAATCTGTCCTTATTCACTTTCTCTATGCCCTTAAGGATTTTGAAGGTTTCTATCATGTCCCCTCTAAGTCTCCTCTTCTCCAGGGAGAACAGCCCCAGCATTTTTAACCTGTCAGCGTATGAAAAATTTTCCATACCATTTATTAGTTTAGTCGCCCTCCTCTGCACTCCCTCGAGTATCGCCATGTCCTTCTTGAGGTACGGTGACCAGTATTGAACACAGTACTCCAGGTGCGGGCGCACCATTGCGCGATACAGCGGCATGATGACTTCCTTCGTCCTGGTTGTGATACCTTTTTTGATGATGCCCAGTATTCTGTTTGCTTTCTTTGAGGCTGTCGCACATTGCGCCGATGGTTTCAGTGATGTGTCGACCATCACCCCCAGGTCCCTTTCAAGGTTACTCACCCCTAGCAGTGTTCCCCCCATTTTGTAGCTGAACATCGGGTTCTTTTTCCCTACATGCATGACCTTGCATTTTTCTACGTTAAAACTCATTTGCCACTTTTTTGCCCAGTCTTCCAGTTTCGTTAGGTCCCTTTGCAGGTCTTCACAGTCTTCCGTGTTTCTAACCCTGCTGCAGAGTTTGGTGTCATCAGCAAATTTGATAACCTCACATTTTGTCCCTGCCTCCAGATCATTAATAAATATGTTGAACAGTAGAGGTCCCAGCACTGACCCCTGTGGAACTCCGCTCGTGACCCATTGCCAGTCAGAGTATTGGCCTTTTACTCCAACCCTCTGCTTCCTGCCAGCCAACCAGTGTTTGATCCATCGGTAGATATCCCCTTGCACCCCGTGGTACCACAGCTTTTTAAGTAGCCGTTCATGAGGTACCTTGTCGAAGGCTTTTTGGAAGTCAAGGTAAATGATGTCTATGGATTCCCCCTTATCCATCTGGCTGTTTATTCCCTCAAAGAAGTACAGCAAGTTCGTGAGGCATGACCTTCCCTTGCAGAAGCCATGTTGGCTCGCCTTCAGTTGTCCATGGTTTTCTATGTATTCGCATATTGTGTCCTTTACCATTGCTTCCATCATCTTCCCTGGAACCGAGGTCAAGCTCACAGGCCTGTAGTTTCCCGGGTTACCCCTTGATCCCTTCTTAAAGATGGGCGTGACATTTGCTATTTTCCAGTCCTCTGGGATCTCCCCTGTTTTTAGGGAGAGGTTACATATCACTAATGCACAGCGTTTTGTTTATATTGAATTATCCTGGAATCCCATGCCACAAAAGGCTCCAAACCTGCCTCAAACTGAGGGGGCACAGCTTGCAGGTGGGTTTGGGGCCCTCCCTCGGTTTCTATCCTGGGAAGGAGCAATGGTTGGACTGTTGAACTCAATATAAAACTCAGGGGAAGCGTTTCTAATACTCATTACATGAAGTTAAGAGGTTAGGCTTAGGAGTAATCTAAGGAAATACTTTCTTTTACAGAAAGGGTGGTAGATGTGTGGAACAGTCTCCCGGAAGAGGTGGTGGAGACAGAGACTGTGTCTGAATTCAAGAAAGCCTGGGATAGGCACGTGGGATCTCTCAGAGAGAGAAAGAGATAATGGTTACTGTGGATGGGCAGACTGGATGAGCCATTTGGCCTTTATCTGCCGTCATGTTTCTATGTTTCATGCCAAGCAGAGCTTTAACAAAGCTAATGTGCTCAGACACCTGTAATGTTATTCTGCTGAACTTTAACTTCTGTGAGCAAACTAATTATATGTTATTAAATGCATGCAGACTAGAATGTACTTACTCATCCAGTTGATTTGCCAGGACCTGTAACGACTCAGCATGCTTTTCTGCCTGCACCACAAGAGGCTCTTTCCTTGCAGCCTCTGAAAGTTTCTTCACTTTCTCAGTCAGTTCCTGTTTTGCTCCATCTAACTGAGCAGCTAGTTTTTCATAGTCCTGTGTTTTGAATAAAAGGAATCTGTTTTATTTGTGTACAATAGAACCAAAATTTCACTTTACATATTCGGTTCTGGGATTTTCTTTTTGGTGGAAGGTGGAGAACAAGTGGGGGGGGGGTTGCCTGAAGAGTACATTGAGTGAGTCTTCCTTTCTCTCTGCTGGTTTCAATGAAGTCTACTGAAATCATCAAGCAACACCGAAAACCCCAATACTGTCTCATTTTGGCCTTTATCTGCCACCATATTTCTCTGCTTCTGTCGTGGGATCTCTTAGGGAGAGGAGGAGATGGTGCTTTTATCTGCCATTATATTTCTGTGTTTCATCGCTGGATACTGGCCCTGATTCTATAAACAGTGCCTAACTCCTAGGCGCCACTGAGTAGAATTGTCAATCACCTGCTAGGCACCGGTAGGTGTTGAAAGCTTAGGCATACTGCAGGGGAGTGGTTAAGCTACAGCCTCAGCACCCTGAGTTTGTGGGTTCAAACCCACACTCTTCCTTGTGACCTTGGGCAAGTCACTTAATCCCCCCATTGCCCCAGGTACATTAGATAGATTGTAAGCCCACTGGAACAGACAGGGAAAATGCTTGAGTATCTGAATAAATAAATGTAAACCATTCTGAGCTCCCTGGGGAGAATGATAGAGAAACTGAACAAACAAATAAATAAATACAGGCCAGGTTTTTCTTGGCCTAAACTAGTGCTTCTAAATTAGGCTCCTACCAGCACCAAACTCAAACCACGCCCATAATCTGCTTGATTCTGCTCGGAATCCACCCCTAACCATGTCTTCTTGCTGGTAGGTGCCTCGGTGTAGACGTCTAGCTCAAAGTGGTAGCCACCTAACGAGTTAAACATCTACCAACTAATTCATTTTTTGTTATTCTTTAAAAAAGGTTTCAATTATCAGCGTCAATTAAGAAAATTAAATTAGGCACCTAGATCGGCTAGGCATGCCAATCTAGGCACCAAACTTTAGGCGTCATTTAAACAATCTGGGCTACTGTGTTTAAAATTATTCTATGTCAGTTTGTTTTCCATCTCTGAGAGATACAAGGAACTCTCTCCCCCATGTTGGGCTCTGCACTTGCTAATGGGGAAATGATGGGTCTCCTTTAAAAAGAAGCTGTGCATATCACTTGCTTGAATATAGTATACATTTTTCTCACTCACCTCTTTACTCTTTGTCAATTTCTCCACCAGGCTATTTGTCTGGGCCAAGGTGTCTTCTGCAGCAGCAAGGTGATCAGAGACATCTTCCTGCTGCTTATTCAAGTCTTTGACCCTTTTCTAAAAGAATTCGGAGATTTTACTTTAAGCTGCATTGCGCATAATCATATTAGAGGCACAAGAATTTTAATGATAGTACAGAGCACGAGCACAGGTGTTAACATTATAGATAGATGCAAAATGCCTTTTATTGTGATTCTATTTATAATAATGTTTATAAAGTATAAATACACACAATATCACAAACAAAAGAGCTACCGCAATCTCCCCCCCCCCCCCAAAAAAAAAAAAAAAAATATCCAAGAGGCTCAGAACATGTTCAAAATAGCAAAAGTATTTCAGTCTACCTTTAGTCTGCATGGGTCAACTAAGCAGAAAGAGGTCTTTTCACTTTGCAATTATATCCTTAGATCTGGGGTTATCAACCCTGTCCTCAGGGTACATCCAGTCTGTCAGAATTTCAGGATATCCATAATGAATATGCATGAGAGAAATTTAATATGCTATCTCCATCATATACAAATTATTTCCTTTGAGAGGGCAATTTTCAGACTGTGTCCTGTGTAGTAATTCTATAAGGAGCTGCCTAGATTTAGGTGGCAAGTACACATGCCCATGTCTGTATTCTAGTCATTTGTGCACATATGTATGTGGATGCATGCGCATATAAATGACCATTTTCAGGCTATGCACTATTCTGTACATACTTTTTAATATTCCAGGTAGGCGAAGGTTGGGTGCAGTGGCATAGCAACCATGTGAAATGGGCAGGAAATCCCACGGGTCCCCAAGCCTGTGGGGGGGCCTAAGCTAGAGAACTGCACGGGAACGGGTTGGTGCCCTTCAATAATTCAGCACAACTGCACTTGCTCTCTTCAAAAGGATGCAGGCAGTGGTTCCTACATGCTGCCTACAGATGACCCGGAAGCCTTACGTCAGAAGGAAGGCTTCTGAGTCAGCCACCAGCAACATGTAGAAACTGCTGCCCGCAGCCTCTTGAAGAAGTAGGAGGGATGTATGTGGAGGAGAGGAGAACTATTATATAGCGAATATTATATAGGGCCCCCCTCAATATTTTTGCCCATGGGCCCCTGCTGTTCTAGCTACACCAATAGTTGGGTAGAATTTGGGTGGGGGCACACGTTTATAGGCATAGATTACAAAATTCTATAATAATGACACGGGGACAAATTTTTCCCCATCCTTGCAGGAACTCAATTTCCCCATCCCGTCCCCGTGAGTTTTGTTGCGGTCCCTCTCCCCATTCCTGTAAGCTCTGCCTTAATCGCATAAGCCTCGAACACGTATGATTTTAAAGCATTTGAGGCTTGTGCAGATGAAGACAGAGCTTGCAGGAATGGGGACAGGGACCGCAACAAAACTCACGGGGACGGGGAAATTGAGTTCCTACGGGGATGGGGAAAAATCTGTCCCCGTGTCATTCTCTAGTCTAGAATCTAAATGCATTCTTTCACAACCTAAGCACTAGCGTTCATACTAGCTCTACGGCTGTAAACGCCCATGCCTGAAATAGCAGGCGCCTACTTTTCTTTAAAGACTAGGGGTTCTCCTTTTAAAAAAGGTGCGCTAGCTGTTACCGCCTCCTTTTAAGCAGGCAGTAGTTTTTTGGCTAGCACACGCTAATCTTGTGCGTGCGCTAAAAATGCTAGCGCACCTTCGTAAAAGGAGCCCTAGGTTCCAAACAGATACATGCTTGGTGCCTAAAAACAGAGGACACTCTTTGGAACTAAGTCTGTACGTCCCATTTATATGCAGTCTATTGCAGGCGCAAGCACCTGCGGCTCTAGGGATGCCAAAATATTCAACACTTGTGGTACACATTCCACTTGTGTTACTGCCACTTTGCTTTCTGTACAAAGTCTAACATTACCTTGATATCATCGAATAGTATGGCATTATCTCTGTTTATGTTCCTAGCTTCCTCAGTTTGTTCAGATGCTTCATTCAGCACTGTACGAAGATCATTTAGTTTGGAGTTGTATTCACTTAATGAATTTCTCATGCTGCTAATAAGGTCCTTGTTCTGATTATTGGTCTTTTGCAGTTCATCCCTAACTTGGTTTAATACTGTTGCATAAGAAAAAAAAAAAAAAAAAGAAGAAGTGTTAAAGTTCCATGGAAGTCAAAATTTACTCTTTATCATGAGGACAGCTTAGATTTGCTATCCTTAACAAGATGAATGCTTCTAGTCAAATCTCATCAAATAACAACAAACTTTTATTTATAATGACTGGAATAGCAGTACAGCAAATTACACATAATTGGAAAAATTGGGACAGATTGAACTATAATTTCTGGTGGAACTCAGTTTGCCATATATATAAGATGGAACATGCATTTGCAACACAAAAAGGATATATGAATAAGTTCAAGAAGATTTGGGGACCATTAACAGAATATTGCAATATTTGAATTTCATTTTCCCATGATAAGAAAATAGTATAAAGAAGGCGGGGGGGAGGGGTTAAGGGGAGGGAATTATTCTCTTTATCATATATTATAAATAAAATATTATAATAGATGATATTCTTACATGAAAATAACGTAATAGAGGGGGAAAAGGTTCATATTTAAATAATAATTGATAAAATCATTACAATATATATATTGTATAACTTTATAAGAAAAATAATTACAATTATATGATATATAAAACCATAAGAAAAATAAGACAAGAAATGTTATATATAAAATATATTATAAAAATATCAAGTGTATTGTTAAGATAATTGTATGAAAATTTATGACACTTGTTGTTAAATGGAAAAAAAATTCAATAAAAAACTTAAACAAAAACAAGATGAATGCCAGGTTTGCATCTAGCATAAGGCATGCTTTTCATAACCACTGACGTATGTCTATTTCTCAAGTTCCTCTATAAGGTAAGAGCCTACGATATGCACACCCTATAAACAGTCAGCTCTTACATGCTTGAGCCTCTTCACGCTCCATCTCAGCATCTTTTCGCTGTTTGTTGAAGTTAAGGTTTCGCATCTGTCCTATCATCCGTTCTGCTTCTGCCATCTTTTTTAGAATTTCATCAGGGAGCGAACTGCTGCCGCTTGTAGTACCTGTCATCTCCTCTATCAGAACTAGAAGAAAACAATATTTATTCCTTTTATCTTCCCTGATGATCTGAAATATGGCGCTTCCTTTGAGGCCATCGTTTTTATACCATCTTAGTACAAACCATGTAGAACTGTTCTTCCTTCCTCAACTAGGCTATAGAAAATCTTGTGCATCAGTAAATACAATACCGCATTGCAGGTAATGCATTACAGATGATGACAGTGAACTTTTGTTGTCATAATTCATAAATTAGTCAGGGCATATATCACATACCTTTAATTCATAGCATGTCATGTTAATATCTACCAAGCATTCTTTATAAATATGGAAGACATTTAACAAAATACTGTACTCAGGATATATTAGAACCCCTTAATGCAGTGGCTTCCAGATCTGGTCCTGGAGTCATTAAAGCCAGTCAGGTTTTCAGGATATCCACATTGAATATTCATGAGACAGATTTGCATGCAGTGGAGGCAGTG
Source organism: Geotrypetes seraphini (assembly GCF_902459505.1). Lineage (NCBI taxonomy): Eukaryota > Metazoa > Chordata > Amphibia > Gymnophiona > Dermophiidae > Geotrypetes > Geotrypetes seraphini. The sequence continues at coordinate 139,450,655 of NC_047085.1, forward strand.
CATGCAGATCTCTCTCATAAATATTCATTGTTGAAATCTTGAAAGCCTGCCTGGCTGGGGTACTTCCAGGACCAGGTTTGGGAACCACTGTCTTCATGTACATTCTGTATATTATAACTTTTCTGATAGTCTATGCAAATAATAAAGAAGTATCATTAGTATTATATGTAAATTCTTACAGCTTTTTATATATATATATATATATATATATATATATAATTTATATTCTGCATACCCTACAATTCTATGTGGATTACAAATTATTCAGGTACTCAAGCATTTTTTCCCTAACTGTCCTGGTGGGCTCCCCACTCTGTCTAATGTACCTGGGCAATGGGGATTAAGTGCAGGATTCAATCCCACAACCTCAGGGTGCTGAGGCTATAGCTCTAACCACTGCACCACACATTCCCATCTTACATTTAGAACAGATCTGCTGGCTTAGTGGAAGGCCCAGGTTTATTAGGGGCTTTAGTTTCAAAGATAGAACCATCTGACTTTTACCAAAGCTGCCTGTTCTGTTGCTATAGTGGGATGTTGTTTTTATGTTCTTGTTTTGTGGTTTTAACTATATATGTATGTTGTTTTGTAACCCACTCTGATATTCATGTTTGGATGGGATAAATATAATCTCATATTAAATAAAAATATTAAAATATTGAGAAAACTCCTTTACTACGTCCAGGAAGTGGTTATTTGTGTCCCATTTAATACTCCTAATTGTTTTAAAAAGTTGGTTCCTTACATTTGATCTCAGTCAAAAAGCAATTAAGAAGCATCAGCTTGGTTGACTAGGGTGGGGATTGAGACCAACGATAGAAATCTTACTCTTTCCTAAAAGCACTGTAATTTATTCTCAGAATCCTAATCTGCTCATCAGGAAAGAGTGATGGAAAATATATGGCACCGATTTACGTGGCTGTAATTGCTTCCCATTTTCACTATTCTACCGCATAGATAAAAAGTACTGCATATGATTTAAAAAGTGATGCAACATCTGATAACAGAAAAAGAAAAAGAAAGTTTTTAGAAATCCTTACCACGAATATTCTTTATTAGAACTTCTATCCTCAGAACTAGATTCCTAGCATTTTCGTTAGTCTGAGTGGCTTTACTGTGCAATGTCTGAGCTCTCTTGGAATTAATTTCAGCCTAGGGGGGAAAGATATAAAAATTGTAAAATGAAGTTTGGCACATCAGATTCACAAGGGATGGTTTCAAATATCTCGCCTCAAAGGCCTTACCTTTTTTTGGAGTGCATTTATGTCCTGCTTAAGATTGATCAAGTCTGTCTCCAGCTCATTCACTTTTGAATTTTGATTGGAAATTGTTGCATGATACCGGTCTAGTTGTAGCTGAAAGCAGAACAAAGCAATTCATGAACTTGCCTCATTCTGGCAAAGTAGCAGTAAAATTGAATGAATTCAAAGACCCTCAGCAAGAAGGCAAAGGTTAAGAACCTAGGCATCTGCGACCACGTTACCCCTGCATTATTAGCTTCTATGCACTGGCTGCCAATTCAAAAATGCTGCGCCATCAAGGCCCTGGTCCTCGCTGTCAAAACCTTCCACAAAATGATTCTGCACTACATGACAACTAAACTACAAATCTACTTCTCAAAGCAACCACTGAGGTCCCAAGTAGAAAAACGGCTGACCATACCTCCTGGCTGCTTCCTCAAGACCAAAACAGCCCGCAAACGCTCCTACTCACATTTCATACCCAGACTATGGCACACCATCTCCCCATCTGATAGAACACTAGATGGACTTTGCAGCTTCAGAAAGACCATAAAAACCTTCCTCTTCACAAACCCAGCGCCTTAAGGACATGCACCTAGAAACACCATTCAGAGTCAACGCACCTACTCTCACCAGACGCTGCTTAGTGTAATATGTTTTACTGTCATGTCTATATTGTAAATTATGTCATCTCTGTTCTGTCTCGATCATATTGTGGATGTACTTTGTAACCCGTTCTGAGCTCCTTTGGGAGGACAGGCTAAATAATTGGGCAAATAAATAAATAAATAATAAATAAACTTGAGGACACATGGAGGGCAATTCTGTACCAGTGTGCTTGTTTTTAGGCACCTAGTGGCTACCTATTCTATAAAGTAGGTGTACTCAACCAGAGGAGGCAAATTTTCAGAATGATTGGGGGTGTTAAATCCAATGGAAATGACCCCTCTCTGGACCTAGTAAAGGAATTTGCTCAATATTGGGGGTGCTCAAGCACCCACAGAGCTGGCTCCTAGGCTCTCAGCCCAGTCCTTGGGTCACACCTGGTCAATCATGTTTTCAGAGCGCCCACAATGAATATGCATGAGACAGATTTGCATTCAGTGGAGGAAGTGCATGCAAATTTATCGTGGGCATCTATATTGTGAATATCCTGAAAACCAGACTGAGTGAGAACGCCTGCTATAAAGGAAAGTATGCCTCTACTAGCATAACCAGGTATGCAGTAAACACATGTATGATGTTGGGCATACTTACAGCAGCCATAACGCTGGTGTAAATGCTCACGTCTTTAAGCCAAAGATACACACATAACTATAGAAGTGTGAGTTCAACCCACATTTTGCCCAGACTGGGGGTAATTCTCTATAGGTCATCTAAAGTCAGCAGGGTATAACAAACTCAGTAGTCAAAAATCCAGCAAACCTATTGTTGTAACATACTTTGCCCTGGTTAAATGAGCAATGACATCTTCTAACAGTATGGCCTTAACAAAGGCCTTCATACATTCAGGTTTAAGTTCAGCCTCTGCAATCTTAATCCCAATGCATTTAAAATAAAGCTTGTATCCCTTATGTCTTTTTAAGTTCCTTTACCTTTAGGTCACTGATCTGTGTCTCCAAATATTTTATTTGCCTTAATGCATGGGAGGAGTAGTTAGCACTCCGAAGTTGTGTCTTAATCAGTTGCAGCTCATCACTCATCATGCCCAAATCCTTCAGCAAAGTGTTTACGCAACTATCGCAAGCTGTAGCCAAAATACAATACATAAACAGAAAAAAAAATGTCATATTTCCTTTATACATAACACCATGAGGGAAAGCCATCTGATTACTGGAAATAAACGTATACCAACATTTTTAAAAAATGGCAAACGCTTTTAGGTGAGATATATCATATCTACTTAAAGTATGGATGTGCACAGACAATCCACAACCAAACTATATGGAACCAATTCCTGGACTTCCAAGAGTTAAAATGGTGTAGTTTATCAATGTACAATTCAGATATAAAAGTCACAGTATAACAAAAGCCAAACACTTTGCTGAGAAATAAAGTCACTTGCTGTAATCAGATGACGAGACCCTACATGGGCCGTGTTTCGGCAATATTTGCCTTCTTCAGGGGTCCTTAAAATGCGAATTTATGAACATACCTCAACATATAAAATATACATTAAAATACAAGAATAATCACAAGCATTAAAACTACAATAACTCAAAATGCAAAATTAGGCAATGAAATAAATATGCAGGATAAATCAACCTTGAATACAGCTATAAAAACAGCAGCTTCACAGAAAACATCCTACAAAAATATAAAAAAGAAAGCAAGACTAAGGAAACATAAAAGCACAGGATGCAATAATCACATCCATAAGTTAAAAAGGCAGGCATGAAAGGTCTCATCCCCAAGGCAAAAAAAGGTATTATAACCCAAATGGCCACACAAAGGGCCAAATGTGGATTCCATACATCTAGAAAACTAGAACAAAAGACGGTAAAAATGAGTGACTATGTCTGAAATGAATGTGGACTGTGTTAAAAAAACATAAATATAACCCAGTCATAAAACGGTGAGGTGCCCGACATATGAGTAACACTTATGCATTTTCTTAACTATGCTATAGGACACCGATGGAAAGACGCACCAGAGGGGTGGTTAAGAACTCGACATTTAAAACTTATGAACAGTCGTTACACGAGACTAATAATTAGCCAAAACGCCAATGAGAAGACATGGCGTGCCGTTATGAGTTAACGGGCACCTCACCGTTTTATGACTGTGTTATATTTATATTTTTTAACCCCGTCCACATTCATTTCAGACATAGTCATCCATTTTTACCGTCTTTTGTTCTAGTTGTCTAGCTGTATGGAGTCCACAATTGGTCTTTTGTGTGGCCATTTGGGTTATAATACCGTTTTTTTGCCTTGGGGATGAGACCTTTCATGCCTGTCTTTTTAACTTTTGGATGTGATTATTGCACCCTGTGCTTTTATGTTTCCTTAGTCTTGCTTTCTTTTTATATTTTTGTAGGATGTTTTCTGTGAAGCTGCTGTTTTTATAGCTGTATTCAAGGTTGGTTTATCCTGCATATTTATTTCATTGCCTAATTTTGTGTTTTGAGTTATTGTAGTTTTAATGTGTGTGATTATTCTTGTATTTTAATGTATATTTTATATGTTCATGTATGTCATAACGTTTGCATTTTAAGGACCCCTGAAGAAGGCAAATATTGCTGATATATACTAATATTTGAATTGTACATTAATAAACTATACCATTTTAACTCTTGGAAGTCCAGGAATTGGTTCCATATACCGTAGTTTGGTTGTGGATATCTGTGTTTTTGTGGTACCAAGGTCCATTGCTGTGGGTGTTAGGACCGTCCTTGAGGCACTGACCACCCCATAGTGTCGTTTGTTTTCAAGTGTGCACAGACAATAACATTTTGGGGGGGGGGTTTAGCCTTTTTCTCATTATTTGGACTTTTTTTCAGTTTGTTTCATTTGTTTCAATAAAAATCGTTAACATGTGAGGAGTGTTCAATAATTTATCTTCCTGAGAAAGGAAAATGGTAAAACCAGAGGATATAATTTGAGATTGAAGGGTGGTAGACTCAATGTTAGGAAATTCTTTTTTATGGAGAGGGTGGTTGATGCCTGGAATGCGCTCCAGAGGGAGGTGCTGGAGAAGAAAACGGTGACAGAGCTCAAATAAGCATGGGATGAACACATAGAATCTCTAATCAGAAAATAATGGGTATATATTGAAGGAACTAAGGCCAGTACTAGGCAGATTTGCACAGTCTGTGTCCCATATATGGCCATTCAGTCGAGGATGGGATGGGGAGGGCTTTGATGGCTGGGATGGTTTAGATGGCAGGAGTGAATTTTGATGGAGACTCTAGCAGGTAGAACCTAAGCACACTACTGGGCAGAGCTCTGGGTTTCTGGTCCAGAAATATCTAAGAAAAAGGACCATTTAAATTAATTTATAGAGCATGTATAGTTGGGCAGACCATTCGGGTCTTTATATGCCGTCATTTACTATGTCACTATGAGTATGAAAGAAAATAGCAAGTGTGTTGAAACAAGTCTGTGCATGATGTGACATGTCTCAAGTTTACTCATGCACAGTTGTGGCTCAGTGCCTAGGGCCATAAAAAAGTCATTAATGTATTGAGCTTTGGCTCGTACTGAGGTCTCACGTTTATTAATTTTTGTTTATTTATAACCAGAGGATATTCTTTGAGAGCTCAATACAGGGTACTGCCAATACTTTTTTGTTTTGTTCAGCGCAAATCTAACATTGCATGAGACAGGGTGTCAGGAGAGTCCTCATGCAAATCAAGTAAGATAAAGCTAGATTTGGATCACTGTTAAGTGATAAAATTTATCAAAAAGAAGGGAAAAAGCCAAAGGAGTTCCATGAACGCATGACTGCAGTTTATAGAGAGTCTGCCCCATAATTCTACAAAGTAAAATTTTGGAGCAAGCCGGTTAAATGGGGTAGAGAGTCCATTGAAGATGACCCTCACACTGGATGGCCCGTGGAAGCAACTTCCACAGAAATGTGTAAGAAAGTTGAGGATTCTATTTTGTCAGACAGACAAATTAAGGTTTCCCTAACAGCTGAAGAAATGGGCATCTTGGCAGGTACAGTTTGGAAAATAATTCATGAAGAGTTGGGCATGTCCAAGGTTAGTCCAAGATGGATTCCAAGAATGCTGATGCCATGTCTGAAGGCCATGAGGCTCCGGTGCTGTCAGGAGAACTTGGAGATGCTCCATGAAGACCAAGTGAATTTATTTTGTTTGGTGACTGGAGATGAGACTTGGGTCTATCACAGAGATCCTGAGTCCAAAATGGAGTCAATGCAGTGTATGCACAAGTCATCCCCCACCTTAAAAAAGTTCAAGATAGAAAAATCTGCAGGAAAAGTCATACCAACTGTCTTCTGGGATGATGAAGGACTTTTACTTCTGGAATTCATGCCACACAAGACAACCATAACCGGTGAGAGTTATGCCAACACAATGATTGTTTTGGCGTGTTGCTCCTTCACAACAATGGGCCAATGCACATATTATGATAATCACAGACTACTATCTGAGAATGTGTGTTTCAGCAGCTGAACCATCCACCTTGCAGCCCTGACCTGGTTCCCTCAGATTATATCCTGTCCCAAGTTTTGAAGAAATCTCTTTGTGGACAGTAGTTTTCAAATGATGCAACCATCAATGAAACTGTGACGTCCTAGTCTAAACGTCAAACAGAGGAATTCTTTTCAAAGGGGTTAAAGTCATTGCAGGAAAAGTGGATGAAGTGTATGAAGCGATCAGGGAACTATATTGAAAAATAAAACAAATTTTATTTTTGAAAGCTCTTTTCTTTCCTACTGAGGTAGATAAATTATTGAATGCCCCTCGTACATTTGAAACTTTTAGTACTCACGGTCACAATCCTCATCAGTTCCCACATCTTTTGGCTCTTCGTTGAAACATTCTGGAATCAGAAACAAGGAAATTGTGACACTAAAGCCTTACCGTAATCTAACTATTGACTGATGTCAGCACAGGATAGGGTACATTTTCTGCAGGGCACCTAAATGGCAGTGGATGCTTTTTTTTTTTGGCAGTATGCATCCAGCTGATTTTCAAGCCTACAATATCCATGATTCACTGTCCTCAACTATCAGTATGTTACATAACTAAAAATATGTTTATTCACGTACAAGATATGAAATACATATTAGTGGCATGCCTACTGGTGTGTATTTTTTAAATGAAATATATAAGCATGTTTTCCAAATATATCCCCAAATCACCTTTTTTTGTTTTATCTGGAAGTTCCTCAAGCTTCCTTGGACTTTCAGATCCACTGAGACCATCAGCTTTCATTCAAAAGTCAAATACCTCTGTTCTATATCCCCTCTCACCAAAATTAACCCATGCAGTGCTAGTCCTCAGCTGAGCATTCCTTCCAGGACCCTTTAATCAAAGCTTCTGAATTGGGTGACTGGAAAGACTTGAGCCAGGAATCCAACCCCGATTCCTTGATATGGTAGTCTGCAGCACTGCTACTATGCCATCAATCTGAAATGACTTGTGTCAGTGCAACCAGACACTTGAGTATCCTTTCAGGAGGCTGACACATACCTTCTTATTGTACAAGTGTAGATCCTGAAAGATCACTTCAAAAATTTACCTCGTGTTTTAGACAAACAAAATAACATGCACCTTCCCTTTTTAAAAAATGTTTTTTTGTCTTGTTCCTCCTTCTCATCCTCTATCTTTGAACCTCCCTCTTAGGCAGGATGCTTGGGTGGTTTCAGGGATCCTTCACTGATTGGAGGGGTGGAGGTGCATTCTCAGCACCATTATTTTGCCCTCTATGGCTTTTCTGAGCTATGGTAGCCATTTCCTTTCTACCCCAGGCCTTTGCACCACACCCAAGCTTACCTAGCACCAACAGATGGGGAATGTAAGTTTGTCAAGATATAAACAAAATGAATACTTTACTCTCATCCAAAGGAATGCAGGGACTGTTGGTACATAAACCACAATAAAGTGTAGACAAGGAACATCACAAAAGCGGAGAAAAGACTTCAGTACAGTCTACACTCAACCATTATAGCAAAGCTAACAAAAAGCAAGTGCATTTTAATCATCAGTCAAAAAAACTCCTCTAGTACAAATCTGTAATGGGAACCTTGCTGATTACAAATACGTTTTTGTGAGTTCATGCTTGTTTGCACTTTAGCGTGGCACTTCTAATTTCCTTTTTGGGGATTTATAAGGACATGATTTGATGATTGGACCTAAAAATTTGGGGAGGATTTTTCAGTCGATGAAGTAATTATTCTCTGAAGCCATAACATTTCTGGATGGGGGTTCTGAGGCTTTTTCCTCCTATGTTTAAGAAAAAAAAAAAAAAAAAAAGGTTGCTCTTTAGTTGTGTTATATTTTTTCCTGTTATGTGGGAGGTTTTTGTTGGGGGTGATCATGTAGTTTGCAGCATACAGACTAAGGGCAGTTATGTGTTTAACTGCTAACTAGTGCCAATTAACACCAAATATTTTACCAATACTTGGTTGTTAACATTAATTAACAGCTAATTATTATATTACATTACAATTTGTTCGCATAAATTTGTGCTGCTGGTAGTAAATGACTCATGGAAGATTGTCCCTTTTCTACTACCGAATTCCTATTATACCGTGTGCCTGAAAAGTACTATGACTATAATTTATGCTGTGAAAGAAAAGCCCACCCTTACCTCCGGTCAGTGGGTCACAGCTGATTGGCTCACCATTCTTATCACAATTACATGGTTTGCAGTTGCTGCCAAATTTCAGGGGATTTCCATAATACCCCGGTGCACACCTACACAGAGTCAAAACAAATATAAACAACTGATATATATCATTGTAAACTTCGAGATCAATCTCTTGGTATTTTAAATTATATCACCAATAAACTGCTGAAGAAATTGCTTTGCAATAGCATGTAGTCAACTACTACCATTTATCATTTTGATACCACTATTGGACACTTGCAGCGCTGTACAAGAAACATCAGAGACAGTCCCTGCTCCCTAGAGCTTACAGAGTAGATAAGGCAAGCATGCAGGTCAGAGGAAAAGGATCTAGGTGTCATTGTTGATGATATGTTGAAACTCCTGTCAGTGTGGAGCGGCAGCTAAAAGAAAAAATGAATGTAAGAATTAGGAAAGGAATGGAAAACAAAAATGAGAATTTATTTTGCCCTTGTATCACCTCATAGTGCGACTGCATGTTGAATACTGTGTGCAGTTCTGATCACCGCATTTCACAAAAGATATGTTGAAATTAGAAAAGGCGCAGAGAAGGGGATGGGATGACTTTCCTATGAGGAAAGGCTAAAGTGACTAGAGCTCTTCAGCTTAGAGAAGAGACAGCTCAGGGGAAATATGATAGAGATCTATAAAATACTATAGAACAGGTGGATGTGAATTGCTTGTTTACCCTTTCCAAAAATACTAGGACTATGGGGCAAACAATGAAGCTTGTAGTAAATTTAAAACAGGAGAAAATATTTTTTCACTCAATGTGTAATTAAACTCCGGAATTCATTGCCAGAGAATGTGGTGACAGCAGTTAACTTAGCAGAGTTTGTAAAGAGTTTGAATAAATTCCTAAAAGAAAAGTCCATAAGCCATTATTAAGATCAACTTTCTTTCTTTAAGACAAGAGACTATCAAATTAGGAGCAACTTTTTTGTTGGCTTATCCATGTAAATGCCTGGTTTGGTATGCGGGATTCAAATATGTTTTTTATTCCCCAGAACAACTGAAGAACTTCCTTGATTTGAAGAAATTTATTAAAGACTAATTCACATTAAGCCTTTTCTTTAAAATTGACCTTTATTAAACGCCTTGTTATTTACATTTGTCCACTCCCCACCAATAGAGGTCTAAGGAAGGATTAAAAAAATTAAGGTGTTTTTGAGTATAATTTCCCCTATAATATTACTTGTCTCTGGGTTTCCTGTAACAAGAGATTGTCTTGTGAATTATTTTTGAAATGCATAATATAAATAAAGTAAAAAATAAAAATAAAAATAAAAATGGCAGGCATAAAATCTGTTGTACTCTTTGGGGTCTTGCCAGGTACTTGTGATCTGGAAACAAGATCCACTGTAGGAAACAAGATACTGAGGCTTTATGGACCTTCAGTTCTGTTCCAGTATGGCAATGCTTATGTTCTTATTAAAGGAACTTTTGGCTTTCATTTCTTATACATGCGCCCCCCCCCCCCCCCTGTGACAAACCCAGCACCAGCACTGGTCCAGTCCATGATAGGATCAAGTGCAGAAGAGCTGACCAGATTGATTCTGGCGCTCAACTTGAGGCTGACCTCCCTTGCCCCCTTAATCAAAGAGATAGTGAGCTGGAACAGAGGCAAACAGATTGGCAACAGCAGCCTCTGGGCTTTAGAACAGCTAAGGAAGCCACGAGGAAGGTAACTGCAATAGAAAAACCTAGACAGAGAAAAGCTGCTGTAGAGCCAAAACCCATCCCCCGCTACTGGCTGAAGGGGATTGGCTCTGATCTGTTTAAAAGCAGGCTGAGACAAACAGGAGGAGCGAGTGACGAGGGTGAGTCACTCCCACAGCCCAAGGCAGGAGAGGAGCTGTGGAACAGGGCAGCAGAGGAGAACGTGCTGGATTATCCCATGCAGGATTTGGAGGAAGGCTTAACCCCTTCAAACTATCCAGTGCCAGACCAGGTAGAAGGCATGGAGATAGAAATAGCTGGCCCTAGGGTAGAAGGCCAGTTAGAAGGTATGGAATTCTGAATGAAAGAATGCAGCAACAGGGAAACTGTTTGTGCTTTGTGTTTTCTTTTTGCATATCGTTTTTTTTCCTCTCTGCTGCCCAAGTTAAACCTGAAGAAGGGGATATATATATTGAGCTGTATAAGCATAGGAAGTTAGAGAATAATACTTGCCTGAAGTCTGAATCAAGGTATACATTCAAAGACAAGTTTGTGAACCAGAGGCAAGCTGAAATGTTTAAAGTGCAGTTTGAACTGTAGGAATGTTGCTGTGACTCCCGTTGCAGGGAGCTAATTAGATTAACCGTCTCAGCTGTGTGATTTGTGCCTGCATGTAGGAGCTGAGAGAAAAGCTGTACTGCTAACAGAGTGTGCGGTGACGATTTTTGCCTACTGAGTCCTTGTCTGCTTGAAAATGTACTGTAAGTTTGATTTTTGCCAATTTACTATTTTTGTTCAATGACCTGCAAAGTGATATGGTTTTGCTGTTGCATATCTTTTGACCTGGAGGTCAGAATAAACCACTTATGTTTTCCTAAAGAACTTGTTTGCTTGGTGATATAGTGAAACCTTGTACTTACCCTATATCTCGAGGGGCCTAGACCGTTGTCTGGGGCTGCTGAAAAATCCTGAAGGTACCCCTAGTTGAAGGGGACGCGCCCGAATCTGGGTGTTTGTCACACGCCAGCCCTGGACTGCAAGGGGGTTTGTGACACCCCCCAGAAGAATGCCTCTGCTGCAGAGCAGGAGGTGGGAAATTCTTCTGGGAGTCACTAAGAGATTTGTGTGTAGGAAGCTTTAAGTGGGTGGACCTAGTGTGGAGGAAGCAGGGTGGTGAATGAAATAAAAGGGGGATGTTAAGGAAAAGTGAGGCTTTTGGTTATCCTGATCTCCCACCAGAGCCCAAGTACTGAGGGAGACTCCTGGAAGTATCAACAGCTTGTGGGGGAGTGCTATGTTGGGGGAAGAAGTGGCCCTGGACTGAGGGAAGAGAGGGAGACCCAGAAAGGCTCACCAGGAGAAGAATCAAGTGGATTTTACACTCTGAGACTGTTGCCAAAGGGGACAGAAAAAGACTGTGTGGACACTGATCTCAGTAGATAAAAAGAGAGTAATTGTGATTCTGCTTATAGTACAGTCCAGACCGAGGGTTTTTGCTTGGTATGGAAGAAATGGCCCTGGGCTTTGGAACGAGAATAGGGTCCAGAGTAGCTCACTCCGCAGGTGCAAAAGGATTTGTTTTCAATAGAACGGGAAAGGGATTTACTAAAGTGACTGTACAGTATACTGGAAATGTGTCTGAAGAAATGTTACCTGCAATTCAGATTTTGAACTAAAGTTCAAGTTATCAAATTTTCATCAGTCTCAGCTTGATTCATTTCAATTAAGTAAAAGACTGTGTGAAGTAATGGGATGCCAGGGAAAATGATCCTTTGGCCTATTGGAGTAAGTGATCCTTTGGCCTACTGGAGTAAGTCCGACTCCAGCCTATGTCCAGCTTGAATATCAGACTTTTTGTTTTCTAGAACCTAGTCCAGGTGCCTGACCCAAAGAGCTTGCTGGTGCCCAAGACACCTTGAGTGAGACCAAGATTACATACATAAAGGTTAAAACCAACAAAGATATGATCAGATAACAATGGTTAATGTTAAAAAGTCTCAATAAGGAGATTCTTTGGTCAGATTGGAAGCATCATACACTGACTCAGGAAGTCTGTTCCAAGGGTGTGGCACAGCAAGGTGCAAAGTATGGTGTCAGGAGTTGGAAATGAAAGAGAACAAACAAATAAGAATGACTTTCCTCATGAAAGAAATCATGAAGAGAGGCATAGCAGCAGAGAGGAACTACAGCGTGAATATAGCATCACTGCTCATCCTATTGTTTCCACTGGCATCATAACAGGATCATTGCAGTGCACCACTCCAAAACACCTTTAAAACCCACTTCCTAACTGTCCCTTTCTGGATCGCCATTTGTGTTTTCTTGTGAAAGGGAACTCTAATAAAATGGTTTGATGCTTTACAGTCAATATTTATTTATGATGTTATATTGGAATAATGTTGCATAAAGATTTCGGTTTCAAAATGGCTTCTCTTGTTTTGAATGCAAACCAACTCTTGGCATTTGACCTTTAGGGTTCGATGCTATAAGCGGTGGCGGCGGCAGCCACTGATCGTGTGTCAATCACACATTGGCACCGTTTATAGAATCGCAGTTTTGTGAAAGGTAAGTGCCGGAAATGTAGGCCAGGGTTTTCAAGGCCTACATTTCTGGTGCCTACCTTTCATGTGAATCATGGCTAGGGAGGCGCTTTGAAACGTCTAATGCCACTTTCGGCATTAGTCATGCCTACAGTGGTGTTAAGCGTCGTAAAGCGCCCTCATATCTGCAATAGGTGCCTTTTTTTAGGCGCCAGTAGGCATCTACATTTTTTAAAAACGATGTTTTGCACTTAAGTTAGGCCCTAACTTAAGGCGCCGTTTATAGAATATGGACCTTAGTGTCAAATCTGACAATACATTTTCAATGAGATGGGACTTGGGTTCTTGATCATTGCAAATGTGGTAAAAAAAACAAAACAAAACACCTTATTGGCACCTACATAATTTATCCCCATATTCTTCATGATGGTTTAAATAAATAACTTAAGACTTTTTTTTAACCATACTAATGTGACTACTAACAAAAACTATTATTATGCTTAAATAGATATATATGGTTACTTGGGAATATATGTTCTGCCCATCCATTAGCGCCCTGCCCCCTCTTCCCAAAAAAAGTAAATAAACACAGGATGTTTGATACACAACATCTACTATATGTTACTATGTTGTGGTACCATACTATGAGAGAGACACCTTCAGATCTCTAATGATTCTTATGCTGCAGAGATACAAAGACGACCTGGCACTGACCTTTCACAAGTGACTCCAGTATAGCCTGGCTTACAGAAACACTGCATGTTTCTGCCAGTCCCAACACATCCTGTGGCAAAACTGAAAACCAAACAAAACACAAGAGAACATAATGATTACCATGAAAAGCATACTCAAAGCTTGAGCATACTGCTTTTGAATATTACTTAGGCAGTCAGAAGCAGGGCCCTAAGCACTTTTATTAAAACAGATTTCTAGAATCTTCCCCAGAACTCCCATAAAGTGCACCGTTGTGCGAGTATTTGCATACTTTATAATATATGTACATATTCCACTACTTTTCTCTGCTACTCTCAAACTGTGTCCCAGAGAATGCCTGGATGCAGTCGGCTTAAAAGTACGTGCATAGCTGTAGGCACACATCAATGCAATTCTTTTTTTTTCTAAGTTTTTTTTATTGATTTTTTCACATATCAACAAGTGTTATAAATTTTCCATACATTTATCTTAACAATACACTTGATATCTCTATAATGTATTTTATATAAACCATATTTTATATTATTTTTCTTATGAATTTATATAACATATATATTGTAATGATTTTATCAATTATTATTTAATTATGAACCCTTTTCTCTCCCTTTATCACATTAATTTCTCATAGGACTATCATTTATTCATTATGATATATTTTTTATAATGTATAATAAAGAGAATAAATTCCTTACCCCTTCCCTCCCTCCATCAATGCAATTCTAAAAGCAGCCATTTATGCAGAATCATGCTTCACATGTGAAAAGATGTTTATAAGGTTCCTTTAATCAAGACTAGAACCAAATCACGTTCTGTGTTTCTGAGAATCTGAAAAGCCAGTATACTGGGGGTGCTGATGGCTCTGGATTGTTTTTGGCAAAAAAACTTGACAAAATTGTATGAAAAGGACAATTAGAGATGGATGGTCCTCTCTTTTTCTAGAATCTGACTATGGTATTAAAGTAGACTTGGTGGCCTACTTCCTGCCTTGTAATTTATCAATCTAAACAAGAATTTTAGTTTAAAAAATTTACACTTTTCCCAATTTTAATTCTTACATGTGGATCGGGGAGGGGGGGTTGGATTTCTATTAATAATATATATGAATGATAAGATATTATATTCATGTGGTATATTTTTTGTTCTAGATGGAAGTGGGAGGGGGGGTGGGGGTTATATCTTTTTGTTGTATGATATGGTAGATTTTCAAGTGATATTGTATTCTAATTGTTTGATATTTACTGTACACTTGTGAATTATAAAATGAATAAAGAATTTAAAAAAAAAAAATTTAGTTTAATTCCAATAAGAATTTTAGATGGGAAGGGAAAATATATTTCCCATACAAAAGCCAAATTTCTACTAAGTAGTGAAAGAATATCTCTGTCCCATGGTACTACAAACCTAGATGAAGGGATTTTCTCAGGGTTTCCATATTTTCTAAGCAGTGTTGGAATGAAAATGATGGGATGTTGACTCAGGTATTTCCACAGCACTACAGGAAGTATAAAACATCCCCTTTACAGAACATAAGAACATAAGCAGTGCCTCCGCTGGGTCAGACCACAGGTCCATCTTGCCCAGCAGTCCGCTCCCGCGGCGGCCCGAACAGGTCACGGCCTGTCTGAGTCACCAGAAGGGGCCCCCTTGCCACCTTGGTTTCCCATTGAGTCTTATCTTCCCATCGAAGTCCTAACCCTCCGGTCTTGCACATGCACGACCTGGTTGGATTTCTATACTTATTACTTGGTTTGCTTTCTATACCTGTGTTACATCCCAGCACCTCTCTCAGTATCCCACGATCCCCCTATCCCTCAGGAATCCGTCCAATCCCTGTACCGTACTCTGCCTGATCACTTCCTCCGGTAGCGCATTCCAAGTGTCCACGACCCTTTGGGTGAAGAAAAACTTCCTTGCATTTGTTCTGAACCTATCTCCCTTCAGTTTCTCCGAATGCCCCCTCGTGCCTGTTGACCCCTTCAGCCTGAAGAATCTGTCCCTATCCACCCTCTCTATGCCCCTCATGATCTTGAAGGTCTCTATCATATCTCCCCTGAGCCTCCTTTTTTCCAGAGAGAAGAGCCCCAGCCTATCCAACCTCTCGGCGTATGGGCAGTGTTCCAGCCCTCTTACCAGTTTCGTTGCTCTCCTTTGGACTCTCTCAAGCACTGCCATGTCCTTCTTGAGGTACGGCGACCAATATTGAACGCAGTATTCCAGATGTGGACGCACCATAGCTCGATACAATGGCATGATGACTTCCCGCGTCCTGGTTGTTATGCCTCTCTTTATGATGCCCAGCATCCTGTTGGCTTTTTTCGAGGCTGCTGCGCACTGTGCAGATGGCTTCAGTGATGCATCCACCAGCACACCCAAGTCTCTCTCAAGACTGCTGTCTCCCAATAATGCCCCCCCCAATTTGTATTTGAACAACGGGTTCTTTTTCCCTATATGCATGACCTTGCATTTTTCCACGTTAAAGCGCATTTGCCATTTGTTTGCCCAGTCTTCCAGCTTGTCCAGGTCCCTTTGCAGGTCCTCACACTCCTCTCTAGACCTAACTCTGCCGCACAGTTTGGTATTGTCTGCAAATTTTATAACCTCGCACTTTGCCTTTTTTTCCAGGTCATTGATAAATATGTTGAAGAGTAACGGCCCCATCCCTGTGGCACACCGCTTGTGACTCCCCGCCAGTCAGAGTATTGTCCCTTTACTCCGACCCTCTGCAGTCTACCCGACAACCAGTGCTCGATCCATCTGTGCACATCCCCTCCCACCCCGTGGTTCCACAGTTTCCTAAGCAGCCTTTCATGTGGCACCTTGTCGAAAGCCTTTTGAAAATCAAGGTAAATGATGTCTATAGGTTCCCCATTGTCCACCCGACTGCTTATTCCCTCAAAGAAGTACAGAAGGTTCGTTAAGCATGACCTTCCCTTACAGAATCCATGCTGGCTTGTTCTCAGTAGGCCATATCTCTCGATATGCTCGCAAATACCATCCTTGATCATAGCTTCCACCATCTTCCCTATAATTGAAGTCAGGCTCACCGGCCTGTAGTTTCCGGGGTCACCCCTCGATCCCTTCTTGAAGATAGGTGTGACATTCGCCAATTTCCAGTCCTCTGGTACCTCTCCAGTTTTCAAGGATAGGTTGCAAACATGCTGGATTGTGCCCGCTATTTCTTGTCTTAGTTCTTTCAGAACCCTTGGGTGGATCCCGTCTGGGCCCGGCGATTTGCCGCATTTTAACCTGTCTATCTGCTTGAGGACATCCTCCTTACTTACCTCTATGTGTTCTAATTTTTCAGCCTGTTCCCCACTCATGAGCTCCTCTGAGTCTGGTATATTAGATGTGTCTTCTCTCGTGAAAACCGACGAGAAGAACGTGTTCAACCTCTCAGCTACCTCTTTATCCTCCTTGATCACTCCCTTCCTATCCCCATCGTCCAACGGCCCCACCTCCTCTCTCGCTGGTCGCTTCCCCTTTACGTAACTGAAGAATGCCTTGAAGTTTTTCGCCTCCCTGGCCAGCCCCTCTTCATATTTCCCTTTGGCTTTTCTAACCTCTCGGTGGCATTCCTTTTGGCATTTCCTGTGCGCCTGGTGATTTTCCTCCGTTGGGTCCTTTTTCCATCTCCGGAAGGACACTTTCTTGTCGTTTATTGCCCTCTTTACTTCTGTTGAGATCCAAACCGGGTCCTTTGACCGCTTGTTCTTGCCGCCTTTCCTGAAACTTGGGACGTACATTCTTTGTGCTTCCTGCAGGGTGTCCCTGAATAGGGTCCAGGCGCTTCCTACAGTCTCCATCCTAAGGACGTTTTTGAGCTTCCTCCCCACCATTTCCCTCATAGCAACATAGTTCCCTTTCCTGAAGTTGAGCGCAGTTGTTGCAGTCCTCTTTACTATGGGTGTCCCCCTTTCTAATGTGAATCGGATCGCGTTGTGGTCACTGTTGCCTAGTGGTCCTCCCACTTCTACCCCTCTTGCAGGCCCCCCTAATCCGTTTAAGATGAGGTCAAGAGTAGCACTCCCTCGTGTCGGTTCCTTGACTAGTTGCTCCATGAAGCAGTCCCTCACAGCTTCTACAAATCCTGTTTCCTTAGTGCAGTTGGAGTGACCTGTACTCCAGTCAATCCCCGGGTAGTTGAAGTCCCCCATCACTGTTACACTTCCAGTCCTGCATTCTTGTCTCAGTTCAGCTTCCAAGTCGTGTCCGATTTCCTCCGGCGTACCAGGTGGGCGATAGTACAGCCCCAGTTTTATGCCTGTACCCTTGTTTCCCGGCAATTTGACCCATAGCGATTCCAGCCCCTCTGCCTTCTTTGCCATATCCATCCCGACCGAGTAGATAGAGTCCTTTATATATAGTGCTATGCCTCCCCCCTTCTTGTGGGTCCTGTCCCTCCTGTAGAGCTTGTACCCTGGCAGCGCCACATCCCATTGATTCTCCTCTGTCCACCATGTTTCTGTAATTCCAATTATATCCAGGTCCTCCCCCTTGGCTACGACCTCTAGTTCACCCATCTTGGCCATGAGGCTTCTTGCATTGGCGTATAAGCACCGCAGGTCCCGTCGTTTTTCCTCCACCTCCGTATTTACCTGGGCCGCCTCCCCTTGAATTTCGGGCAGTTCTCCTGTTCCCTGTGCCTCTGCTTTGCCCTTAGCCTTTACTCTCGCAGCTTTCGGTTTCCCCACATTTCCGCCACCCCTCTCCCCAGCTTCTCCTCTGGGTTTTCTAGCCCTACCGGTCTCCTCCTGGGCTATCATCCCTTGAGGCTCTGTTTGATCCCCCTCGCCTTGTGGCACCCCTATATTGCCCTCAGTTTTCGCCCTCGTGCCACCCAGTCCCCCTATGTCTCTATGCCCCTTAGTCTCCTCCCAGCAAGCTCCCTTTACCTGGTGTTTCCCTCGCTGTCTGATCATAAGATTCACCGGTCTCTCTACTTCCTCCTTGCAGTCAGCCCGTTCAGCATCTGTTCTGGATACTGTTGTCCGAAGTGTCAACATCAGATCAGCTGTCAGCTTTCCCCCTCTCCTCAGTTTAAAGCCCTCTCGATCTCCTTCCTCACATTTGCTGCCAGTAGTCTAGTTCCCGCTGTGCTCAGGTGCAGGCCGTCTCGCCGGTAGAGCTTGCTCTTTCCCCAGAAGGACGTCCAGTTCCTCACAAAGTGGAAGCCCTCCTCCTGGCACCATCTCCTCAACCATGCATTCACAGCCTGGAGGTCTGCCTGCCTCTTTGCATCTGCTCTCGGTACAGGCAGGATCTCTGAGAATGCTATCCTCCGGGTACTCCGCTTCAGCTTTCGTCCCAGGGCCCTGAACTGGTCAGTCAGTGCGGCCATGCTGAAGAGCTTCCATTTCCCCTGTACTGTTTTACAAGAGGCTCACCAAGTAGAGAATGACACAGGAACCAATGTTTCCACGTCCCCGCGGGAATTCATTTTCCTGTCCTGTCTCCATGAGTTCTTTTCCTGTCCCTGCCCCATTTCTGTAAGCTCCGTCCTCATCTGCATAAGCCTCAAACACTTTAAAATCATAAGAGCTCGAGGCTTGTGCAGTTAAGGCAGAGCTTACAGGAATGGGGCAAGGGCAGGGACAGCGACAAAACTCATGGGGATGGGACAGGAAAATATTTGTCCATGTCATTCTCTATCACCAAGTCTTTTCTATGGCATGGTACAAAGGTAGAGAATCTGTTAAGGTCTACCTAGAGTGAGAAAAGCTGACTGGATGCCCCTCCTTATAACATTTGTATTTAGTGTCCTTGCCAGATGCCATATCAAATTTTCCACATGTCAGGGGGCCCAAAGGTTTTCGGTTCCTGAATACATGTATGTACATGCAATTCAGAAAGATGACTCCACTAATTCTGCATGGAATTTTGTTAGTCATTTTACTGTGAATCTTCAGTACAATGTGTTAATTTTGAACAGCTTGGTGCTCTTTCATTCCGCCTAATATTAATATCTGAATACTCAGACACTGCTAACATTTTTGTTTGGGTTTTTTTTTTTTTTTAATTTCAGCAATGCAGCTAAAGTGGCAGGCCAGCCAGCCAGATTCTCCATAAATAAAAAGTATATTTGAGGAGGGAAACCAAATGATCCAGCACCAGGTGCAGCCTCCAGGCCAGGGTGTGCCCAGAACATCCACAAGCACCTGCAGCGAGAAGGTGGAGCTGAACTCATCCATCAATGTCTGAAGAGCACATCCACATACCTTGCTAAATCTCTTCTACTTTTTATAAGAGCCTCACTTTTAGCACAACTGCGTTTGGCCATGATCTGTTTTCTAAAGGCAACCCCACCCCAAAAAAAACACAATCCAGTACAGTTCTCCCCTGAAATTTGCGGGGGTCACTGTTCCAGGAACCTCCACAAATTCAAAAAAACTGCAAATACGGTTTTTCACCTGTCAAAAGGAAGGGGAGGCAAGAGAGGGCATCTGGAGTGCCGGCAGGTGAAGAAAATCACTCGCGGTCTGCTCCGACCGCTTCTTCCTGGTGTAAAGTTGGGCTACACCAATCAGGAGCTGCTTTGACATACAGCTCCTGATTGGTGTAGCCCGACTTTACAACAGGAAGAGGCGGTCGGAGCACACTGTGAATGAGCGAATCCATGATTCGTGAACCGCAAATTTGCAGGGGAACACTGTATCTCATTTTGTTCTCCATGTAGTCAGCTGAAAGGTCAGAGAATGATTTATGCTGCAGCCAGCTTTGTGAACTATTACTATTACTTAGGTGTGAAAGCGCCAGCAGGGCACCTATGGACTATTTTATAACAGTGGGCCTGATATTCAGCAAGCGGTGGGCAACATTTTTGCTGCCCACCACTGGCATTAAGCCCAGATATTCAATGCCAGGCTGTTTCTGGTGACCGGCATTGAATATCTGGTTTCACTTTTGGCCACAGCAACTTAACCAGTTATGCCAATATTCAGCACTAACCAGTTTAACCAGACAGGAGCCTTTCCTAGCTTTGAATATCAGGCTGCGTGTGCATTTATACATGGCCGGAGCATGGGCAAGGCTTCCAGTTCCTACTACTTATTATTTCTATAATGCTGCTAGATGTATGAAGCGCTGTACATTAAAACACTGCTCAGTAGAGCTTACAATCTAATCAAACAGACAAAAAGGACAAGTAGAGGGTCAAGGAGTTTCTCAGTTACGTGTGCAACTTACAGAACACTATTCGAGGGTAAATCAAAAGGTAAAGGCAAAATACATTTAACGGCTTTAATAGAATTAATTTTTCCACATAGTCCCCTTGCAAGACAATGCATTTGTTGTATCATTCAAATAGCTTCTGTCTCCCAAAGCTAGGTAAGCATTGCTTCCTTTACTTCCTCATGCTTTGTCTTTTGCTCTCCGGGTCGCAGTGATGCACCCATGTCTTGTCATCATTGACAGTTCTCTCCAGAATACTTGGATCTTCTTCATACTGTTTCAGGAACTGGGTCGCAACTTCCACACGCTGTTGCTTGTGCAGATCAGTAAGCTATTTGGGAACCCATCGTGTGCAGACTTTCCTGGATCGCAAGCCATCGTCCATTCTGGCAAATGCAGACCCATAGCTGATATCCAAATTTGCAGCCAAT
This sequence comes from Geotrypetes seraphini, assembly GCF_902459505.1. Classification (NCBI taxonomy): domain Eukaryota; kingdom Metazoa; phylum Chordata; class Amphibia; order Gymnophiona; family Dermophiidae; genus Geotrypetes; species Geotrypetes seraphini. The sequence continues at coordinate 139,471,729 of NC_047085.1, forward strand.
TGAGACACCGTTATCCATCGGTCTTCTCTAATCAAGGCATCCACCCTGTCAATGTGCTCTTGTGTGCGCGATGTTGATGGGCGATCCGAACGACTTTCATCAGATATACCTGTGCTTCCCGCTTTAAACTTTTTTACCCACTCATAAACCTTTCGTTGATTCATGGTCTAATTGAGTCAATATCTTTTGATGGTGCAATCTTGCAAGTTTCTGACCTCATGGCTGCCACACAACTATAGGTCAAGTGCTGCACTATGATTGGACGAACTATCCAACAGGCAATGTACGAGTAGATATGTTGCATTTTGCTAGCTCTCTTCCGGTTATTGCATAATTTAACAATTGCCTTTAATTTTTGATTTACCCTCATATTAAATATGTACTCTGTCTGTACTTATGCCAGCTCTAGGGCTGGTTTAACTGCAGCTGCATAAAATCTTAGGTGTGCCAATACTGGGTCCCACTAGTACTGATTAACAAAACCTGGGCACCCAGTTTCCATTACAGAATAGCCTACCATTGTGTGTCCTTGGGGTGCGAAAATGGAGGCAACTAGCTGTAAAATTGCCCCCATACTGTGGACAAGTTATGCATCAGTTTTATTTCTAATGAAATTCAACATGTATAACCAAAGGGTCCTTTTACTAAGGCATAACAATGAATTAGTGTGCGTTAGATGCCATGCAGACCATATTTATAGAATGGGTTGCTCATCATTTAGCGTGTGCTAAATCCGTTAGCACGTCTTAGTAAAAGGACCCCCAAGTAAATAACTCTTATACAAAAAAGCAAGAGATTGAAGAAAAAAACAAGGAATAATTCCAATCATAAACCAAGAAGCAATTCAAAAAAATCATACAAAATCATACTTGCTCTGGGCCTCAATATAGCGCATTCAATTACAGAAATGAGGATTTTAAAAAGGAAAAAAGAAAAAAAAATCAGGAGGTAGCACATATTCTTATGCATCTATAGTCCTGGGTCAATTTCAAGAGTGACTATTTCTGCACATAAAATACTGGTTTATATACACAATGGGTGTATAAAATTATTCACTAAACAAACATTCTTGCAATACCTGTTTGATAAAAGTGAGAGAGGACATGGGCAGACACGGCATGATTCTTGGGTAGCATTTCCAGAGTAACCTTCTTTGCACTGTTCACAGTTGTCACCAGCAGTATTATGTTGACAGTTCTTAAAAAAAAAAAAAAAAAAAAAAAGATATAAAATAAACAGTGGCAATTCCTCCTAATGTCCCTATTGTTTTAAATTTTAGGAGATATGACCTGTTGGAAAAACATGAAGGGGGTAATTTATTGTATTTTTGTTGGTGACAGGCTATTTTGCCAGTTACAGAATATATATGCTCTGTCACTGCTTAAATTATTCATAATTTTCTTTTTTTTTTAATTGCTTATTTGCCCCCCCCCCCCATACTTTTTACAAAAGCGTAGCACGGTTTTTAGCGCCAGCCACGGTGGTAACAGCTACGACACTCAGAATTCTTATGAACATTGGAGTTGTTACTGCTGAAGCCGGCACTAAAAACCATGCTACACTTTTGTAAAAGGGGGGTGGGGTTAATTATCACATCACGTAAATGTATTAACAGGAGTCAGGATGTACCTGTCAGGATCTAAAACCATTTGGTACTCATATCTGATGGTGGAAAAATTATCCCAACAAATGTGTCCCACAGGGACTCTGTTTTTCACTGACACCCTCACATTAATTTACTTAACTAGGGGGTCCTTTTATTAAGGGGTGCTAAGTGCCACCCAGCCCATTGCATACAGCACAGTTACTTACCTGTAACAGATGTTATCCAGGGACAGCAGACAGATATTCTTACAGATGAGTGCCATCCACAAAGACCTATATGGACAGTGCTTAACTGTACTGTCACTTTAAGCTTTTAGCGAAGATTCGAGACTGCCCGCATGCACGAGTGCCTTCCCACCTGATGCCAGCTCTTGAGGTAATCAGTTCTATGCCCAAGTAAAGAAGTCAACTAGGGGAGGTGAATGGGCTGTGAGAATATCTGCCTGCTGTCCCTGGATAACAACTTTTTCAGGTAAGTACTGTAACTGTGTTTTATACCAGGACAAGCCGGCTTCATATTCTCACATATGGGACACCCTAGCTTAACTGAAAAGGATGGAGGGAGAGTTGGCCTTTAAATAAATAATAAATGGTACAGTACCACTTAATGAACTCAGATATGAGTATGCAGAGAATAATGCAAGGAGAATAAGTTGATGGACTAGTAACATGTACACAATGGTCTCAGTAAGAGTAAAAGGCAAATACTGTAATCCAGTAAAGCCATTACTGATTGAGGTTAGTACATGTAAACCGACCTCATAGTAGTAGCCGAATCTGAACATAGGAGAGCGAGATATTATGAAAACCCAGGTAGAATGTCTATTTTGGTTCTGGAATATTGGACGTTTAAGGATGAAAAGGAAACAGGCTATTTTGAAACCCTGCATGGTTTAGGTATTTGTATGATTAGGAACGGGATGACTGGGCTTACTAGGGGTTAGAAAGTCACCAGCAGTGTTCCCCTAAGGATTACTCTGAGAGCTCTGGTAGCTCTCCTGTAAGGTGAATAGAGGTCAGTACTCTTGGTTCACTGATTCAAATAGGAGAAGTAATGTAGAGTAGAAGTGGTACTTTCCAAGATAGACAAACGAGACTGTGGAAAGTCAATGTTCTCAGAGAATGAGAGGGCACTCTCTAAAGTTAAAAGGGGATAGATTCTGTACAAACGTAAGGAAGTTCTTCTTCACCCAGAGAGTGGTAGAAAACTGGACCACTCTTCTGGAGTCTGTAATAGGGGAAAACACTCTCCAGGGATTCAAGACAAAGTTGGATAAGTTCCTGCTAAACCGGAACGTATGCAGGTGAGGCTGGACTCATTTAGAGCACTGGTCTTTGACCAAAGGGCCACCGTGTGAGCTGACTGCTGGGCACAATGGACCACTGGTCTGACCCAGCAGCGGCAATTCTTATGTTGTAATTTATTCAAAGTATTCTTGACAACACCAATAGAAACAATAAGCACAATAAAAACACTATTCACATTTATCATAACAGGACCCAACACGGGCTGTTTTTTGGCTAAACACACCTTCTTCAGGGATCCAAGATGTAATAATGCAGTCTTTGATAGATGTGGACAAAATCTCGAAAAGCCAATTCAGTTTTTGGCTGAAGAAGGCGTGTTAGCCAAAACACAGCCGTGTTGGGTCCTCTTATTATAAATGTGTATAGTGTTTTTATTGTGCTTATTGTTTCTATTGTTGTTGTCAAGAATACTTTGAATAAATTACAACTCAAGGTCCGAGAACATTGACTTTCCACAGTCTCGTTTGTTTGTATTAGCTCTTCTGTGGAATTTGGGTCTTCTTGTTTTTGACTTTCTAAGGCAAGAAATGAAAGTCAAAAAGAACAGAGGTGTAACTGGAAAAAAAGATCTGCAAAGATTAGACCAGTTGGAGAGCACAACCTGCTGGAAAAGGTTTGATCAGAGGTTTGGAATCCCTGAATGTGTCCATTATTATAGAAATGAATGGATGCTCAGGGAGAGGGTTATGGCTGAAAGGAAGTATTGGAGGAATTGATAGCAGGTTCTACTGACATATGGAATCAGATTGCTGGACTGAGAGCCTTGAGTGCTAAACATGATAACATAGAACCTCTCCTTAGTTAAACAGGAATAGTAGGAGGGCAACTACAAAGAGAGCGACCAGGAATCTAGAGGCAACTGGTGAGGGATTACACCAGGTAGTGAAGCAAAACCAACCGAAGCAAAAACATCAATCACTGAATAGCTTCCAGTACCAGGTATGATAATAGAAATTGGACATAGAAGGGGAAGTCCCTCTGGCTGTTGAAGTAAGAGAATGAAGGTTTTATGAAAACAGAAGATCTCGGTTCTGAATGAACTGGAAATGGAAAATAAATATATGTTTCTCTTTGACTGAAATTTTTGTGTCATATTGTTGAAGTAGAAACAAGAAAACAAGTCCGCTAGGGCTACCAAAAAGGTGGAAGAATGATGGTGGTTAGTTGTCAATCAAGTGTGAGGAACAACCTCGTGACTAGAGGGTGAAAAAATAGTTGTTGAAGCCACAAGTTGGGTTTGTACTCATGGCAGTAAGCAATAAGATAGGGTTAACAATCTCTGGAGTAACTCTATGTCCATCAGCAGAACCGCATACCTAAATGTGTTTCTGCCACCTAGAAGAAAATTAGCCTCCACTAGCTATGAGGAAAATAATGTGGAGGAGAACTGAAGCAACATGAGACATTAGAAGGTCCATATGAAGAATTTCCCAAGGGGACAGATTCTGGTGCCAGGTGGTGGAATGGAAAGCCCACTAGCATGGTGGAACAAAGAGCCATGAGAAAAAAGGAGAGCTAAATTGTTCACTGCCCGCTGTGTGTGGTCTCATGACATGGTAGAAGAGACTGTAGATGTCATTGTGTGGCGATATAATTCAGTAAAACGAACACAAAAGTCAAAAAAATCTAGAAGAGGAGGATAAGCTGGAACTCTGGAAGAGGAATGCCAATTACTCACTGTGTGTATGGTAGGTCCCAGAATATGGAGGAGGCTCGTACGCATACATTGATGAATTTTGCATGATAGCAGTATATGGAAGATACATAGTAGAACACATCTTTATAACCTGAGACTATTTGCAAGTGCAGAATTCTTTGCAGAGGTAAAAGCATGCAAATGGGGCATTCGCATAGTAAACACCAGTTGGTATAGTAGGGTAATTGGCTGTTAGGTTGCAATCCTGTGGAAGAATAGATTTTGCCTGAGTCTAGAAAGGAATTATAATGAGAATCATTGATATGAACTGAGAGATTTCAGTACAAATCTTAGAAGCTCCATTAAGAGTATTATTGCTGTGGGAGCTATTGTATTTGAGGAGATGAGACTCCTATTAGGTAATCCTCAAACCTTGATGAAAATGTATAAAAACCAAAAATCCAGATACTCAAAAAAGGTTTATAATATGACTAGTAGTAATATTAAACGAAGAAAAAAGGATCTCAGAAATCCACACCAAAGATCATTACAATCTCAAATGGCAAACATGGATGATGGTTTTCTTTCATCGATCCTTAAAAAAAACCTTCAAATTGACTTGATTGTGTGCACAAACTAACAATCTTTTTTTCTTTATATCTTTTTCTTTTAAATAATCCCATAAAAATCTAAATGATTTATTAACAAAACACTTCTCACAGATATAATTTTAAACTGTGCGAGAAATTACACCCATAGTGAGTGAAGCTATTGTACACAGCTGTTGCTCATGAAATTTAAAGGGAGAACTTATCTTGTATGGAGCACAAAACTTTGTGTCTCAAAATTTAATTCTTGTTTGTATGTTTTATTAACATTTGATATACCGCTTAAGCATATTACAGAGCTAAGCAGTTTACAATAAAATACAGGTACTTAGAAGAACTTCCCTATCTGTCCCGAAGGCTCACAATCTAGCTAAAGTACCTGAGTAAATAATTATTAAAATAGAAAAGATAACACAAAATTTGTATATAGTATATAGTACTGGACTTTTGTCGTGAACTATCACAATTTTCTTCCAACAGGCCTCATTTCACCTGACCCACCAGTCTTTTTCAAAGAGGCAGCTAGTTTGCACACTAGTACATTACCTGTCAAAAGTCATGTGTGCTTCAAACTTCAAATGTTCTTCCAATGGAGGACTTTGGGGACTGCATGCAGCTCTGGGGCTATGTTTTGGAGGCCACTGTCCTGCATGCTTGTTTGATTTTGAAATGGGCCAAAATATATTTTAAACACATTTTACACCATTTGTTTTCCCATGATATTGAGCCTGCATGGAAAACCCTCCAATCAAGTCTCACAGCTGCATTCAGTGTTTGTTCTAACATGTCCACCCTTTGTAAAGAATCACATTCAGATGTACTTCGTTGTTTGTACAGTACAGCTTCCATTAGATCAGAAGCTACATGTGTGTAGAATGCATTCACAGAGAAATGTACAATCAGGAAAGCCAATTTGCACTGAAACAGGGAATGAAGAGATGAATTAATAGTTACAAGCAACGGGCTACAGAAATATGTCCTCTCATGCATGGAAAGTTCAGTTCAAACTATCTATATTTTAGGTAAAAGTTTTTCACAGAAATATGTCTATGCACTCTAGAAAGCAGATCACTTAGACATAGGTCATTTCTACAGGAAATTAATTTTCTTTCCCTCCACACAATTGTACGTGTTGGTGTGTGCCTTGATGCCCTTTTCTGCTGAATGTAACACATCAAAAGGGCATTAGATCATAATGTAGCTATTTCTCAGACACATGGAGCCCCATTTCACACAGAACACAGACACCAAAACTCAAGTGTACAGATCGAGGCGTGCTCAGTTCTGGTGGAATGTTCTACATTAAGGCTCTGTTGATGGAAAGTCTTTCCTATAATACCTGCAGGAATGCATACGTATCTGCCAGCATGTGCAGTGAAACCAGCCATTTTACAAATATATATATTGAAAAAAAATGAATGGCCCAAACCCGTCAGCTTTCATGTGGATGTGTTATCACTTAAACATAATGTGGTGATCTTACAGCTCTCCTGTGCTGCTGATTAAGCAATATATTCACAATTTTTTTTTTTTTAACTTGGTTTCTTGTTGTAAGTATAGAAATAAAAAGAAATAAAACAAAACAAAAAGAATCCAAGTGATATCTTTTTATTGGACTAACTAGAGCATGGTTAGATTAGCTTTCGAAGGTAATCTTTCTTCTTCAGATCAGTGGACATGAATTATGTAGAGTTAAAGACAGTCATTCCTCTAATCCTTCCTGTACTGTCCTGGCTGAAATGAGCATTTTTGACAACATATAGGTTGAGCTGATGTAAATCCAATGTGGATATTTTTCCCCATCTATAATAATAAAATGCTAAGCGCGCATGCGCACTAAAAAAAACGTGTTCCCTGAGATGTCCCGAAAATACGAGTGCGCATGCGCGCATACTACGTCACCACAGCCTGCTCTCCGTCTCCACCTCGCGCCGCTGCAGGCCCCACACTCGCAACTCACACATCCGCTGCAGCCTAGCAACTCCGACCACAACCTTCCACCCTCAACCGCCTATGCCGGCTCAGGCTGGCGCGTTGAGGAGTCGGAATGCAGACCCGGAAGAACGAAGGAAGCCTCACACTGAGCAACTTCTGCCACGGTCCCGGGTTCCTCTAAGCCTACCCTTCTCGCGGTCTGGCCGGTTACCTTAGTCCTTTGCCGCCGCCGCCACCCCCTTCCCTTCCCTACCCGCGGTCGACAAAACTCTTGCCTCCAGCAGCCGACGCAGCACTGTAAACACGCTGCTTCGCGGACTCTACTGCCTTCATTTGCTCTTCCGTTTCTCTGATGACGTCATCAGGGACATAGAAGAGCAAATCGGGGCAGTAGAGGCCGCGAAACAACGTGTTTACAGTGCTGCAGCGGCTGCTGGAGGCAAGAGGTTTGTCGACCGCGGGAAAGGAAGGGGGTGGCGGCGGTGGCAAGGGACTAGGGGAGCTGGCCAGACCGCGAGAAGAGAAAATCGCGTGGGCCACGAAGAGACAAGGAGGAACTGGGAAGAAGGAAGAGGGAAAGGGGCCTGCTTTGGGGTAAGGGTGTGCTTGGAGGCACACAGCTTTGCTTGGGGGGGAGACAGAAGGGGGCCACGGAGAGACAGGGAGGAACTGGAGCTGGAGAGGGAAAGGGGCCTGCTTTGGGGAAGGGCTGTGCTTGGAGGCAGACAGCTTTGCTTTGGGGGGAGACAGAAGGGGGGGCCACGGAGACACAGTCAGGGAGGAACTGGAGGGCCAGAGGGAAAGGGGTCTGCTTTGGGGGAGGGGTGTGCTGGGAGGTAGATAGCTTTGCTTGGGGGGGGAAAAAAATGGGGGGCCACGGAGAGACAGTCAGGGAGGAATTGGAGGGGTAGAGGGAAAGGGGTCTGCTTTGGGGGGGAGGGGTGTGCTGGGAGGCAGACAGCTTTGCTTGGGAGGGGAGACAGAAGGGGGACCACGGAGACACTGTCAGGGAGGAATTGGCAGGGTAGAGGGAAAGGGAGCTGCTTCGAGGGGGCAGATCATTTTGCTTAGGGGGGGAAGACAGAAGGGGGGCTACGGAGAGACAGGGAGGAACTGGAGGGGGAGAGGGAAAGGGGGCTGCTTTCTAGCACCCGTTAATGTAACGGGCTTAAATACTAGTACATGTATATTCTCTTTGAAATCTATATGTGTTCCTCCACCTTGAACCGCAAGGGAATGGCGGAATAAAAATCTCTAATGTAATTTTACAGACCTACTCAAGCCACACCCAAATACTGGAATTTCTGTAGCCACATGAAAATTGTGGCATTCTGAAATTGGTATTTATATATGTATCTGATAGCAACAACAGAAAAATCCAACTGAAGCCGCAGTAAAAAATCACCAAAACGGAAAAACCAACAGAAACTGCAGGCAATGTACAAGATGCAGGCAGGATTTATTGTACCAAATTAAGATGCAGTAATATAAAAACCTTTTTACCAACCAAGGGACCCGACACGGTCCGTGTTTCGGACAGTACACCTTCGTCAGGGGTCCATGGTAAATAAGGTATAAGATATACCAGGGCCGCCATCAGAAATTTCTGGGCCCCTTACTGAGCAATTCTATTGGGCCCCCCCACGCACCCCTTCCCCCCCACTTTTGTCCGGGGGGGGAGGTGCTATCAGGAAATCAGCAGGGGACAAAAAAAAGTATGACAGCAGTGTTTATTGTTGTGCACAGCAGAAGCATAATACAGGAATTTGTGCTATGGTGGCATAGGACCAATGTTTCCTCTAAGGATTGATGAGGTGTGTGCAAAAAAAAATATGCATGAGCGACAAGTTACATACTCCACAAATTTATAAGCAGGCACGGAGGACGCATTTTTAAACAAATGTAGTTTATCCTTGTACTCCTTATGTATTTTTAATCATCTATGGATATGTTTGTATGTTTATTGTTCAAATGGTTTTATTTATTTTCCCAAATTTATTTTTGTTATACGCATTGAAAATATTTGATATTGCGTTTAAATCAAAATCTCAATAAACTTGAAACGAGTGCCTGTGAGATTGTGGGAGGGTTAAATACTCAAAACTTAGAAGAATAACAATTTACTTAAAGTTTTTGCTACGCCAGCTTTCTGGTATCTTTACATACAGTGGCGTACCTAGCATATGTAACACCCGGGGCCCATCATTTTTTGGCACCCCCCCCCATCTGTAAGAAAAACATGATTTTTAGTAACAAGCCACGTCACACATGAGTACCTAGGAAAAGGCAGCATCTTATATATTGCAGTGAGCAGTACATCAATACACCCATTGTAAAACTAAACAAGCCAGACCAGCACAGATCAATCCTACATCGTCAATCCTAACAGAAAACCATGTCTTTCAAACACACAGAACACAGAAAACACCTTCGCAGGGAACTGCGTTAAATGCCCAGTGCTGCTGTCGACGCACATAGGCTCCCTGCACTAAAAAACACTATTGCGATTTAGTAAAAGGGGGCCATAGTGCAAAATATAGACAGCATATATGAATTCAGACACATTTAGATCACTAAATTGAAAATAAAATCATTTTCCTACCTTTGTTTGGTAATTTCATCAGTCTCTGGTTGCACTTTATTCTTCTGACTGTGCATCCAATACTTCTTCCCTTCTTTCAGCCTCCTTTATGCTTCCTCTCCTCCAGACCTCATTCCCTCCCCCAACTTTTTCTTTCTTTCTCTATGTCTGTCTTTCTCTGATTCTGTGCCCCATTTTTTTGCTTTGTTTCTGGTTCCCTGTCCCCCCCCTTCTTTCTTCCTTCCTTCCTGCATCCCCCATGCCACCACCGCCGCGGAATAGGCTGCTGCTGCCGCTATCGGGAACAAGCCATCTCCCTGCTTCTCTTCTGCACGGGGCCGACCACCTTTCGCCGCCCAACGTCAATTGTAACGTCGGAAAGGACGTTCCGGGCAGCAAAGGCAGCGATTGGCTAGCCAAAACGTCCTCTCGACGTCAGAATTGACGTCGGGCCGCGAGAGTTGGTCGGCCCTGCAGGGAAGAGAAGCAGGGAGATCAACGAACACGGTGCCGGCCTGATCCCCGAAGGCAGCAGTGAGAAGGGAAGGGAAGCAGGTTAGGCACCACTGCTCTAGACGAGCTGCGAGCCGCACTCTAAGGAGAACAGTTGACCGCCCCCCCTTGGTACGCCACTGGAGCAGCAGCGTGTCTGGCCGGCTCATTCCATTCAAAGCCGCGGGTGGCGGCTTCTTGCGAGATCTGCGCCTGCGTCTGAAGCCTCTTTGATGTTGTGACATCAGAGAGGCTTCCGATGCAGGAGTGGATAGCGCAAGGAGCTGCCAACCCGCGGCTTTGAACGAACAAGCCGGCTGCTGCTCCAAAAGGAAGAGAATGATCGCCTCCAGGCCGCGGGCCACAAATAAAACCTGGAGAGCCACACGCGGGCCGCGTGTTTGAGACCTCTGCCTTAGAGGGAACACTGCCTAGGACCCTGGGGGAGCCCGGGCCCCCTGTCACCTCCGGGCCCCTGAATGCAGGACTGGTAGTACTGCCCTGATGGCGGCCCTGAGATATACCGCAAAGAATAAGGGTAACAACAAATGCCTGTGTGTTCAATTCGCTAAGGGTCACTGTCAGAAGTGACAAAAAATGATATATGTATATGTACCTGATATACATGTGTAATAATAGTACAACAAAAAAAGACAAGGGAGGTGTCCTTTCAACCAACAATAAAGTCTTTATTAGAAACAGTAGTCTACTGTTTCTAATAAAGACTTTATTATTGGTTGAAAGGACACCTCCCTTGCCTTTTCTTGTTGTGCTGTCTATATTTCAAGGCGAGGTGTTCCTCTGTCTGCCTGGATACATATGTAAATACCATGCTTTACATGTGGATATGATTCTAAGATAATGTCCTACATGTACCAGATACAGTTTAAGTGTTATGGATTAGATTCTAAAATTTTTGCACCTATGTATATTACCCAAGTGCCAGAATTAGCTAGTTTTATGGAATTGTCCTGTATTGGAATCACACACCGAGAAAGAAGTTTCTAGATCCATACAAAAAAAAACAACAACCCAGTGTTGAAAACAAGGATCAAATACAAATATATGAAACAGTTTGGACCCCAAAGATAGAGTGGTAAATGCTAAGCAGCATTTTCTCTGGTTAAGGTTAATCAGGTATGAATTCTTGCCATTTCTGTGGATTGACACAAATGATTGTCTTTAACAAGATTTTTTCTGAATATCACTGCTATCCAGCTAAATTATAGCACACTTAACACTTAAATTAAAGTTGGGCAACTTGCCAAACTTTAACTAAACTATGTATCTGAATTTTCAGTTTTAAAGATCTGTATAGCCTAAGAACCCAAAAGCCCCACAAAGTCCTTCTGGAAACTGATATAAGCAGACTTTGAGCTCAGAGGTCAGGATTTGAATTTCTTATAGGCAAATAGAGATGGAATGGGTGCCGGAAGCATGGAACACAGCCTAAACACAGAGTGTTATAGCAAAAGGCTTCAAAGTCACCTTATTGCATATAACAAAATCCAAATGGCAACAAAATGCAATCTATTGACATGGTTCTACTTACAATGCATATTCCAGTACCATCTTGACATCGATTGGCATGTCCGTTGCAATTACAAGGAACACACTGTCCTAAAAATAATCCTCTGTTGTCCCGGTAGTATCCAGGTGCACATTCCTAATCAAAGGAGAAAGTAGTTTTACCTGATTTGCAAATAATGGAGCACGAAGCAGAATTTAATAACCCCCTCCCTCCCAAATACATGACTGGTGCAAGGCTAACATTCATCCTTGTATCTCCCCTCTCCCACCATTAACTTCCAATCTCTTCCCCCCGAGAATCTAATAATTAAACTCAACAATAATCATTCCAGCATCCACACATCCCCCTTGCATATAATCTTGCTTTGTCATGAAACCTCATATTGCTTTTGACAGTCTGCTTTTCAAACCATCCATGACGACATCCAAGTCAGAAAAGAGATGTCCATGTCCCAAATGAACGTCCATCTCAAATGTATTTTCAAACGGGGAATGTGTCAAGATTTCCTGTTCGAAAATACTTGAGACAGATATTTGTGTGATGGAGACGTCCAGTGTGAACAGCCATTTTACAAACTGGAATGCTCAAATTATAAAGGGGGGAGGTTGTATGGCAGCATTCTTAGAAAACGACCATGCAGACATCCATGTAGAACAGAGGGGTAATGGACTGTAAACCAACTGGGGTTTTTTTTTTTTGTAATTTTGAGACCACCAGAAACAGAAAAATAACTACTGTATCTGAATCTACACCACTTCATTAGCCTTCAGGCTTGCAGGTGGCTTATATGTTTAGATACAGTAGATAATTTTCTCTTCCTGTAAAAAAAGAGTTAAAGTGGGGTTTAAACCAAGTCCCTTGGTTTACTGTCCGCTTACTAACCACTAGGCTATCCTCTGTTCAGAATGCCCATAATATCTGAAGCTGTCACAGAATGTGGTGTTCCTTTCCAGTTTCACTTCCAGGGAAGGAGGAAGGGGACAACAACCACTGGGGATTAAGGAGGTGTCATGCCTTAATCCAGGGGTCTCCAACCTTTTTCATCTAAAGAGCCACAGTGTGAATACAAGAAACTCTGATTTCAACTAAAGATTTCAAACTTATACATACTAATATTGTAAACCACATTAAGATTGGGTTTTAAACATTATAAATTAGTACTAATATTGATTCTACAGCACTTCAAGTATATATTTTAAAAGCTCACTTTACTTTGGATTGTCAACAGTAGCAAATTCCATAAATGAGACTCCTGAGTAGCACGCAAGAGACTGTCACTACTGTCAGGGCTTCTGCTGGGTGCTTGTTTTTTGTTTGTTTTTCATGGCACAGATATTCTGCGTATATTACACCCGCAAAATATCTTTCCCATAAAAAAAATCCAAATTTCCAAGTTTATTAAAATTTTGTAATCACACCTTATCTATAATCAAGGCGGCTTTACATATTAAAAAATACAAAATACAGGGAACTAATAAACATCAAAGACATTATATCAGAGAAACACCAAAAGACAGACTATCTTGACCAATGTGACTAACCAAAACAAACAGGCACGAGAGGAGGGGGAAGAACTACAATCGATAATAGGAAAGAACAAAAAAAGGGAAAAAACGGAAGGACAGGGAAACAGAAAGCAAAACTCGAATGGCAGGGCTAGCCATGGATACTAGATAAAAAAGAGTTTACAACATCTTTAGAAGGACAGTTTTACTGCAAAAGCATCTTTAAAAAGCGTGGAGGGGCATAATCAAAAGGGACGTCTAAGTCCGTTTACGTCCATCTTGCAAATCATCCAAAGTTAAAAAGGCACATTTTCAAAAGAGATGTCCAGCTTTTTTTTACTTTCTAAAATAGTCTAATTATACGTCCTGCTGATCTGATCGTCCAAGCCGCTAAATTGTCCATCTTTATACAACATTTCCGTCCAACTTTCCGTCCAAGCCCTGTTGGACGTGGGAGGGGTCTGCAAAGTGATGGATTGAACACCCAGACATGCCACCTAAATAATGGGGTACCTTACAGGGCACTGCTGTGAACTTCACAAAAAGGGTGACATCGATGGCTTCTCCTCCCTACAGCTCCCTTATAGGTGACGATGAGCCCCCCAAACCACCTCCAGAATCCCTTAGACCAGTGATTCCCAACCCTGTCCTGGAGGAACACCAGGCCAATCGGGTTTTCAGGCTAGCCCTAATGAATATGCATGAGAGAGATTTGCATATGATGGAAGTGATAGGCATGCAAATTTGCTTCATGCATATTCATTAGGGCTAGCCTGAAAACCCAATTGGCCTGTTGTTCCTCCAGGACAGGGTTGGGAACCACTGCCTTAGACCCACTTAGCTACCACCCCATTAGCCCTTATGGCTTCTGGAGCCACTTATATGCCAGTAAAAAAGGGTTTTGGTGGTGTATAGGGGAGTGCACATGTTTAAGTATCAATGCAGTGATTACAGGGGCTTATGGGCATGGGTCCTCTTCTCTATGGATCCCTAACCCACCCCCAAGATGACTTAAGCTGCCTCTGGGCTAGGCTTTCCTATGCCAGGCGGCCAGATGATGATCTGGAGGCTGAAATATAAAGTTGTGAATAAAATTTTTCTGGGAGTGGGGGGGTTGGTGATCACTGGGGTAGTGTGTGGGAGTCTGTGTTATGTGTTTGAAGTGCTTATCTGGTGAGCTCTGTTATGTGTTTGAAGTGCTTATCTGGTGAGCTCTGTTGTAAAACTTTTGGTTTTACATGCTGTATGACTAAGTCTAAGCCGGCCCACATCCCGCCCAATTCCCACCTTCGACACCCCTCCCGAAACGCCCCGTTTAGCTTTGGTTGTTGAGCGGCACTATGAAGGCCTAGGTCATTTTTAAATACGTCCAAAACCTGGTTTTTATTATCAGCGCTTGGACATTTTTGAGAAATGTTCATCCAAGTGATGACTTAGGCTGGTTTTTGGACGTTTTTCTCTTTCGATTATGAGCCCCATAGTTTTTAAACTAGACTTAAAGTTATCTAAAGTAGTAATTTCTCGTAAATAATTCAAAGCTGAGTTCCAGAGCGATGGGGCAGTGACTGAGAAGATATTATTTCTCATAAAGTTAACATGACTTAATGATGGGATTGCGAGCAAGTTTTGATTGGATAAAAAATCCCCTACCGCCAGCCCTTCCCCAACGACCCAGACAAATGGGTGCTCTCCGACAAACATGTCCCCCGATATGTGGCAACCCACAAATGGCAGGAGCGATGACCACTCCCTCCTGCCACCAGACGCTCCCCCCGACATTACCCCCACGCCAAACTTTTAAATATGGCAGGAGGGATGTCTTCAGCGACCTGGAAGCTCCTCCTCTGCTATTGCTTCATGTGCCTGCAAAGGCAGAAAGCAGTAGCAGAAAGAAAGCTTCCAGGTCGCTAAAGGCAGCGTGTTTACTTCAGTCACGCTGCCAATGGCTTAAAGACTTACAGTACAACAGTGCTGGGTGAGCAAGCACTGGATCCCGGGAGGGGGGTGGGGGTGGATGGGGATAATAACATGGGGAGGGTAAGAGAGATGCTGGACCATGGGGATGGGGGAGAAACACAGAAACATGATGGCGGATAAAGGCCAAATGGCTCATCTAGTCTGGAAGGAAAGATGCCTGATCTCCAGGGGAGGGAATGGAAGGGACAGATAAAGATGCCAGACGACGGGGAAAAGGGAAGGAGAGAGATGTCAAATCACTGGATGGGGAAGGGGGAGGGAGAAGAGATGGATGTCAGACCAGGGAAAGGGAGGAGGTGGGAGGGATTCTAGACGGAGGGGAGGGGAAGGGAAAAACTGAGAAATGCCAGACCACAAAGGGGAGAGGAGGAACAGGAAAGAGATGCCAAACTGTGGGAAGGAGAGGATAAAGAACCAAGACCATAGGAGAGGGAAGAGGAAAGATAGATGTCAGACCATAGAAGAAGGAACGAGAAGGAGAAGAAGGTACATAGGGATGGAAGGGGAGAGAGAGGGAGGACATGGTGCACACGAATGGGGAAAGAAAGAGCTAGAAGAAATGCTGTTTATGGATAGATGGGAATAGGGGAGAAGAAAGAGGGAGGAGATGGCACACATGGATGGTGGAAAAGAGCAGAGAGAGGGAGGAGAAAATACATTTAAAAGCACATTGTTTAAGAACATAAGAATTGCCATACTGGGACAGACCGAAGGTCCATCAAGCCCAGTACCTGTTTCCAACAGTAGCCAACCCAAGTCCCAAGCACCTAGCTAGATCCCAAATAGCAAAACAGATTCTATGCTGCTTATCCTAGGAATAAGCAGTGGATTTCCCCAAGCCATCTCAATAATGGCCTATGGACTTCTTTTTTAGAAAATTATCCAAACCTTTTTTAAACCCCGCTAAGTTTATTTCACTACATACTCTGGCAACGAATTCTAGAGTGTGAAGAAATATTTTCTCCAGTTTGTTTTAAATCTATTACTTAGTAGCTTTATTGCATGTCCCCTAATCCTAGTATTTTTGGAAAGAGTAAACAAACAATTCATATCTACTCTTTTCATGCCACTCTTTATTTTATAGACTTCTATTATATCACCCCTGAGCTGTCTTCTTCTCCAAGCTGAAGAGCCCTAGCCGCTTTAGCCTTTCCTCATAGGGAAGTTGTCCCATCCCTTTTATCATTTTTGTTGCCCTTCTCTGTACCTTTTCTAATTCCACAATAGATGATAGACTGTTTTATGAAAAGATGGAAGTAAGCATAAGACTGATATATTACTTGGCTTATAGCTGACAAATTTCAAAAATATTGTATTGTCAAAGTTTAGTCTTGCATAAGACTGATATATTACTTGGCTTATAGCTGACAAATTTCAAAAATATTGTATTGTCAAAGTTTAGTCTTGTTATCTAACTGTGAATGCTTATTTTGTTATGCACCTAGAATTGTAGGTAAGAGTGAAATATAACACACACACACCTTTTACATAACTGCACAAGAGATTTTTAGCACCTGCTGGCACGCTAAATGCTCTGCGCTGCTCCAACGGTCATAAAGTTCCTAAGAGCATTGGAGCAGTGCAGTGTATTCAGTGCGCCGACTGGCGCTAACAACCTCTTGTGCGATTTTGTTAAAGGGGCGGGGGTAAATGATTTGAATAATTAATAAATGAAAGGAAATCTGTTCCCTTCCTCCTTCCATTTTGCATCATTAAAATGGGGCTTTTGCAGTCTAACTCCTATGCTTTGGTTGACTTGTTATCTGAACTTCTGTCACAGTGGTTATATAAAGCTTTGCTACGATACGGCAGTGTTTTTTTTTAGAGAAGTAAGCCATTGGATCTGTTGCTAATGGTACTAATTGCACAGAGATTTTCAGCATCACTTTACCTGGAGCTGTGAAGCCCTGTTCAAACACAGTCCAGCATTTTTTTTTTTAATTAGATTTTAAATTTCATAGTACAGACTTGCCCCAGAGACTTATCGGGTAGAAAAAGAATGCTCGGAAATAAAGTCTGAGTGCAAAAGTATGCCATAGCACACCAGACTTATCAAAGACACTTCCACAGGCAGTCAGCTTGAAACAGACTATGAAAATCAGTGAACAACAAATACTACACAAGTGACAAGAGGATACAGAGTTAACTAATTCACACAATTTATATTTTGTAGGCTGTAGATTATGAATAATGATTTTCAGTACCTTAATCCATCTACTAAAAGGCCTGTGTAATTTGGAAACTAATTAAGGTTACATTTCTCAGGAAATAAAAAAAAACCCACCTACTCAGCAGTGGCAAAAGATATTTACTGCCATAGAGACCTGAGATAAGAGAAGCTGGACATTGAGTACTTGTGTTCTTATAGTGCTGTGCAAACTCTTTACTATGCAACATTATCACTCCTTGCATAGACTTTGTTGCTGAATAACGATTAATCAGATTTATTACGGCTTGATTCCTAATATTTCTATTTAAAACTTGATATGGATCACTGCATTTGCATAAACCAAAAACTTAGAATATGTATATAATAAATGTAAACCACTTTGGTTGTACCACAGAAAGGCAGTACATCAAATCCATGACCCATTTTACCTTTTATAAACATAAACATACATTTACCTGATTTGATCCAAAATTCAGATTAACTTGGAGCTGTTGATCATGAACAGGCAGCTGTGGAAATGCCACCCTCTGTTGAGTACATAGAACCAAATTTTGGCCCAGAGCTAAAACATATATTGTCAGCCACATGATGCTCCTCCTTGGCCATCCTAGGTTTCCTTCCATTCTGTAACCTGGCTGCTCACAAAGAATCTTCCCTTAGCATGTGCCCTTTTCTCTTATACCCACCTTCCTGATCTGCCCAGCTTAGATAAGGCAGGCAGCTTTAACAGCCAAGGTATGCCCCACCTTCCGACTTCACCCATGAGTCAGATTGTGTAATAAATATTACAGTCCCTGAGGTTACTTATCCACTCTGTAATCCCATTTACCAAAGGTACGCTGTTCAGGGTGGGGCACACGTCACCCTCCCTCCATCCAGGCAGAATCAGACACAGCGAGACAGTTTAACAGCAATAAATCATATGCTGAGTAACAGTGCAGACAAGTGCAGCCTATGTGTGAGAGATAAGTCAGAGGTGCAAACGCTTCCTCTGGGCTGCATATTTTCACCACCAGGGCTGGGGAGGCTGTAGCTGCAAGTCTCTCCCTGATATGTAATGTGTGCAAGCCCTTGCATGCTCACTGGCTCAGACTGTGTTACTTTGTAGAGCTTAACATTTGTATTTCATGTTAACAGGCAGTAACTCCCCCCCTCAAAAAAAAAAAAAGTGAGAAAATGTTTTAAAATGTCCTAGGCACATATTGCTGCTTAGCAGGCAAAATGAAAAGGAAAGGCGAGGTGATGGGGAGCAGCTCTGAAATACTTTAACATGTTACTGATCTTCATTGGTTTAAATTTTTAGATTTAACTCACATCTTTTCAGTAATCGCTCAAAGTGAGTTACATTCAGGTACAGTAGGTATTTCCCTATTTCCAGAGAGTTTACAGTCTAAGGGCTTCTTTCACAAAGCTGCGGTAGCGATTCCCGGTGTGACAAATGCAATCAAGCCCATAGGCTTTGTATAAGGAGCCTTAAATTTGTACCTGAGGCAATGGTGGGTTAGTGACTTGCCCAAGATCACAAGGAGCAGCAATGGGATTTGAACTGGGCTTACTTTGCTGTCAGCCTGATACTCTATCTACTGCATTACAGTAGTCCCCCAAAATTCACAGGGGTTCCATTTCAGGACCCCCCGCAAATTTAAAAAAAACACAAATGCAGTTTTTAGGCAGGGGAGACAGGAGAGGGCAGCTGGAGCGCTGGCGGGTGAAGGAAATCACTCGCAGTCTGCTCCGACTGCCTCTTCCTGTAGTAATGTAATGTAATTTATTTCTTATATACCGCTAAATCCGTTAAGTTCAAAGCGGTTTACAGAGAAATATACATTAAAGGATACAATAAAAATAAGATAAATAAAGAATAGGTACTTTGAAATTCCCTTACTGTCCCGAAGGCTCACAATCTATCTAAAGTACCTAAGAACAAACAAATTAGCAAATAATAGAGAGGAAAATAAAGATAGAGAAAAAAATGAGATATGAAGCATCCTAACAAGAATACATTGAACTCTCAATACCATACTGTTAAAAACAATAATGTAATGGAAAGAAACTAATTAAAAAGAAAATAATTTTAAGAATTGTACTTATTGTACTTCTTTGAGGGAGTGAACAGCCAGGTGGATAAAGGGGAATCTATAGACATCATTTACCTTGACTTCCAAAAAGCCTTCGACAAGGTGCCACACGAGAGACTGCTTAAAAAGATATGGAACCACGGGGTACAAGGGGAGGTCCACCGATGGATCAAAAACTGGCTGGCAAACAGGAAGCAGAGGGTTGGCGTAAAGGGACACTACTCAGACTGGAAAGGGGTCACGAGCGGAGTTCCGCAAGGGTCGGTGCTGGGACCGCTCTTGTTCAATATCTACATAAATGATCTAGAGGCAGGAACTAAGTGTGAAGTCATTAAATTTGCAGATGACACCAAACTATACAGCAGGGCTCAAACCAAGGAAGACTGCGAGGATCTCCAAAAGGATCTAACGCAGCTGGAAAAGTGGGCCGAAAAGTGGCAGATGAGCTTCAACGTGGGGAAATGCAAGGTCATGCACGTGGGGAAAAAGAACCCGATGTTCACATACAAAATGGGGGGAATACCACTAGGGGTTAGTAACCTGGAGAGAGACCTGGGAGTGATAGTAGACGCAACACTGAAGGCATCGGCGCAATGCGCCACAGCCTCTAGGAAAGCAAACAGAATGCTGGGTATCATTAAGAAGGGTATTACGACCAGGACGAAGGAAGTCATCATGCCGCTGTATCGTGCAATGGTACGGCCGCATCTGGAGTACTGTGTCCAGTACTGGTCGCCGTACCTCAAGAAAGACATGGCGGTACTTGAGGGAGTACAAAGAAGAGCAACCAAACTGATAAAGGGAATGGAAAATCTCCCATATACCGACAGATTGAAGCAGTTGGGACTTTTCTCCCTGGAGAAGCGAAGACTTAGAGGAGACATGATAGAAACCTTCAAGATCCTGAAGGGCATAGAAAAAATAGACAGGGGCAGATTTTTCAAATTAAGGGGCGCCACAAGTACAAGGGGGCACTCGGAGAAATTGAAAGGGGACAGGTTTAGAACAAACACTAGGAAGTTCTTTTTCACTCAGAGGGTGGTGGATACATGGAACGCGCTTCCAGAGGCTGTTGTAGACAAGAAAACATTAAATGGTTTCAAAGAAGGTTTGGATAGATTCCTAGAAGAAAAAGGGATTGGGGGGTATAGATAGGTATAGACCATTGCTCAGGCAATGGGCCTGATGGGCCGCCGCGGGTGCGGACTGCTGAGCAGGATGGACCTATGGTCTGCCTCAGCGGAGGCAACTTCTTATGTTCTTATGTAATTAAATCAAATATAGAAATGTAAAAAGAAAAATAAACATTAGAAGTGAGGAAAAAAGGTAGAGGAAGGAATATAAATAGAATGAAATGAGAAACAGTTAAACAATAGAATTCTAAGGAAATTTAAATGAAAAACTAAACAAATAGATTAAAAAAAAAAAGAAATAGATATCATATGCACAATAGAATAAAAGTCAGGAAGGACTTAATTTCATTTCCATCAATCATCAATGTCATCATCCCTAGTGCTTTAGCCGTTTCAGCCGGGCTTTGACATGCAGCTCCTGATTGGTGTAGCTCGACTTTACTAAAGGAAGAGGTAGTCGGAGCAGACCACAAATGACCGGGTCCGCGATTCGCGAACCACGATTTCACAGGGGAACACTGTATTCCTTTAGCTGAGGTTTTTCCAAAATGCATCTCATGGTTTTAGCAAATTTTTCTACGCTTTTTTTAATGCTTTTTCAAGTAGGGCAAGCAATCTGCTTCCTAAAAATAGTTTAGGTGTGGCCTTTTCTTAGCTACCTTTACCTCTACCAACTCAGAATCAGGATGTGCCATTTCCTGTCAAAAGGTGGAGCCGCTAGTTAGCTCTCTACTGTCTAATGTGAGCATATGGCATCACTAACCCATAGCTCCATGTTTAGTAATCATAGGTTTATTTTCAGGAAAGCTCCAATGAAGCTTCATATTACCTCACTGCATGCATGGACTTGTGGACCTGTTTTCCTAAAAGAAACAGAACTATAAGTCTACATGCATGCCAGCACAATGGCATGAATTTGAGCCTGCCTTATAAAAGTGGATCTATGAGTGATAATCCTATGTATATGTGCTGTTATGAACTCTATCTTGGCAAGTCTATAAAGTATGCTGTCACAGTTATTCACTGATTAAACATGCAAGTCGTTACAGCAATGGTTCCCAAACATGGTTCTAGAGGCACCCAGCCAGTCATATTTTCAGAATACCCACATTGAATATTCATGAAAGACATTTGCATGCACTGCCTCTACTGCATGTAAATCTCTCTCATAAATATTCATTGTTGATATTCTGGAAACCTGACTGGCTGGGGTGCTTCCAGGACCAAGTTTGGAAACCACTGCATTACAGTAAAGCAAGACACTTGTGGGTGATGTCATCTGGTGGAGCCTGACACAGATGCCATCCAACATTCTATATTTTTCTGAAGCCTTTGGCAGTGCCATACTGCTCATGTGCAGGTGCCTTCCTGCCCAATGTGAACAGGTGGGACCAGCAGTAAAATAAAAAATCTTAAGGAATATAACTCCTAGGGGAGGTAGGAGGGTATGTGGTAAAGTGTATCCTGCTGTTCTTGAAGAATACCTGCTACAGGTGAGAAACTTTGCTTTCTCTGAGGACAAGAAGGACTTCACTTATCCCATGTGGTAATCCCTAGCTAACAGGTTCACTGAAAACAGCAAAACAAATGATATGGGCTTCAAAAGGCAAGACTGACTAGAAAGCAATTAGTCTAGAACTTATATATATTTCTGTTGTGTGGGTGCAGCCAAGAAAGAATGGAAATGGGCCTAGGAAGGTGGAGTTGTATTCTAGACTCCAACCAAATTTTGCAAAACTATCTGACTGTACCAACTGTTGTGTTAGGAATCCTGCTCAAGACAGTAGGGACATTTAGATGTGGGGACAGAAGTCCTCATTGCATCTTTGCATATCTCCTCAAGTAGGCTCTGACATTATGATCCAGATACAAGAGTTGTGAGGAAAAGATGTCAACCATACAGCAGTGGGTGATCCAAAGCCGGCAGTGCCCTGCTTTGATTTCCTGTGTCGCTGGGAGGGGGGTACTTGGGGGTTGGAGGACCACCTAGGGGGAGGGAGGAGGAGGAAGGGAATCAAGATGAGGTGCCGATCCTCCCATGGGTTGGGTTGGCTTTGGATGAATGCTACACTGCTCAGGAGTGAGGCTCGGGCAACATACCTCTCCTCTCAGGTTGGGAATTCGTTGACTGCTGGAAGGTGAGAAGCAAATGTGCAACTACTCCCCTTCCCCCCCCCTCAGTTATGCCCTGGAAAATGGTGCCGGTATGTTGTACCGGCACAAAATGCTCAGAGGGCAAGAGCTGCATTAACGTGCGTTAAATTTTTAAAACACATGTTAAACATTTAGGACCTGATTCTTTATTGGTGGCCGCCTAAGAAGTGGCCACTGATTGCATGTCAGTCACGCATTGACATCCTAGTCAGAATCAGGTCTACACTCCTAGAAAGATGCCTTAAATGTAGGCTAGCATTTTGCAGGCCTACGTTTAAGGTGTCTGTCTCCCATCTATGGAAACGCGTACCAACGCTTAAGCCCAAGGTCACTTCTGGAAGAAACCACACCCCACCTTGGACATGCTTAAGCATCGGTACATGTCTCTATAGATGCGCTCAGGAGCCCTATAATGTATGTTAAATGTACAGCCCTAGTTTTAATATATACACATTTTTATATAATTTTAGTATCATACTTCCAATGCTGTACATGGGTATTACTTAGAATAAATTTTTATTTTTTTATATTATGTGATGTTAGATTCATAGGTTTTCATCTATAGTTGTTGGCTTATATTATTCTTTTATATATGTACCGGTATTTGTTTTGGTTAGCCTAGATCTTTATATCTCTGGATTTGTTCATTTGTGTGCTTATATGATTGCTGATTTGCTATGTTTTTATGTTGAAATTTTAGACGTGTCAAGTCCAATAAAGTCCAATATCTTGTTTGCTTTCCTTTGTCTCCACTGTGTGCTACATCTTGATTTCTGCGGTGGACTTCGTCCTTGGTTTTTTCTTGTACTTCCTTTATTAAAGCATGCACATTGGCTTTCTATTTTCAAGATACATAACACAGGCTTTCCACTCTTTCTAGCAAGACTCCTGCTACTTCATTCTTCACAACAGCATTTTTTGGTTGTTCCATCTTTCAGGCAGATCACATACGACTACACTCATAACTTGATTTTTTATGTTGGCGGTCTCATGCTTTATAACTTATTACCTCTTTATTTGTGCCTGCAAACTTCCTTACAGAAATTCAAACTGATCTTAAAAATCTCTCTCTTTGAAGATGCTTTTCTTCATACCTGAACCTCATTATGTCTCCCAGTTTCAAAGGGCCTCCAGAAAGAGTGGAGGAGTGGCCTGTTATAGATTGTTAGCTCTTTTGAGCAGGGACCGTCTCCTTCGTGACTCTATACAGCGTTGTGTACGTCTGGTAGCACTCTAGAAATAATAGTAGTAGTGGTTAGAGCCTAAGCACCCTGAGGTTATGAGTTCAATTTCCACTGCAGTTCTTTGTGACTTTGGGCAAGTCATCTAACACTTCATTGCCCCAGGTACAAAATAAGTACCTGTCTAGAATATGTAAACTGTTTTGATTGCGTAAGTCACAAAGAAAAAGCAATATATAAGTCCCAGCCCCTTATTCTACCAACCCTCTTTACTCTACTCTTTTCTGTCAAATTGAGTAGTTCTGAATTCTCCCTACCCATCTACTGTCATAACTGCCTATACACCTCTCCCCCCTCTCTCTCTTATGCTGTCCATTAGAATAAGCTGCACAGTATCTCCTTGATGTGTGGGATAATAAGTATTAAATAAAATTGGAAACTCTAACCACTAGGCCACTCCTCCACTTCTAAAAGTACATAAACAGTGGACTGAGTCAGACCAAAGGTACATCAACCCAATGTCTTGTTTCCAAAAGTGGCTAATCCAGGTCACAAGTACCTGGCAGGATCCCAAAAGAGTAAAAGAGACTTCAGGTTTTTTATCCTAGGAATATGAAGTGGATTTTCCCAAGTCCAACTTAATAATGGCTTAAGGACTTTTCTTTCAGGAACTTGTCCAAACTTTTTCTTAAATCATGCTAAGCTAACCACTTTTACCACATTTGCTGGCAATGTATTCCAGACCTTAATTATATGTTCAGTGAAGAAATATGTTCTCTGGTTTGTTCTAAATGTACTACTTATTGCAATTCCCTAGGCTCTGAAGGAGAAAGGTGATATGCTGGGGCCACCAAGCCCCTCTTGCTGATTTCTCTGGAGTGGGAATATCCCAGCCTCAGAATAAAAGTGGGGTTTGGCAGTCCCAGTCTATCACCTCCTACTGAGAAGTGATGTGATGGAACTATTAGGCCCCTCTTGCTGTTTTACCTGGGGGTAAGAGGTGATATGCTTGGACTGCCAAGCTCCATCTGCTGTTTTCTGTGGGAGTAGGATCATCTCAGTCTCAAAAAACAAGAGGGGCTTGGTAGTACCAGCCTATCACTTACCATTGAGAGATGATGTGATGAAGCCACCAAGCCCCTCTTGCTAAAGTAGGAAAAGACATTTAAATTATGCTTAGGTCTTCAACCTCATATCAGATTTTTCACAGACATACCCTGTTTCCCCAAAAATAAGCCCTATCTTGGAAATAAGCCCTAGCATGATTTTTAAAAATGCTCTTAATATAAGCCCTACCCCAAAAATAAGCCCTAGTTATGATCGACCCCTGAAGCCCCCCACCCGAATGTCCCTGACTCCATCCCTGGCACTAGTGCTTCCCGATTCGCCAAAAAAAATTGGACTCATCAATTCAGCGACCCCCCACCCCAATGAGACCTGACATACCTCCGCTGCGAGGCCTCCTAAAGCCTTCCCCACTGGGGCCTTCCCTCCGCCGCGTCACAGTGAGTCAGTGGGGTTCTGCTACACAGGGGGATGGGAGGGAGCGATTGAAAGATGCTGCAGAGGGAAGACCCGGCCCCAGCAGTGAAGACCGCAAAGCAGCCCATTCAGAGTGCTGCCGTCGCTGCTGTTTTTAGAGGCCTCGGAGTGGAGATATGTAAGTCTCATGGTGGGAGGGTTGGTAGGGTTCTGCTGCACAGCGGAATGGGAGGGAGGGACGAAAAATGCTGCACAAGAGGATGGGTGAGAGGAGAGGAAAGATGCTGCACATGGGGGGGGAGAGAAAAGAAAGAGGAAGAATTGGAGTGGAGGAGAGAAAGGGAGAGATGAACATTGTACATGAAAAAAATAAGGCATCCCCCGAAAATAAGCCCTAATGCATATTTTTGGACCCCAAAATAATATAAGACACTACTACTGCCGCAAACAGGATGGCAGGAGGGATGCCAACTCCCTCATGCCATCGGCGCTTCCCCCAAAAAACATGAACCCCTGCTCCCCCTAACTCTAAAGTTGGGAGCAGGAGGAGTGCTCAGTCCCTTCTGCTCCATAGGCCTCCAGCGATGGGAGCAGGAGGAACCGGAAAGTCCTCCTGCTCCGTCTCCTCCGCCCTGCCGCAATGCGAATTTGGGCCTTAGGCCCCACCCCGGTGCATCACGTGATGCTCTGGGAGGAGCCTAAGGCCCTGATTGGCTCAGGTGCCTCGGGCTCCTCCCTTGGGACTGAGGCACCTGAGCCAATCACGGACTTCCTTAGGGCTGAGCCAAAGGAAGTCCCTGATTGCTTAGCATTATGGCATTAATGAATCTACCGTTAGATAAAGAAGAAGGAAAACCCAATCTGGAAACCTGTTGCTGCAGCTACACCAGCAGGTGCAAAGACATTGCATACTATGCGAGATAGCAATCTCTCGTGTGCAAATTGCAACTTTTATGTGGATGCAGCATTGCTATAAGAATTCCTGTAGACTCTGTGTTGATAAGAGGAAAGACAAAGTCTCTGTATGATAACTTGAAAGGAAGGGAAGGAGAACGGTCACAATCTGCGGACTTTCATGCCAGTAAAGGGTGGTTTGATAAATTTTGTTTTCTTTTTTTTTCCCCAAATCTTTATTCATTTTAAAAAAACTTACAATAAGTATAACATCATTTACATCATTTCAAACTCCAATATAACACTTAATATTCTATTAAATTCCATATCAGAATTTATCCCCCTCCCCCTAATTAAATTACATTCTTTAAATTCAATAAAACCTATCATAAACCTCATTCTAATATACCTTATTTAATATCCAAACAATAGAACTCCCTCCCTCTCCCCCCATCTTGGATGTGCATTTTTAAGGGGAAATATAATATTCAATCATTACAATATTTTGTTAATGGCTCCCAAATATCCTGAAATTTTTTAAAATTCCCCTACTGCGTGGCTATTTTCCTTTCCATTTTATAAATGTGGCATAAAGAGTTCCACCAGAAACTGTAATTCAGTCTTTCCCAATTTTTCCAATTACTCGTAATCTGTTGTATGGCAACCCCTGTCATAAGAACATAAGAACATAAGCAGTGCCTCCGCCGGGTCAGACCATAGGTCCATCCTGCCCGGCAGTCCGCTCCCGCGGCGGCCCAAACAGGTCACGACCTGTCTGAATCACCAGAAGGGGCTCCCTTGCCACCTTGGTTTCTCATTGAAGTCCTTTCTTCCCATCGTAGTCCTAACCCTCCGGTCTTGCACATGCACGACCTGTTGGGTTTATATACTTATTACCTGGTTAGCTTTCTATACCTGTGTTACATCCCAGCACCTCTCTCAGTATCCCACGATCCCTTTATCCCTCAGGAATCCGTCCAATCCCTGTTTGAATCCCTGTACCGTACTCTGCCTGATCACTTCCTCCGGTAGCGCATTCCAAGTGTCCACGACCCTTTGGGTGAAAAAAAACTTCCTTGCATTTGTTTTGAACCTATCTCCCTTCAGTTTCTCCGAATGCCCCCTCGTACTTGTTGTCCCCTTCAGTCTGAAGAATCTGTCCCTATCCACCCTCTCTATGCCCCTCATGATCTTGAAGGTCTCTATCATATCTCCCCTGAGCCTCCTTTTTCCAGAGAGAAGAGCCCCAGCCTATCCAACCTCTCGGCGTATGGGCAGTGTTCCAGTCCTTTTACCAGTTTCGTTGCTCTCCTTTGGACTCTCTCAAGTACCGCCATGTCCTTCTTGAGGTGTGGCGACCAATACTGAACGCAGTATTCCAGATGTGGACGCACCATCGCTCGATACAATGGCATGATGACTTCCCGCGTCCTGGTTGTTATGACCCTCTTTATGATGCCCAGCATCCTGTTGGCTTTTTTCGAGGCTGCTGCGCACTGTGCAGATGGCTTCAGTGATGCATCCACCAGCACATCCAAGTCCCTCTCAAGTCTGCTGTCTCCCAACAATGCCCCCCCCAATTTGTAGTTGAACAACGGGTTCTTTTTCCCTATATGCATGACCTTGCATTTTTCCACGTTAAAGCGCATTTGCCATTTGTTTGCCCAGTCTTCCAGCTTGTCCAGGTCCCTTTGCAGGTCCTCACACTCCTCCCTGGACCTAACTCTACCGCACAGTTTGGTATCGTCTGCAAATTTTATAACCTCGCACTTTGCCTCCTTTTCCAGGTCATTGATAAATATGTTGAAGAGTAACGGCCCCAGCACCGATCCCTGTGGCACACCGCTCGTGACTCCCCGCCAGTCAGAATATTGGCCCTTCACTCCGACCCTCTGCAGTCTACCAGACAACCAGTGCTTGATCCATCTGTGCACATCCCCTCCCACCCCGTGGTTCCACAGCTTCCTAAGCAGCCTTTCATGTGGCACCTTGTTGAAAGCCTTTTGAAAATCGAGGTAAATGATGTCTATGGGTTCCCCATTGTCCACCCGACTGCTTATTCCCTCAAAGAAGTACAGAAGGTTCATTAGGCACGACCTTCCTTTACAGAATCCGTGCTGGCTTGTTCTCAGTAGGCCATTCCTCTCGATGTGCTCGCAAATGCCTTCCTTGATCATAGCTTCCACCATCTTCCCTATAATTGAAGTCAGGCTCACCGGCCTGTAGTTCCCGGGGTCACCCCTCGATCCCTTCTTGAAGATAGGTGCGACATTCGCCAATTTCCAGTCCTCTGGTACCTCACCAGTTTTCAAGGATAGGTTGCAAACATGCTGGATTGTGCCCGCTATTTCTTGTCTTAGTTCCTTCAGAACCCTTGGGTGGATCTCGTCCGGGCCCGGTGATTTACCGCATTTTAACCTGTCTATCTGTTTGAGGACATCCTCCTTACTTACCTCTATGTGCTCCAATTTTTCGGCCTGTTCCCCACTCATGAGCTCCTCTGAGTCCGGTATATTAGATGTGTCTTCGCTCGTGAAAACCGACGAGAAGAACGTGTTCAACCTCTCAGCTACCTCTTTATCCTCCTTAATCACTCCCTTCCTATCCCCATCGTCCAACGGCCCCACCTCCTCTCTCGCTGGTCGCTTCCCCTTTACGTAACTGAAGAATGCCTTGAAGTTTTTCGCCTCCCTGGCCAGCCCCTCTTCGTATTCCCCTTTCGCTTTTCTAACCTCTTGGTGGCATTCCTTTTGGCATTTCCTGTGCGCCTGGTGATTTTCCTCCGTTGGGTCCTTTTTCCATCTCCGGAAGGATACTTTTTTGTCATTTATTGCCCTCTTTACTTCAGTTGACATCCAAACCGGGTCCTTTGATCGCTTGTTCTTGCAGCCTTTCCTGAAACTGGGGACGTACATTCTTTGTGCTTCCTGAAGGGTATCCCTGAATAGGGTCCAGGCGCTTCCCACAGTCTCCATCCTAAAGATGTTTTTGAGCTTCCTCCCCACCATTTCCCTCATAGCAACATAGTTCCCTTTCTTGAAGTTGAGCGCAGTTGTTGCGGTCCTCCTTACTATGGGTGTCCCCCTTTCTAATGTGAATCTGATCGCGTTGTGATCACTGTTGCCTAGTGGTCCTCCCACTTCTACCCCTCTTGCAGGCCCCCCTAATCCGTTTAGGATGAGGTCAAGAGTAGCACCCCCTCGCGTCGGTTCTTTGACTAGTTGCTCCATGAAGCAGTCCCTCACAGCTTCTACAAATCCTGTTTCCCTAGTGCAGTTGGAGTGACCCGTACTCCAGTATATTCCCGGGTAGTTGAAGTCCCCCATCACTGTTACACTTCCAGTCCTGCATTCCTGTCTCAATTCCGCTTCCAAGTCATGTCCGACTCCTTCTGGTGTACCAGGTGGGCGATAGTACAGCCCCAGTTTTATGCCTGCACCCTTGTTTCCCGGCAATTTGACCCATAGCGATTCCAGCCCCTCTGCCTTCGTTGCCATATCCATCCCGACCGAGTGGATAGAGTCCTTTATATATAGTGCTATGCCTCCCCCCTTCTTGTGGGTCCTGTCCCTCCTGTAGAGCTTGTACCCCGGCAGCGCCACATCCCATTGATTTTCCTCTGTCCACCAGGTTTCTGCAATTCCAATTATATCTAGGTCCTCCCCCTTGGCCACGACTTCTAGTTCACCCATCTTGGCCATGAGACTTCTTGCATTTGCGTATAAGCACCGCAGGTCCCGTAGGTCCCGTCGTTTTTCCTCCACCTCTGCATTTACCTGGGCCGCCTGCCCTTGGATTTCGGGCAGTTCTCCCGTTCCCTGTGCTTCTGCTTTGCCCTCAGCCTTTACCCTCTTAGCTTTCAGCTTCCCCACATTCCCGCCACCCAACTTCCCCGCTTTTCCTCTGGGTTTTCTAGCCCTACCGGCCCCCTCCTGGGCTATCATCCCTTGAGCCTCTGTTTGATCCCCCTCGCCTTCTGGTACCTCTATATTGCCCTCAGCTTTCGCCCTCGTGCCACCCAGTCCCCCTGTGTCTCCATGCCCCTTAGTCTTCTCCCAGCAAGCTCCCTTTACCTGATGTTTCCCTCGCTGTCTGATCATAAGATCCTCCGGTCCCTCTGCTTCCTCCCTGCAGTAAGCCCGTTCAGCATCTGTTCTGGATACTGTTGTCCGAAGCGTCAACATCAGATCAGCTGTCGGCTTTCCCCCTCTCCTCAGTTTAAAGCCCTCTCGATCTCCTTCCTCACATTGGCTGCCAGTAGTCTAGTTCCCGCTGTGCTCAGGTGCAGGCCGTCCCGCCGGTAGAGCTTGCTCTTTCCCCAGAAGGACGTCCAGTTCCTCACAAAGTGGAAGCCCTCCTCCTGGCACCATCTCCTCAACCATGCATTCACAGCCTGGAGGTCTGCCTGCCTCTTTACATCTGCTCTCGGTACAGGCAGGATCTCCGAGAATGCTATCCTCCGTGTGCTCCGCTTCAGCTTTCGTCCCAGGACCCTGAACTGGTCAGTCAGTGTGGCCATGCTGAAGTTCCTCCGGCTCACATCACTCGTTCTGACGTGGATTATTACCGCAGTCTCCTCTGTCTCTGCTCCGTCCAGGATCCTCTCGATCCTATCAGTGATGTCTCGTGTCTTGGCCCCTGGGAGACAAGTCACTAGCCGGTCCTCCCTTCCTCCAGCTACGTGACTGTCTACCTCTCTCAAGATCGAGTCTCCCACCACAATAGCAGACTTCCCTTTCCTCAGCAACCTCCTCTGCCTCAGGTCCGTGTCCTTGGTGTAGTGCGGTGTCTCTCCCTCGGGGTCCCGGTGAGTCGCGGTCTCCTCCTCTTGCGTGGTTCCTCCGCTAGGTCCTTCCCCGGTGTCGCCTTGTGGATCCTGGGTCTCATCTGCCGACATCTGTGCAGCTGCTGGTCCCGTTCCTCCACCTTCCTATAGGCCTCCTCGATGAATCTCTCAAGGTCTCTCACCTGGTCCACAATGGGGCCTGCCCCGTCTGTGTTCTGGGTTGACCAGCTCGTCTCCTCCGTGGTGCGCAGTCCCTCCAGTCCCTCCAGTTCCTGGACCCTGACCTTCAATCTGCCGACCTCCATCCTCAGGCTTTCCAGTTCCTGACACCGACTGCATATGTACTCCCGCCTTCCCAAGGGGAGGTAGTCGTACATATTGCACTCTGTGCAGTATACCCTTGTTATTAGCTATTCAACAGGCGAAGGATATACAGGGTATTCCTTACACAGGTCGGGAATACAAGGTGTCCGCATATGCAGATGACATATTGCTGCATTTGAGAAATCCTGAAACAACCATTCCACACTTGCTGGAATTAATTGAGAAATTTGGGAAATTTTCAGGATACAAAATAAATTGGAGTAAATCAGAAATTCTTCCACGAAATGTTCATTGTACAAAAGGATTATTTGATTATTTTCCTTTTCTTTGGAAAGAAGAAGGACTAAAATATTTAGGCATTTGGATAAAGAATATGCTGGAAGAGACAATGAAAGTGAATGAAAATTTTTTATTGCAAAAGATCACAGAAATGTGTGAGCAATGGAACCCATTACATCTTTCTTGGTGGGGGAGAGTTAAACTATAAGAATGATGATTTTGCCTCTGGTTTGTTACCAGTTGGGTATGTTACCAGTGTTTTTTTTATAAAAAATTGAATAGTATTCTTACAAAATTTATTTGGCTGGGTAAAATCGCAAGAATTGCTCTAGTATCTTTACAAAAGCCAATCAAGGAGGGGGGGGGTAAATTTTCCTAATTTTTATAGGTATCATCAATCCTATGTTTTGCATCAAGGTATGTATTGGATTCTCCCAGAGCTCATGGAAAAGTTCCCAGATTGGTTGACGTTGGAATGGCAACTCATGTTCCCTCTGAGATTAAGCCATGTTCTCAGTATCAAAATGCCTAGATTATATAAAGAAAACAGAATATTAGTAGATACGTGGAAAACATAATGTTATGTTAATAATTTAACGCCAATTTCAATACTTAAATCAACATATCAGACTCTATGGCTAAACTCCAAGATTCGAATTGGCGGATATAAAGTCATCTGGAAATATTGGATGAAGGCAGTTATATGCACTTTAGATGATGTTATTTCTAATGGTAAGCTGCTTGAATTTTCACAATTGCAATACAAATATGGTCTTAATAAATCACAAAATTATAAATGTTTGCAATTGAAGCAGGCCATTCAGGTAGGGTTCCCTGAATGGAAAAGTCTTAGTGATCAGTATAGTTTGCTGTTCTTGTGTTTTCAGGTGGACTTTCTGGGACATCAGGCTGCTCAGTGGTATAAATTAATATCAGGATTTTTAAATAAAAAAACAAAAACTGGTTGGGATATTTGGAGCATTGAGATTAAGCATCAAATTAATGTGTCTCAATGGCCACGAATTATGTCTTGGAGGATGAGATGTACAGTGTCTACATCTATGAGACAAACTTGGTTTTTTCTTTTACATAGAACGTGTTGGACCCCAGTTCGTTTACAGAAATTAGATAGCTCTAAATCTAATAGGTGTTGGCACTGTCATCTCGAAGCTGGAACATTAGATCATTTGATATTCTATTGTCCAATGATTCTTGCTTTTTGGAAATCAATATGAGATCAAATAAATTGTATGTTGGAAAAGCCAGTGGCATTATCGTATGATACTGTCCTGTTTGGCATGTCAATGAGGGCTAAGAGTCAAATATCATCTAAAAATAACAGGCTTTTACTTATTATGACCAGCGGAAGACAGCGTATCCAGATTGTTCCCGAAGAGAGGCAGCGTGGGAGCCCTGCTCCGCCCTTCTCCCTGACCGAAAGGGAACATCTAAAAGAGCACAGCAGCCAGCCGGGCCCCCTTTCAGGCCACCAGCGGGAGACAGCATATCCAGATTGTTCCCGAAGAGAGGCAGCGTGGGAGCCCTGCTCCGCCCCTCTCCCTGACCGAAAGGGAACATCTAAAAGAGCACAGCAGTCAGCCGGGCCCCCTTTCAGGCCACCAGCGGGAGACAGCGTATCCAGATTGTTCCCGAAGAGAGGCAGCGTGGGAGCCCTGCTCCGCCCCTCTCCCTGACCGAAAGGGAACATCTAAAAGAGCACAGCAGCCAGCTGGGCCCCCTTTCAGGCCACCAGTGGGAGACAGCGTATCCAGATTGTTCCCGAAGAGAGGCAGCATGGGAGCCCTGCTCCGCCCCTCTCCCTGACCGAAAGGGAACATCTAAAAGAGCACAGCAGTCAGCCGGGGCCCCCTTTCAGGCCACCAGCGGGAGACAGCGTATCCAGATTGTTCCCGAAGAGAGGCAGCGTGGGAGCCCTGCTCCGCCCCCCTCCCTGACCGAAAGGGAACATTTAAAAGAGCACAGCGCCAACGGCGCTCAGCCGTTCGGCGCACCTTTGTGAAGCGCCTGCAGTGACGACAGTTGGATTCTGTCCAAAATAACAGGCTCCAATCAGCAGGAGCACACCAGCACTTTATGAGAGCGATGGAGGACCCAGGATCCCAGAGGTACTTTCCGGAATCATCCCAGAGGGACACCTTGTATTCCCGACCTGTGTAAGGAATACCCTGTATATCCTTCGCCTGTTGAATAGCTAATAACAAGGGTTCTAATACAATATCAAAAAGCAAAGGAGATAAAGGACAACTCTGTCTAACACCTCTCTACAGACCAAAACGTTCTGAAAAATTGTTGTTAATAAATAGTCTAGAAGTAGGGGAGTTATACAAAGTTTGAATCATCTGTATAAATCCCGAACCAATACCAAACCAATCCATTGCTTGGTACATAAAGGTCCATTCCACACGATCGAAGGCCTTTTCTGCATCCAAGGATACAGAGAAAGCGGGATCTTCCAAGGCTTTTGTTAAGTTTAACATTTGAAAAGAGTTCTTTTTATTACATAGAGCTTTTTGGACCCCAGTTCGTTTACAAAAGTTGGATAGCTCTAAATCTAATAGATGCTGGCACTATAATCTAGAAGTGGGTACATTGGATCATCTAATTTTTTATTGCCCCTGCATTAGGAATTTTTGGAATTCAATTTGGTCTCAAATAAATTGCTTATTGGAAAATCATGTGGAAATATCATGATACTGTTCTGTTCGGTATGTCTATGAGGAAAAAAAGTCAATTATCAGCACATAACAATAAGCTTTTGATGATAATGACGGGTGTTGCTATGCAACATATTACTAACAATTGGAAAAATTATAGTAATCTCAATTATATGTTTTGGTGGAATTCCCTGTGTCATATTTACAAGATGGAAAGAACAATTGCAATACAGAAAGGAAGTTATAAAATTTTTTTAAAGATATGGAGACCGATGGTTGATTTTTGTAGTGAGTAGGCATCATTTTTCTTTGATAATATATATAGGAGGGGTGGGGTGGGGGAATTGGAAGATAAGATGTAGCAAAATTGAAATTTTGAAGGAATATGATAGTTTTAATGATTGTATAGAAAGATGGGAGGGGGGGAGGGTTTTTAATTAATTTACATATTAAGAATATAATGTATGATGTTCAAGTGTTATATGATAGTATTTCATGTTGTTCTTTTTATGCACTTGATGTAAGTTTGAAAAAGAATAAAGAAATTAAAAAAAACCCAAAACATTTGAAAAGCTAGCCTGGTGTTATTTGAGGAATGTCTCTGAGCAACGAACCCCGTTTGGTGCATACCAATAATATATGGGAGAGCCTTAGCCAAACGTAAAGTCAATAACTTAGCCAAAAGTTTTCCATCTACATTGATTAAAGAAATAGGCCTGTAATTTGAAACCAACATAGAATCTTTATTTGGCTTTGGCAAAACTATAGTTATAGATTCTGCCATAGTATCTGTAATACAAACATTAGTTAGTTGAACCTGATATAAATTTAATAGATGTGGTAAAAGGGTAATTTGAAATGATTTATAAAACTCTACCGTAAAACCATCACCACCTGGAGCGGATCCAACTCTAAGGGATTTCAACGCTGATTCGTTATCTGTTCACTCGACTGCGTTTTTTCCAGTTGTTATCCTTATGGTTCTCTTATATGCAGGTTTTACTCCATTTTAGGACCCCTGAAGAAGGAGTATGTTTTCGAAACACGGTCCGTGTCGGGTCCCGGTTTTCCACATAATTGGACCATATCTGGATACAAACTGTTCAGTGTTTTAAGGATTGCTATTAAAGTTTTGCTTTTTATTAAGAACTTGGTATCTTGTACATCATTGCTGCAGCATCTTTTTTTGTTTGTTGTTTGACATTTTTTACTGCAGTTCTGGGGGATTTTCTGCTTGTGTTTGCCTTCTTGATAAATTCCGGCACAGGTATGGCCTACGTAATGTGAAAGTGACAGAAGAAGCAGCATTTGCCGACCAAGAGGCAGCTAGAGAGTTCCCTTCCATCTTAAAGGAAATTATTGAAGAGAAGGGATATGAACCTGAGCAGGCATTCAATGCTAATAAACCACTCTATTCTGGAAGAGAATACCACAGAGGACTTTCATTTACAAAGAGGATAAAGGAGCACCAGGCTTCAAGGCTGCAAGGGACAGACTAACTATGCTGCTTTGCACAAACGCAGCAGGCCATATGATAAAGCCTACACTGATTTATAAAGCTGCTAACCTCTGAGCCTTGAAGGGAAAAGATAAGTTCCAGCTGCCTGTTTACTGGATGCACATCAAGAAGGCTAGGACAACAAGAACACTTTTCCTTGAGTGGTTTCATCAGTAAGGGAAAAGAATTCAAAGTGCTGCTGTTATTGGACAATACCCCCAAACACTCAGAACCACATAAGTTCAACAGAGGGTGTTGAGGTCGTCTACATGCCCCCCCCCCCTCCCAACACAACAGCCTCTCAACCAGGGGGTAATAAGGACATTCAAGGTGCACAACACATGGTTTTCAATGGAGAGGATTATCACAGCAATGGAAGAAGACCCCAATGTGCAGAACATCATGAAAACGTGGAAGGACTTCACTGTCACCAATGCCATCAATAACATTGAAAGAGCAATGAAAGCTGTCAAGCCAGAGACAGTGAACTTGTGCTTGGAAGAATCTTTGACCTGAATGTATAAAGGAGTTCACTGTCATTACCACAGAACCAGTCATAGAAATTATGAAACACATTGTAGACTTGGCAAAGAAGGTCAGTGAGGAAGGCTTTCAAGATAGAGATCTGGGGGAAATTCAAGACTTAATATACACAAGAGCTGACGAATTAACAGAAGGTGACATAATGGACCTGATTGTTCCTGAAGAAGAAGTTATACCATATGAAGAGGATGGAGAAGAAGAAGTGCCAGAAAACAAGTTTACATTAGACAATATTACAGAGGGTCTGTGTAGGTTCAAGTCTGTCATGGACTATTTTTATGACATCGACCCATCCATGGTATGTGCCTTGAAGTTGAAGGAGTTAGCAGGAGCAGCAATGCCTACATATATGAATATATATAACAAAATAAAGAAGCAGAAGAGCCAGACTGAAATCACAATGTATTTCCAGAAGATACCGAGAATCCTTGCCTCCCCATCCACCTCTTCCACTTCAGACACCCAAGAGAAGGCACCCCCTTTGTCTCCTCCTGCTCCTGCACCACATAAGGAACACGTATAGGATGATGGGGATGAAGATCCCAATGATCCACTTCCACTGCCCGAGGAGGCACCTGGTGCTTGCTTATTCTCTTTGTCTCCTCCTGCACTATATGTGGAACATATATAGGGTGAAGACACCACCTGAATAAGTGATCAGTACGCGTTCAACGTTGAGAAATGTAAAGTATTACATGTGGGAAGCAGAAATCCGAGGTACAACTATACGATGGGAGGGATATTATTGAATAAGAGTACCCAGGAAAGGGACTTGGGGGTAATGGTGGACGGCACAATGCGCAGCGGCCGCTAAGAGAGCGAATAGAATGCTAGGTGTAATCAAGAAGGGTATTACAGCCAGAACAAAAGAAGTTATCCTGCCGTTGTATCGGACGATGGTGCGCCCGCATTTGGAGTACTCCGTACAACATTGGTCGTCGTACCTTAAGAAGGATATGGCGTTACTTGAGAGGGTTCAGAGGAGAGCGATACGTCTGATAAAAAGTATGGAAAACCTGTCATACGCTGAGAGACTGGAGAAACTGGGGCTCTTTTCCCTGGAGAAGAGGAGACTTAGAGGGGATATAATAGAGACTTACAAGATCATGAAGGGCATAGAGAGAGTAGAGAGGGACAGATTCTTCAAACTTTCAAAAAATAAAAGAACAAGAGGGCACTCGGAAAAGCTGATAGGGGACAGATTCAAAACGAATGCTAGGAAGTTCTTTTTTACCCAACGTGTTTACCCAACGTGTGGTGGACACCTGGAATGCGCTTCCAGAGGACGTAATAGGGAAGAGTATGGTACTGGGGTTTAAGAAAGGATTGGACAATTTCCTACTGGAAAAAGGGATAGAGGGGTATAGATAGAGGATTACTGCACAGGTCCTGGACCTGCTTGGGCCGCCGCGTGAGCGGACTGCTGGGCGCGATGGACCTCAGGTCTGACCCAGCGGAGGCATTGCTTATGTTCTTATGTTACAGTATCATGTTCAACATTATTAAGAGTTTTATGAATTCAGTATATGAATCTGTGTTTAAACAAAAACACAGAAGTGGATTTTAGTTCTTTCTTCGTCCTGATATTTTGTACCAGGGATCTTCAAAAAGTTTCCACACTATTTATTAAATATCTCAAAAGCAATTGCATCACTTTTCCACATAATCACCCTGTTTTGTGATACATTTTTCCCAGCATCCTAACTTCTTAATGCCATGAGAAAAGAATGTTTTTAGTTGAACATGCGGAAACATTTTGAAGAATCCTCGTATATTGGTGGATTTTCCATGATTTAATGGGTTTCTATGTGTGTACCTGGTCAGTTCTTTAATACTTGAATTGTACTGCTACTTGGTTATACCTTACAGAACCTACAGTACTTTTTTATAAAAACTTGATGAAAAATGACCAGTGGCAACTTCAATAGTAAATACTGTAATAAATTAAACTTTAAACTGTCACCTGATACTTGTTTCCTCATGTTTGGAAACTACAGTAAAGAGCTTGTATCTTAAATTAATCTATGCCTGCGAATTTACGGTATTTGCGAGGGCTGTGCTCCAAGTACCCATGATAATGGAGGGAGATAGTTATTTGCGAATTTATAGTATTCGTAAGAGGGCTGCTCCCCATACCCCTGCAAATATGGAGGGAAACCTATATATTTTAATGATGCAGATTATGATTTGAATCCAAGCAGAGCTGGTTAAAGATAGCTGCTGTTTGTTTATTTATTTCTTTTGCTGAGGTATCCTTTGGAGAAAGGATGCAATTACTTTCATTCAGCAAAGTCAATGAACAGCTTTCTTCCGGAAATTGTCTCTCTTCCAAATTTGGTTTAAACAAGTCCCCAGAATGTGGCTGTCTAGCAGATTGCATAATTGTAGTTACTTCACAGCTGTACTCACAGGCCTGTTGCTAACATTGGATTCCACATAGCAACATAATGAAAGAGCAGAATGGGAGAAAACAGAAAATATTCATACCTGGCATGAATCACCGAGATATCCCTGAGGGCATGAGCATATCTCTACATTATGTGCAATATTTCCGCTGGTTGAACTGGTGGCTTCCTCCAGCCCCACCTCACTCAAGGAGAGCCGCTGGGTCTCTGTGAAGTACAAGGCTCGGATGCGCAAACCTTCCAGTCTGGACAGGATTATCATCAATTCCTCTCTAGACACCAAGTTGTTGCTGACTGCATGCCTAAAGTTCCCCTGAAGAGCAAAGGTTCAACACAAACATTTTCAGTCAACTGTTACTTCCCACTTAATGGAAGAACTTGTACCTCAGAAAATAAACTTTTGTTCATAGCCCTGTTCCTGCAGGATTCATGCTTAGGGGCCCTTTTACTAAGCTATCTAATGCAACTAATATGGGTATTACTGCATGAAATACAGTACAGCAACTTGCGCTACTGTCTCCTGTGCTAAAAACAGCAGCACACAGTAAAAATCTCATGTTAGCTGCTTAACGCAGGATTGGATGGGATCTGGGCATGATGGGCAGGCAGATAGTTAGGGGCTGATTCTATAAACGGGCATCAAAATTGTAGGCGTCGGTAGAGGTTCTACTGCCGTCTGGCAGCCAATTGGGATGCACGTTAAAAAAAAAAAATCCCGAGGCAGGCCACCTGCACTGTAGGCGTTTGTCGCGGGTGCAGGGAGACGCCTAGGGTCAGTTAAGCTCACCCAAAGGCTGGGCGTGTATATTAATTAAATATCCATGTGATCCTCAGCGGGCTCTTCACTCTCGGCGGTTGCAGTGTCCTTTCTTTTTTTCCTTTGTTTTTCAGCGGCGGAGGGCAGGAGGAGGAAGCCACGAGGAGGTAGCCAGGGGAGGAAGGCAGAGCAGGCAGGAGGAACCGGGGTCGCGGCGAGAGGTAGCTCCGCCCACCCCCACCGCGTCACAGGTTTCTTCGGCGCCCGGGCTCCCCTTTAAGAAGAAGGGAACCAACGGCGCCCAGCTGTTCG
Organism: Geotrypetes seraphini; assembly: GCF_902459505.1. Classification (NCBI taxonomy): domain Eukaryota; kingdom Metazoa; phylum Chordata; class Amphibia; order Gymnophiona; family Dermophiidae; genus Geotrypetes; species Geotrypetes seraphini. Next base: position 139,511,578 of record NC_047085.1, read on the forward strand.
GCGCGCGGAAAGGCGCTCGCCTTAGCGAGAGCGCCTTTGCGAGGGAGCCAGAAACGCCAAGTAATTCACTTTTCTCTTCTTTTCTCTTTTTCCTTTTTCTCTTTCTCTCTCTCTTACCCACAGCAGGAGCACACCAGCACTTCACAAGAGCGATGGAGGACCCAGGATCCCAGAGGTACTTTCCGGTATACTGCACAGAGTGCAATATGTACAACTACCTCCCTTTGGGAAGGCGGGAGTACATATGCAGTCGGTGTCAGGAACTGGAAAGCCTGAGGATGGAGGTCGGCAGATTGAGGGTCAGGGTCCAGGAACTAGAGGGACTGGAGGAACTGCGCACTACAGAGGAGACGAGCTGGTCTACCCAGAGCACAGACGGAGCAGGCCCCATTGTGGACTAGGTGAGGGACCTCGAGAGATTCATTGAGGAGGCCTATAGGACGGTGGAGGAACGGGATCAGCAGCAGCACAGACGGATGTCGGTAGATGAGACCCAGGATCCACAAGGCGATACTGGGGAAGGACCTAGCGGAGGGACAACGCAAGAGGAGGAGACCGCGTCGCACCAGGACCCCGAGGGAGAGACACCACACTACACCGAGGACACGGACCTGAGGCAGAGGAGGTTGCTGAGGAAAGGGAAGTCTGCTATTGTGGTGGGAGACTCGATCTTGAGAGAGGTAGACAGTCACGTAGCTGGAGGAAGGGAGGACCGGCTAGTGACTTGTCTCCCAGGGGCCAAGACACGAGACATCACTGATAGGATCGAGAGGATCCTGGACGGAGCAGAGACAGAGGAGACTGCGGTAATAATCCACGTCGGAACAAACGATGTGAGCCAGAGGAACTTCAGCATGGACGCACTGACTGACCAGTTCAGGGTCCTGGGACGAAAGCTGAAGCGGAGAACACGGAGGATAGCATTCTCGGAGATCCTGCCTGTGCCGAGAGCAGATGCAAAGAGGCATGCAGACCTCCAAGCTGTGAATGCATGGTTGAGGAGATGGTGCCAGGAGGAGGGCTTCTGCTTTGTGAGGAACTGGACGTCCTTCTGGGGAAAGAGCAAGCTCTACCGGCGGGATGGCCTGCACCTGAGCACAGCGAGAACCAGACTACTGGCAGCCAATTTGAGGAAGGAGATCGAGAGGGCTTTAAACTGAGGAGAGGGGGAAAGCCGACAGCTGATCTGATGTTGACGCTTCGGACAACAGTATCCAGAACAGATGCTGAACGGGCTGACTGCAGGGAGGAAACAGAGGGACCGGAAGATCTCCAAATCAGACAGCGAAGGAAACATCAGGTAAAGGGAGCTTGCTGGGAGAAGACTAAGGGGCATGGGGACACAGGGGGACTGGGTGGCATAAGGGCGAAAGCCGAGGGTAATATAGAAGTACCACAAGGCGAGGGGGATCAAACAGAGGCGCAAGGGATGATAGCCCAGGAGGGGGCCGGTAGGGCTAGAAATCCCAGAGGAAAAGCGGGGAAGTGGGGTGGCAGGAATGTGGGGAAGCTGAAAGCTAAGAGGGTAAAGGCTGAGGGCAAAGCAGAAACACAGAGAGCGGGAAAACTGCCAGAAATCCAAGGGCAAGTGGCCCAGGTAAATGCAGAGGTGGAAGAAAAACGACGGGACCTGCGGTGCTTATACGCAAATGCAAGAAGCCTCACGGCCAAGATGGGTGAACTAGAAGTCGTGGCCAAGGGGGAGGACCTGGATATAATTGGAATTGTAGAAACCTGGTGGACAGAGGAAAATCAATGGGATGTAGCGCTGCCGGGGTACAAGCTCTATAGGAGGGACAGGACCCACAAAAAGGGGGGAGGCATAGCACTATATATAAAGGACTCTATCCACTCGGTCGGGATGGATATGGCAACGAAGGCAGAGGGGCTGGAATCGCTGTGGGTCAAATTACCGGGAAACAAGGGTGCGGGCATAAAACTGGGGCTGTACTATCGACCACCTGGTACGCCAGAGGGAGTCGGATACGACTTGGAAGCAGAATTGAGGCAGGAGTGCAGGACTGGAAGTGTAACAGTGATGGGGGACTTCAACTACCCAGGGATTGACTGGAGTACGGGTCACTCCAACTGCACTAGGGAGACAGGATTTGTAGAAGTTGTGAAGGACTGCTTCATGGAGCAACTAGTCAAAGAACCGACGCGAGGGGGTACTACTCTTGACCTCATCCTAAACGGATTAGGGGGGCCTGCAAGAGGGGTAGAAGTGGGAGGACCACTAGGCAACAGTGATCACAACACGATCAGATTCATATTAGAAAGAGGGACACCCATAGTTAGGAGGACCGCAACAACTGCGCTGAACTTCAAGAAAGGGAACTATGTTGCTATGAGGAAAATGGTGGGGAGGAAGCTCAGAAACATCTTTAGGATGGAGACTGTGGGAAGCGCCTGGACCCTATTCAGGGACACCCTGCTGGAAGCACAGAGAATGTACGTCCCCAATTTCAGGAAAGGCTGCAAGAAGAAGCGATCAAAGGACCCGGTTTGGATGTCAATAGAAGTAAAGAGGGCGATAAAGGACAAAAAAGTATCTTTCCGGAGATGGAAAAAGGACCCCACAGGAAATGCCAAAAGGAATGCCACCGGGAGGTTAGAAAAGCAAAGGGGAAATACGAAGAGGGGCTGGCCAGGGAGATGCGAAAAACTTCAAGGCATTCTTCAGTTACGTTAAGGGGAAGCGACCAGCGAGAGAGGAGGTAGGGCCGTTTGACGATGGGGACATGAAGGGAGTGATTAAGGAGGAAAAAGAGGTAGCTGAGAGGTTGAACACGTTCTTCTCGTCGGTTTTCACGAGCGAAGACACATCTAATATACCAGACTCAGAGGAGCTCATGAGTGGGGAACAGGCTGAAAAATTAGAGCACATAGAGGTAAGTAGGGAGGATGTCCTCAAACAGATAGACAGGTTAAAATGCGGCAAATCACCGGGCCCGGACGGGATCCACCCAAGGGTTCTGAAGGAACTAAGACAGGAAATAGCGGGCACAATCCAACATGTTTGCAACCTATCCTTGAAAACTGGTGAGGTACCAGAGGACTGGAAATTGGCAAATGTCACACCCATCTTCAAGAAGGGATCGAGGGGTGACCCCGGGAACTACAGACCGGTGAGCCTGACTTCAATTATAGGGAAGATGGTGGAAGCTATGATCAAGGACGACATTTGCGAGCACATCGAGAGGAATGGCCTACTGAGAACAAGCCAGCACGGATTCTGTAAGGGAAGGTCGTGCCTAACGAACCTTCTGTACTTCTTTGAGGGAATAAGCAGTTGGGTGGACAATGGGGAGCCCATAGACATCATTTACCTCGACTTTCAAAAGGCTTTCGACAAGGTGCCACATGAAAGGCTACTTAAGAAGCCGTGGATCCACGGAGTGGGAGGGGATGTGCACAGATGGATCAAGCACTGGTTGTCGGGTATGGAGTAAAGGGTCAATATTCTGACTGGCGGGGAGTTAAGAGCAGTGTGGCACAGGGATCGGTGCTGGGGCCTTTACTCTTTAACATATTCATCAATGACCTGGAAAAGGAGGCAAAGTGTGAGATTATAAAATTCGCAGACGATACCAAACTGTGCGGCAGAGTTAGGACCAGGGAGGAGTGTGATGGACAAGCTGGAAGACTGGGCAAACAAATGGCAAATGCGCTTCAACGTGGACAAATGCAAGGTCATGCATATAGGGAAAAAGAACCCGTTGTTCAGCTACAAATTGGGGGGGGTATTGTTGGGAGACAGCAGACTCGAGAGAGACTTGGGTGTGCTGGTGGATGCATCACTGAAGCCATCTGCACAGTGCGCAGCAGCCTCGAAAAAAGCCAACAGGATGCTGGGAATCATAAAGAAGGGCATAGCAACCAGAACACGGGAAGTCATCATGCCATTGTATCGAGCGATGGTGCGTCCACATCTAGAATACTGCGTTCAGTATTGGTCGCCGCACCTCAAGAAGGACATGGCGGTACTTGAGAGAGTCCAAAGAAGAGCAACGAAAATGGTAAGAGGGCTGGAACACTGCTCATACGCCGAGAGGCTGGATAGGCTGTGGCTCTTCTCTCTGGAGAAAAGGAGGCTCAGGGGAGATATGATAGAGACCTTCAAGATCATGAGGGGCATAGAGAGGGTGGATAGGGACAGATTCTTCAGACTGAAGGGGACAGCAAATACGAGGGGGCATTCTGAGAAACTGAAGGGAGACAGGTTCAAAACAAATGCAAGGAAGTTTTTTTTCACCCAAAGGATCGTGGACACTTGGAATGCGCTACCGGAGGAAGTGATCAGGCAGAGTACGGTACATGGATTCAAACAGGGATTGGATGGATTCCTGAGGGATAAAGGGATCGTGGGATACTGAGGGAGGAGCTGGGATGTAACACAAGTATAGGAAGTTAACCAGGTAATGAGTATAAACCAACCAGGTCGTGCATGTGCAAGACCGGAGGGCTAGGACTTCGATAGGAAGGCAGGACTTACAATGGGAAACCAAGGTGACAAGGGAGCCCCTTCTGATGATTCAGACAAGTCTTGACCTGTTTGGGCCGCCGCGGGAGCGGACTGCTGGGCAGGATGGACCTGTGGTCTGACCCGGCAGAGGCACTGCTTATGTTCTTATGTTCTTATGATGCATCATAATATGCATGAGCCATCATCTTTATCAGATCACTTATGCATATATTTAAATTTATTTTTTATCTTTTAATTTATATAAATATGTATAAATATCTTTATCACTTATCTTAGGATTTAGTAAATGCCTCTGCTGACACAATCATGTTTCACTCGGGGCTCCTTTTATTAAGGTGCGCTAACGTTTTTAGCGCACGCAGGATATTACCGCACGCTACGCAGCTAGAACTAATGCCAGCTCAATGCTGGCATTGAAGTCTAGCGTGCACAGCAATATAGCGCGTGCTATTCTGCGCGTTAAAGCCCTAATGCAGCTTTGTAAAAGGAGCCCTCAATCTTCCTCAGGGTTGAGACTATTTTGCTTCCCACCGTTGTGCAAAATTCATATAGCTGCCATCGGCTTTTTCACTTGCATGCATGTTTAATCTCACTGCATCTTCATTGCAGGTAGCCTGAAAACCCAACTGATTGTGGGGGTCACCAGGATAAATTTGGGAAGCCGAGATCTAAAGTGTCTTGTATGGATGAAGAACATGTTTTAACCTGATCAAGCCTTAGCTTACATTTGTATAATATATTCTCTAAGATATCTCTGTGAATATGTTGAAGCTTTTCTTGCAGTGTATGAACAATTACATAACAATGGAAGATTGCAAACAATTTTTTTTATAACAGTAAAGTAAAATTCTCATAGCTCTTCTTACCTCAATTAATTGTACACGTCCACTGTACTGTCTGTCTGGCATGGGGTTGTTCTCATCCATATAGACTATTCTCATTTGTTGACCCTGTTTAAGAATAACCAAGTGCAAATATTTACATGTGCAATATGCATGTTAACATTTAGAATAACCTATAATGTGTACAAATACTGTATGTACATAAATGCAAAACTTCTGCCTAAGCGCTATTCTGAAAATACTTGCTTAGCTTACATAGAGGGGTATTTTCGATAGGACGTCTAAGTCCAATTTTGGATGTTTTAAGAAAAAGTCCAAAAATCGGGTGGAGAAAATGTCCAGTTTCAAACCCACAAGACATCTATATTTTTTTAAATGGCCCTGCTAGACATTTTGTCCAGCTAGATGTCTAATTTTTTTTGCCATTATTGCAAAAAAATATTCAAAACAAGCCATTTGCATGTAGGAGGGGCAAGCATTTTTAATGGACTGGCCAAACAGACATGTCAGCAGAGCAGTGGGGCACCCTAGGGGGCACTGCTGTGAACTTTGCATTAAGGGTGCCAGGTACACATCTCACTATAACCCTTGTACATTATATGGTGAGCCCTCCAAATCTCCCCCAAAACCTACTGTCCCCAGCTATCTACCACCTCAATAACCTTTATGCCTGCAGGTGTCTCCTATATGGCAGTACAGTGAATGTTTGCATATGCTCGAGCCAATCAAACATGAAAGGAGGAAAAAGCCTCAGACTACATCACACAAGCCAGCCTTGATAACGGTTTTAAGGCAAGGCTAAAACGATACCTCATGGGCATTAAAAAAACCTCCTTTATTTTGCTTGAAAAGTGCTCTGTGCAATGCAAACCATCAAGGAAAATATTCAAAAGTCCAAATGGCAATAAAAAGTTACTTATCTTCGTCCGGGATCGGTGCACCAACGATGCACAGTGTTTCACAATTTTCTTGCTGCCTCAGGGTGTAAACTGCCAATCAATCTTCTCCTTAGGGAGTGCACATGCAGAGAGAAACGCTAAGGAGCAGATTGATTGGCGGTTTACACCCTGAGGCAGCAAGAAAATTGTGAAACACTGGGCATCGTTGGTGCGCCAATCCCGGACAAAGATAAGTAACTTTTTATTGCCATTTGGACCTTTGAGTATTTTCCTTGATGGTTTGCATTGCACAGAGCACTTTTCAAGCAAAATAAAGGAGGTTTTTTATGCCTATGAGGAATTGTTTAGCCTTGCCTCATCCTTCCCGCACATGCTCAGTTTTTATGCATGCGCAAACCTATGTCTATGGCAGGGGGGAGACAGCATGACGCCAGTGCTTGGACAGTGCCGGGGGCTGGAGCACGTGGGAAAGGGAGGAGTTTTTACCACCAGAGGACCCTTGCAGCTGGTGAGGCTTGAGGATCTCCACCAGCCATAACTAGGGCGTGAGAATTTTGGGTGGGCCTAGGTCCACTCATAGCTATGTCACTATGACATGTGCTAAATATTTTGGTAACAGGTTTTAGTAAAAGAGGGATTTTCTTCCTTTGCAAACCAAAACTGAGATGCTTACTATTAGCTGCACATCAGGCCTTTTCTCCAGACGAGTCATACCCTCGCTTGGCAAGCCAAAGGATTTAATTTGGTAAGTTAAGTATCCTCCATAAGAAGAAACCTGTCAAAACATATTTTAAGGAGACAATATTATTTTCTTAAAAGTTTTTCTTTTGGGGTTAAAAATTGTATTCCTTTTATTTTACATGGTCAGTCGTGTACGTAATCTAATTTAAATAAGTATGCATGTGTGGTTCACAGGTCACTGTTTGAATGGTACCCAGATAGACTTTCTAAAGTCAGATTGAAAAACAAGACCAGGATTTTGAAAACCTACTTGCTCACTCATCATGCAGTGTGAGAATTTTATGTACCTGTGTAACAGCTTAAAAACAGGAAATGGTGGCATCTTCAGTCCCATTTAGACCTTTACGGAAGAATGAGGTGTCTTCAACCCTTACTGGCACCTGGGTATTTGGGAGAAGATAGAGATCTGCAGTGGTGGTGTGGTAGGAAAAAAGGAAAGTGAGAGAGTGGAAGAAGAGCAAGAAAGAGAGGACAAAATGGAAGAGATTAGGGGACGAGAGTGGGAGACCAACAGAGAGGACTATTTTGGAATAGGGTGGAGGGAAGAAGTGAGCAAGTGGAAGAGGAGAGTGAAGGTCTGTACTGTGGTGGAGTGTGCTTATCCCAGGGAAAAATGCTTTCACCATGCACTCCCACCACCTCAAAACACTTTAATGGGAATGGGCAGGATTGGGAAGAAGGGCAGGAGGAATGTAGAGGAATTTTTCCTTAAACAGTACAACTGTGTGCTGTGGCCTTACTTAAGCTGGATATAGCAGAATTCTTTAAAAAAATAAACAGGCTGTCCCATATCAGAGCCAGTGTGAAGGAAACAAGGTCTGACCTACTTACTAGCATAACACAGAACTCAGATGGACGTGTTCTGAAGAGATTGCAATCACTTAAGGGAATATTGCGGTAAATCAGCAAATATTGTGTTGCAATAGTCTATGCACAATGTAACAACGCATGAATGACCATCTGTTGATCATCTTTGTTCAGAAGTGTTTGGTGAGCACAGAGAGGAGGTGCAGAATGAATCTTGGAATGCCCTGATGCAGCTTCAGTGAAACGCTGGGTGGCCATCATCGGCTTTTTCCTTCTCCTTAAAACACACCCAGTCGTTTGTGAGTTATATGTGCTTGGAGCAATCTTTTGGGATAGGAAGGTTCTTAATTTCCACACGGGTGTGTTTGGAGAGTTGATTATTTGGTTCCCCTGGGTTTGTGAGTTATGTTTATATATATTTATTGAATTTTCAATATAATCAAGTTTAACTCGTACAGAAAGGAAATTCTTTTTTTTTTTAAAGTTCTTTATTCATTTTAAATTTCTTACATCAAGTGATAAATATATAATACATATAATTTTCAATATACACTTGAATATCCAACAATATATATTTTAATACAAACATATATAAAGACCCCTTTTGCAATAAATTATAAATCATCTGTTATTATAATATTGTACCCACCCTAACCCCTATTATATGATCTATCCTTGTGCTATGATATCTGATCTTTAGAAAAAAGAGCCAATGGTCCCCAGATTTTATTAAATTTTTTAATATAACCATGTTGTAACGCTATTGCTTTTTCCATCTTATATATATGGCAAATAGAATTCCACCAAAAAGTGAAATTTAATTTTGTATGATCTTTCCAGTTTTGAGTAATTTGTTGTATGGCGACCCCTGTTAATATCAATAAAAGTTTATTATTGTTTGCTGATATTGGACTCTGTGTTCTCATTGCTGTTCCAAATAAAATTGTGTCATATGTAAGTCCAACATGATTTTCTAATAATATATTAATTTGGGGCCAAATTGTTTTCCAAAAGGCATTTATACAGGGACAAAAATAGATTAAATGATCTAATGTCCCAATTTCTACCTTACAATGCCAGCATCTATTAGATTTAGAACTATCTATTTTTTGTAACCGATTAGGGGTCCATAAAACTCTATGTAATAAAAACAACCATGTTTGACTCATAGATGCTGACATTGTAGTATGTATTCTCCAGGACCAAAATTTTTGCCATTGAGTTGCAGAAATTGTCTGTCCTATCTCAATACTCCAAATGTCCCTAAGTCCTGTTCTTTTTTTTTAATTTAAAAATCCATATAATAATTTATACCATTTTGCGGCTTGGTGTCCCAAAAAATCTGCCTGAAAGCAAAGGATTTGCAAACTATATTGAGTATTAAGATTCTTCCATTCAGGGAACCCTTCCTGGATGGCTTGCTTCAATTGCATCCATTTAAAATATTGTGTTATGTTCAATCCAAATTTCTGTTGCAATTGTGAAAAACTAAGCATGGATCCATTTACTATAACATCATTTAAAGACCGTATACCTGCAATTATCCATTGCTTCCATATTATTTTGAATCCACCAATTTTGATCCTGGAGTTTACCCAAATGGATTGATTTAACGATTTAGTTATTGGATCTGTTGTAATATTACTAATAAATCTTAATGTTTTCCATGTATCTAATAAAATTCTGTGATCTTTATATCTCTTGGGCATTGTTATACTTATAAGATGTTCCGGATATAATGGAAACAGGAGTCGCCATTCTAAATATAACCAGTCTGGTACATTCTCCATAAGGTCTGGGAGGATCCAATACATACCCTGTCTTAAAATATAGGCTTGATGATACCTATAAAAATTTGGAAAATTTACCCCTCCCTCTCTAATCGTTTTTTGTAATGTTGCTAAAGCGATTCTTGGCCTTTTCCCAAACCAAACAAATTTTGTAAGTATTCTATTTAATTTTTTATAAAATGACCCCTGAAAAAATATCGGAATCATACTCATTTGATAACAAACCACAGGTAAGATCATCATTTTTATTGTTTGAACTTGCAGAGAAATTTAGACAATATTTTTCTAGGCATTTAAACTAGAAGGTGGGGGTGGTGTATGTAGAGACCACCCCCAGCAAAAGAAAAGATGTGATAGTAGTAAAGGCTGCAACAAAAGCAATATCAGCAACTCATTTCTTAGTATTGCAGCGGAAAGTGAAACGACACAAAAATCCATACGAAAAAGGAGATTATCGCTGAAAAATAGCTGGAAAGCGATGACCACAAATGCTCGCAGTCTAAGCAACAAAGTTCATGATCTGCAAGCCCTGATATTAGAGGCAGATCTAGATATTGTTGCTATCACAGAGACATGGTTCAGTGAATCACATGGATGGGATGCAAACATACCGGGATATAATCTTTTTAGGAAGGACAGAGATGGTCATAAAGGTGGAGGAGTAGCTCTCTATGTAAAGATCAATATCCAAGCGACCGAAATGCAAGGGACCTGGGGAGAGGAAGAAGCGATATGGATTGCTCTGAAAAGAGAAGATGGAACTTCTATCTACGTGGGTGTAGTCTACAGACCTACGACTCAATCGCAGCAAATTGATAAGGATCTGATTGTGGATATCCAAAAGTTTGGAAGGAAAGAGGAGGTTCTGCTGTTGGGAGATTTCAACCTGCCGGATGCGGACTGGAATGTTCCGACTGCGGAATCGGAAAGAAGTAGGGAGATTGTGGATGCCTTTCAAGAGGCTCTGCTCAGACAAATGGTGACGGAACCCACAAGGGAAAAAGCGATATTGGATCTGGTCCTCACAAATGGAGAGAGTATCTCTAATGTTCGAGTGGGTGCTCACCTGGGTAGTAGCGATCATCAAACGGTTTGGTTTGATATAACGGCTAAAGTGGAGAGCGGCCGCACGATACTTAAAGTCCTAGATTTCAAACGTACGGACTTTAATGCAATGGGAAAGTACCTGAAGAAAGAGCTGTTAGGATGGGAGGACATAAGAGAAGTGGAAAGACAGTGGTCTAAGCTGAAAGGAGCGATAAAAATGGCTACGGACCTTTATGTGAAGAAAATCAATAAAAACAAGAGAAAAAGGAAGCCGATATGGTTCTCCAACCTAGTGGCTGAGAAAATAAAGGCGAAAGAGTTGGCGTTCATGAAATATAAAAAAACCCAAGAAGAGGAGAGCAGAAAGGACTACAGGGTGAAACTGAAAGAAGCCAAGAGAGAGATACGTTTAGCGAAGGCACAGGCGGAAGAACAAATGGCTAAAAATGTAAAAAAGGGAGATAAAAATTTTTTCAGATATATTAGTGAAAGGAGGAAGATAAAAAATGGAATTGCTAGGCTAAAAGATGCTGGGAACAAATATGTGGAGAGTGATGAGGAGAAAGCAAATGTGCTAAACAAATACTTCTGTTCTGTGTTCACAGAAGAAAATCCTGGAGAAGGACCGAGATTGTCCGGCAAAGTTACACGAGAAAATGGAGTAGATTCTGCGCCGTTCACGGAGGAGGGTGTTTATGAGCAACTTGAAAAACTGAAGGTGGACAAAGCGATGGGACCAGACGGGATCCATCCCAGGATACTAAGGGAACTCAGAGAGGTTCTGGCGAGTCCTATTAAAGACTTGTTCAACAAATCTCTGGAGACGGGAGTGATTCCTGGGGATTGGAGGAGAGCGGATGTGGTCCCTATTCATAAAAGTGGTCACAGGGATGAAGCAGGAAACTACAGGCCGGTGAGCCTCACTTCAGTTGTTGGAAAAATAATGGAAGTGTTGCTGAAAGAAAGGATAGTGTATTTCCTTGAATCTAATGGGTTACAGGATCCGAGGCAACATGGCTTTACAAAAGGTAAATCGTGCCAAACGAACCTGATTGAATTTTTTGATTGGGTGACCAGAGAGCTGGATCAAGGACATATGCTAGATGTAATTTACTTGGATTTCAGCAAAGCCTTTGATACAGTTCCTCATAGGAGGCTGTTGAACAAACTTGAAGGGCTGAAGTTAGGACCCAAAGTGGTGAACTGGGTCAGAAACTGGCTATCGGACAGACGCCAGAGGGTGGTGGTTAATGGAAGTCGCTCGAAGGAAGGAAAGGTGACTAGTGGAGTCCCTCAGGGTTCGGTGCTGGGGCCAATCCTGTTCAATATGTATGTAAGTGACATTGCTGAAGGGCTAGAAGGAAAAGTGTGCCTTTTTGCAGATGATACCAAGATTTGTAACAGAGTAGACACCGAAGAGGGAGTGGAAAATATGAAAAAGGATCTGCAAAAGTTAGAGGAATGGTCTAATGCCTGGCAACTAAAATTCAATGCAAAGAAATGCAGAGTAATGCATTTGGGGATTAATAATAGGAAGGAACCGTATATGCTGGGAGGAGAGAAGCTGATATGCACGGACGGAGAGAGGGACCTTGGGGTGATAGTGTCCGAAGATCTAAAGGCGAAAAAACAGTGTGATAAGGCAATGGCTGCTGCCAGAAGGATTCTGGGCTGTATAAAGAGAGGCGTAGTCAGTAGAAGGAAGAAGGTGTTGATGCCCCTGTACAGGTCATTGGTGAGGCCCCACTTGGAGTATTGTGTTCAGTTTTGGAGACCGTATCTGGCGAAAGACATAAGAAGACTTGAGGCGGTCCAGAGGAGGGCGACGAAAATGATAGGAGGCTTGCGCCAGAAGACGTATGAGGAGAGACTGGAAGACCTGAATATGTATACCCTAGAGGAAAGGAGAGACAGGGGAGATATGATTCAGACGTTCAAATACTTAAAGGGTATTAACGTAGAACAAAATCTTTTCCAGAGAAAGGAAAATGGTAAAACCAGAGGACATAATTTGAGGTTGAGGGGTGGTAGATTCAGGGGCAATGTTAGGAAATTCTACTTTACGGAGAGGGTGGTGGATGCCTGGAATGCGCTCCCGAGAGAGGTGGTGGAGAGTAAAACTGTGACTGAGTTCAAAGAAGCGTGGGATGAACACAGAAGATTTAGAATCAGAAAATAATATTAAATATTGAACTAGGCCAGTTACTGGGCAGACTTGCACGGTCTGTGTCTGTATATGGCCGTTTGGTGGAGGATGGGCTGGGGAGGGCTTCAATGGCTGGGAGGGTGTAGATGGGCTGGAGTAAGTCTTAACAGAGATTTTGGCAGTTGGAACTCAAGCACAGTACCGGGTAAAGCTTTGGATTCTCGCCCAGAAATAGCTAAGAAGAAAAAAAAAAAAAAATTTAAATTGAATCAGGTTGGGCAGACTGGATGGACCATTCGGGTCTTTATCTGCCGTCATCTACTATGTTACTATGTTTTTCCCCACCATGAAAGATGTAAAGGATTCCATTGCTCGCACATTTCTGTTATTTTTTTTAATAAAATTTTTTCATTTTCTGTTACTGTATCATCAATTGTATTTTTAATAACAATTCCTAAATATTTTATTCCTTCCTCTTTCCATTGGAATGAATATGAATCAAATAATCCTTTGGTACAATGGACATTAATTGGAAGAACTTCAGATTTTTCCCAATTTATTTTGTATCCAGAAAATTTACCAAATTTATCTAATAAATTTAATAAACATGGAATGGTATCTTCCGGTTTCCTCAAATATAAAAGAATATCATCTGCATATGCAGATAATTTATATTCCCAATTTGAAAATGTGATCCCCTTTATTCCCTTAGTTTGATTTATTGCAATTAATAAGGGTTCAAGAACAATATCAAAAAGTAAGGGAGATAAAGGACAACCTTGTCTAACCCCCCGTAACAAGTTAAATCTTTCTGAAATGTTATTATTTATATTTAATCTTGCTCCAGGAGAGCTATACAATGTTTGAATCATTTTAATAAAAAAGGGACCTATTCCAAACCATTTTAAAGCTTGATACATAAATTTCCACTCCACTCTATCAAATGCTTTCTCTGCATCTAACGATATTAAGAAAGCTGGTTCATTCATAGTTTTCGCTAAGTTTAAAGAATGAAGTGCCAGTCTGGTATTATGTGAGGAATGTCTTTTAGCAACGAATCCTGTTTGGTGTACATCTATAATAAAAGGAAGAGCTTTTGCCAATCTTAATGCTAATACTTTAGCAAGCAATTTTTCATCTACATTCAACAATGATATGGGCCTGTAGTTTGAAACCAATGTAGGATCCCTGTTTGGTTTTGGTAAGACAATAATTACAGAATCTGCCATAGTACCTGATATATTTTCATTATGTATCTGATATTGATATAAATTTAATAAATAAGGCAATATAATATTTTGAAATGTTTTATAAAATTCAACAGTATATCCATCTCCACCTGGAGCGGATCCAACTCTAAGAGATTTCAATGCTAGTTCTATTTATTTTAATGATATATGTTCTTCTAAACTTCCTTTTATATGTTCTGGAATATTTGGTCCAATAAATGAATTTAAAAACTCTAAGCCATCTTGTTCTTTATTTTCATAAGAATCTGAAGTATATAGACTCCTATAAAAATCAAGAAATTGTTTTACAATATCTTTAGTGCTGGTGTGTGTATTGCCTTTTGTATCTTTTATTGCAATAATTTTAGTTTTTCTTTTTTTTGCTTTAAGAAAATTTGCTAGCATTTTTCCAGCTTTATTTGAGTTTCCATAATATCTAAATTGCTGACAGAACATTTCTTTTCTAACAAATTGTGAAGAGAGTTCATTATATTTAGTTTTTACTTTTAATAGTTTTTGTAATACTACATTTTCCCATTTAATAATTAATTTTTTTTCTAATGATTTAATTTCTTCCTCTAATTCCATAAATTGTTTTTTAAGCTGTTTTTTCATAAAAGCCGAATATTTTTTTTTTTTTTTAAGTTCAATTTCTTTTATTATTGCAAGCATAATACAGTAAAAAAGAACCATATATAGCATGGGTAATGAGAAAAGAAAAGAAAGAAAAGCTAACATTACAGAACTGTATCACAAATAAGATGCTTGATCACAAACATGTTGACAAATCAAGTAGATATATGTTACTAAAGGGAAAATGTAGATGCCCAAGAGTACGATAATCATGTCTCTATCAGAAGAGGGCCCCAAATTTTGTTAAAAGTAGGTATGGAGTTCGATTTTTCAGCGGCAACTTTTTCAAATTTGACAAATAAACATACTGTATTCCACCAGATATTAGAGTCCAAGGTGGAAGAGTCTTTCCAATTGGCTAGAACAGGTTTAATCGCCAATTGTAGCAGACAGGACAATAACCTGGATTGGTATACATCAAGATCATCTGATAACACAGTTGAGCCAAATATAACAATTGGAAAAGAAAGTGCAGATGAAATAGGTAAGATATCACAAATAATCAACCACACTTGCGACCAATAAGACCTGACGTTTGGACAGTGATATAGCATGTGATCAAGGGTGCCCACATTAATGGAACAAGACCAGCATTTATTCGAGTGTTTACTATCAATTTTTGACAGTCTATGTGGGGTCCAATACGCCCTGTGTAGGATGAAGAACATCATTTGTGCTATTGATGAGGATTTGAGAGACTTCCTAGCGGATAACCATATATGTTCCCAAGTAACGGGGGTGAACACAATATTAATGTCATGACTCCAAACATCATGTAAAGACCTACAAGATGAGAATTTATGATTCCGTAGAATACGATACCATGCAGAGGCCTCCTTCTTTTCACCGCTGTACGTTGAACACCAAAGACACAGTGTAGGAACAGCATGTGTCAGAGTGTTGAGTAAGTGGCTAGAAGAGATACAGTGATGTAGTTGCAACCAGCGGAAGAAATGATTTGCAGGTATGTCGTATTTAACTTGCAAGGCTGTGAATGACAACAGTTTGGAGTCTTCCATTAGTTGATGAACATGACATACGCCCAGCTTGATCCATGATTGCCATTCAATGTATTGTCCCTGAATCTTTATATGTGGATTGTTCCATATAGATGAGTGAGTCGTCGAGTTCCATCCAATGTCAGCTGATTCATCCAAGATCTGGATCGCTTTCCTTGTGGAAGAGATGATGACATCCTGCTTGATTTTAGCAGAAGGGTTTGTAAAGGGTAAGAGGCGCAGATGATGCTCAGGAAGAAAGGCTCTTTCGAAAAGAAGCCATGCAGGAGGGCGCAGTATTGGACACTCCTCTATCCATTTAGAGCCTTGTCTGGATAGAAACGCTAAATGGTAGTCGTAATAACTTGGAAAATTCACACCTCCACATTCCTTGGACATTTTCAGTTTCTTTAGAGCGATGCGAGGTGTTTTTTGATTCCAAAGAAATTTGACCAATATTGATTCCAGACGTGTATAAACACTCAATGAGAATAAAAACGGCATCATCGAGAGAATATAGTTTATCTTGGGGGTCAAAATCATTTTGATGGTGTCCAATCTACCCCACCAGGATAATTTAAGTGGAGACCAACGCTCAGTCAATGATTTGGCAGTGTGAAGCAACAGATCTTCATTAAGGCTACTTGTATCCTCCAAAGTTGGGCCAAAAAACAATCCCAGGTATTTCAATTTTTGGGAGGTTAGTTTAACCCCATGACGTTTCAAGGAATCATGACATACAGCACTGTTAAGAGGCATGAGTTCTGTTTTTGAAATATTAAGCTTGTATCCAGAAACCCTAGCATATGACTCAATGGTATTAAAAATGTTGCTGAGAGATTCCGGCTCCGAATATAGCAAGATATCATCTGCGTACGCAGAGAGTTTCACCTGAAAGGTCCCGCAATGAAAACCTATGATGTGAGCATTTGATCTGATAGCAATAAGCAGTGGTTCCAAAATTAGGTTAAACAATAAAGGTGAAAGAGGGCAGCCTTGTCTGGTCCCTCGAGACGGACGGAAAGCCCTCGATAAAGAGTTATTGATCCTTAGGTTGGTTGATGGATTGGCATAGAGAACCTTAACCATTTTTATAAAATCCACATGAAATCCAAACCATCGCAGCACGTGGAATAAAAAGGACCATTCCGCACGGTCAAAGGCTTTTTCCGCGTCTAAAGCCATAGCCACCAGCGGGTCCGTAGAGTGCTGAGCTTGATTAATAATGTGAGAGAAGAGTCTGGTATTATCCGAGGAAAGGCGACCTGACATGAAGCCACATTGGTCGGTGTGTATCACTGTGGGTAGTATCGCTTGCAACCGCATCGCCAAGATTTTAGCAAAAATCTTCGCGTCTAAGTTAATCAGTGATAAAGGTCTATAGCTCTTTACATCCAAAGGGTCCTTGTCTGTCTTCAGCAGAACTATTATTGTGGCTTCGGTAAATGTTCCTCTGATATCCCCAGTAGCAATAAGGTAATCAAAAAATTTCAATAAGGTCGGAATCAACAGATCTTGAAATGCGAGGTAAAACTCTACTGTGAGACCGTCAGGCCCAGGAGCTTTCTTTTTAGCCATTGAAAGTAGGGCTTCTCTTATCTGTGATTCATGCACAGGTGCCGATAGCATTTCATTGTCACTAGATGTAATAGTAGAGTGTGGTAAATTAGCTAGAAAGGGCTCAAACAAGAGAGGGTCAGGCACATCAGAAGCATACAGATCAGTATAAAAGTTCCTGAACTGAGAGCAGATGTCCTCAGTATTAGTCCAGAGATTGCCCGTATCATCTTTAATAGCCGGTATCGTGGTCCGTTCCGATCTGACCTTCACATACTCAGCAAGTTGATGTCCACATTTATTAGCCGTTGAATAGTAATGAGCCGTCCTCATGAATACCTCCTTGGCCGCAGCCGAGCTGAGTAGTAAATTATACTCAAAACGTAATTTCCTAAGAGCTGACAAGGAGTCAGGATCCCGTAGATGAAGCATGTGATAGTGTTCCGCCTGTTTCAGTTTTTTTTGCAAAGTAGCTTCTTGATCAGTGAGAAGCTTTTTCCGACGTGCTGTGTAGGAAATGATCATACCTCGTATGAAGGCTTTGAAACAGTCCCAGGTAGTTACCCAAGAGGTATCCTCAGGTTTATTTAATTCAAAGAAATTTGAGATGTGACTTCGAGTTTCAAGCAAAAAAGTGTCGTCGGTCACCAGGGTAGAATTGAATCTCCATGCTCCTTTGTTGATGGGAGTGCCCAGATCTTGAAGAGTAAGGAGTATGGGTGCATGATCCGATACTGCAATCTCACCTATCGTTGCTGTAGTGACTTTCGACATTAAAACATAGCTGATCAAAAAGAAATCTATTCTAGAATAAGATGCATGAGGTGCAGAGAAAAAAGTGTAGTCCGTATCCGTCTGATGTAAGGTCCTCCATGGATCTCCTAACTTAAACTGAGTCTGTAAGTCTTGAAGTTTAAACCACGATCTAGATTTTCGGTATGGCACAGTAGATTTTCGGTCTATAAGCGGATTCAGTATTAAGTTGAAGTCACCGCCTATGATAACACGGGAATCTCCAATTGATGTGATCTCAGTAGCCAAAGCATCAAAGAAGGCAGGGCTGTCTACATTAGGTGCATAGATGTTGAATATGGAAATGGAATCTCCATTGATTTTAAGATGGACTCTGAGCCTCCTACCTTCTATATCAGCAGCGTGAGATAAGATGGCAAAATCTGGTCTTCGACGAATAAAGGTAGCTACTCCACCCTTTTTGTGGACTGCAGCCGAGTATAAGACAGGATAGCACCACTTCAGTGTGAGTTTGGAGGATTCCAACGAGGACAGGTGAGTTTCCTGTAGTAGAATGACATCAGGAGTAAATTTTTCAACATAACGTAATATTTTGGTCTTTTTCACCTGATTGTTGAGCCCCTTGACATTGAGAGAAAGACATGTTATAGACATGATGCAAAAGAATAAAGATTAGGCATATCAGAGCATGAAATAATGATCCCTATTACATTGATTGAGGCAAATAGTGCAATAACAACATTCTGTTTGTGAATGAGAGCAAAAAAAATACAGACTGTAATGAACATCTGGTTAGCAACAGCTAACAAAGCCCTATGGGGGTAATGGTCAGCACTAACAGCCCAGAACAAGAGAACCACAGAGGAAAAAAAAAACACACAGTGATAATAAAAATCATCAAGGTGATATGTTAGACAAGCCAGAATATAACAGAAATTCTTATCATGTAACAACACAGTATAAAGGCAGTGAGGCTTGAGGAACAAAAGAACAAGTGAATAGAACAGATAGCATGGATTATCAAAACACCACACAAGAACAAGATCAGGTCTTATCAATGGCAGATGGCTTTTCAGATTCAATAAATTCCGCCAGCTCTGCTGGATTGGCAAAATCTGTTGTTTTGTTCTTTAGAGTGACTCTCATGCGCGCCGGAAACAGGATACCGAACTTGGCTCCCAGATCTTTCAATGCAGGTCTGTATGCTAAAAGTTGTTTTCTTCTTTTTGCAGTTTCTGGTGATAGATCCGGTACAAAAAGCAGCTTACTGCCTTCAAATACGATTGGGCCATGTAGCTTGGCATGCTGCATTATCAGCATGGTCTGAGCATGGCGAACCATGGAGGCCACAATCGGGCGCGGGTAGCGGGTGGAGTGGCTGCGTTGGTGCGGTACCCGGAACACGTTGTCAAAATCCAGCTTAGTTGATTCAGGCAGCTTCAGAATTTGCGGCAGGAGAGCACCCAGAAATTCACTCAGGTCACACGATTCACGGCCTTCCGTAAGGCCAAGGAGACGAAATCCGTTGCGTCTCGCCCTGTTGTTCGCGTCTTCCAGCGCGCGTTCAAGGTGTGCAGTGCGTGAGGCCTGGCGGCGCAAGAGCTTGAGGGATTCATCTGTGGCTGAAGCTTTGTTTTCCAGCACTTCAATTCTGGTAAGTGCTTTAGCGAATTCGCCATTTAGATTTGCTATGTCAGTTTTCATTTCAGCAATATCCCTATTAGTGTCGGTTAGCAAATCTTTAATGCCCCGAAGCTCTTCCAAAATGGAGGCCTGCTCGTCCTCAGGTTTGCCAGGATTATTTTTAGTAGGAGAGACCGGCTCCACACTTTTACGTTTGCCCGGCTTCGATGTAGCCATAATAACGATCAAAATTTTATAGAAATAATAAACAAATATGAAGGAAAAACACGATGATTTTCGAGTTGTAGCTTATTTTCCTCAGGAGCTCTTTTCCTAGGCTGCCATGTGTGCTAGAGCTCACTAGCGCCCCCAACCTAATCATAAAAGCCGAATATGATATAATGTTACCTCTCATTGTCGCTTTACAAGCATCCCATATAATTTCAATATTCATATTGTCTGTGCTATTAATTTGAAAAAACTCTTTCATCTTTACTTTTAGGTCTGTTACAAAATTTTCATCAGCAAGTAAGGCATTATCAAATTTCCAAATTGATGTAAAATTTGTTTTTATATCATTTTTTAGATCAATCCACACACCAGCATGATCAGAAATTATAATAGGATCAATAACTGCTTTCATAACTTTTTGTGCTAAATTACTAGAAACAAATATATAATCAATTCTTGAAAATGATTTATGGACCTGAGAACAAAAAGAATATTCCTGATCATTAAAATGAAGAATACGCCATATATCTACCAAATCACAAGATTGTATCAAATTATCTAGCCCTAATGATTTTATAATTTTACTAGGTTTCTTATCCAAAATAGGATCCATAACAGCATTGAAATCTCCAGCTACTATCAAATTTGAAGTAGCCAATGGTAGTAATATCTGTTGAATTTTTTTAAAAAACTCCATTTGATTTGAATTAGGAGCATATAAATTAAATAAGTCCAGGGTTGTATTTCCCATTATCATTTTGATATGTACCCATCTTCCTAATGGATCAATTTTTATAAGTTTAAAATCAGCAGTACATTTCTTATTAATAAGTATGGCTACTCCTGCCTTTTTCCCTAAGGCAGGAGCAAAAAAACATTTAGATACCCATCCCCCAATTAGTTTATTAGATTCATTCCCTGTAAGATGTGTCTCCTGCATGAAATAAATATCCGCATTTTGCTTGTGAAGGAAACCTAACATTTTTTTTCTTTTTACTGGGTGATTCAGACCATTGACGTTAATGGAAAAAATTTTAATTGTCATTTAGTAATTTGAGTAAAATTAAATATCTTCTTAATAATAAAATTTTGATCAGATATCTGCACTTTTCTTTAATTATTCTAGATTTAATTATTAATTTTCCCCTCTCCCTATTCCCATCCCCCACCCCACCCTCCCTTTTAATTAAAAATTGTGTATACTTGGTAGCACGCATCTTAAGTCGATAATAAAGCACTCCATAAGACCTGTTCTTATTGTATTCTATAAATTAAAACATTTGTTATTTAAATGAAATAATATAATTTAGCCATGTTACACATATATATATATATATATAATACTCAAAGCATATTATATTGTTAATTTATCTAAATTGTTATTTTTGTAATAAATATATATCAATAAATAATCCCTTATTTGTTTTATTTTAAATAATATGGGAATTCAATGATATATAATTATGTATTTTATGATCAAAGAATCCCCCTCCTATGGAGGAACCCACCGTAAAAGTACATCTCGATTTCACATATATATTTCTTTTACTTTTATGTTAGTTGAATCCAGAAGAGAGAATAATTTCAATACAAACTCATTTCCTTCAAGTATATCTCAGTCCACCTTTATTCTTGATTGTAGTTTTCTATTTCGTTTTGAATTTTCATTTCCTCTTCTTTTCTTCTTTTCCCAATGTATGTAGTTCTTCTCTATATATGATCAATACGATGCAACAACAAGATCTGTCCATAAGTTCAACGGTTATACAAAAGTCTTTCTTTATAGTTCCGGTGTCTGCCCTGTCCATCACATGCAGTTCCCTCGCTTTGACATCTGGGAATCTGAGTCTTTATTCTCTCCTCTGTATCTAGTGTTATATATGTTCGAGATGCACCCCCACTGCGCATCCCCCCATGGAGGAAGATTTTTACTTTATATTGTATTAAATTAATTAAAATTATAAAGTAATCTTTCAAATATTTTCTATTTTTCTAAAAATGAAAATCATTTATCTGAAATTTATTAATTAATATTGAATGTTCCTGAACATCTTTCCTTATAAATTCATTCTTTAATATTATATTATATTTTCCTTTAATACATTCATATCTTCCTTTAATAAACTTAGTTCATGTTTAAAACATTCACTTAATCCCTTAATAAAAGTTGTATTTTTTTTTTTTTTTGGAATTTTGATTTCATTTGAATTCCATTTTTGAATATCGTTAGTGTAGAATATTTGAATTGAATATATTACATTCTATATCGTTTTTCCAAATCAATTTATAATACCTTTTTATCAAATTAGTTATTTAATTATATTCATTTATCTATATATAGGAACTAAAATATGATAAACAATTTAAGAAGACATTGGTACTTCCTGGTTTTGAATAAATTTTTCTAATTTCTCTGGATCATTGAAAGATAAAGTTTTGTTTCCAATAGTCACTTTCATAGTAGCAGGGTATACCAATCCAAACTTCGCTCCTAATTCTCTCAGTTTTGGTCTTAAATCCAATAACTTCTTTCTTTTAACAGCTGTATTTTTTGCGAAATCCGGCACTAGATGTATAAAAGCATCCTGATACTTCAAACCTTTATTTTTCTTGGCCAGTTGTAATATTTCTATGGCCTGCTGGTGTCGCAATAGTTTAAAAATAAAAGGTCTTGGTCCTTGCTGGTTTACTGCTCTTTTTAACGGCACTCTATGTGCTCTTTCTATTTCTATGGGAAATTTCGTTTGCAACGGAAGTAGCTTGGGAAGTAATTTTTCAATGAAGGTGACAGGATTTCCTATTTCTGCTCCTTCCGGCAAGCCAATCAGACGGATGTTACTTCTTCGTTCACGATTCGAAAAATCTTCCAGGTCTTTAATGAGTATTTCAATTTTTTTCCTGTCTGCTTGGCTATAACAGATTTCCTCTTCAACTGTCAGCATTCTTTCTTCTAAGTTGTTAGATTTCAATTCAAGCACATCCATCTTCTTATTTATATTTGAAACCTCTTCTGTTAAATCGGTAACTTTTTTAGTAATAATAGAAAGCATTTCTTTAATTTCTTTTAACTCTTTCATAACTTCTGTGTCTGTCAGTTTTAAACCGCTCTCCTGCTCCGGTTTTGCCCTTTTGCTACTTCCTGATATAGCGAAGTCATTTTTATTCTGTTTACCAGTTGCCATCCTTTTTTCTTCTTTATTATTCATAGGACCAGTGAAATTTTTAAATATCTTCCGTTTTCATACAATTTATTTAATCTTTCAAGGTCTTTTTAACGGAGCTCTCCAATTACACGACTTTCTTCATGCGTGTCCAAGCCACGCCCTCCACAGAAAGGAAATTCAGCAAGAAAGGAAATTCAGCAAGAAAACATTATAAAACATCAAACATCAAATAGAAGCTTAAATTTCAACTCAAGTCCTCAAATAAGATCCAAGTTGGATGATAGGCGAAAATATAAAGAAAATTTAAATTACAAAAATATACTAGTTGACTAAGGTCAGTATACCCTTTCTTAAACTTAGCACTCATGTTCCATCTTTCTCCAAACACAAAGTTGAGAGAAAGGTTGTCAGTTGAGATGGCTCAAAGAAAACAAATTTATGTGAACGATAATTAATTACACATTTACATGGATGTCGCAAGTAAAATGTAGCCCCTAGAGCTTATAACACCAGGTTTCCTTAGTATGAATTCACGTCTCCTTCTCTGAGTCTCCTTAGCCAAATCTGGAAACATCTGTATTTTACAACTTAAGAATTATTTTTGTTTATTTTTAAAGAAAAGTCTCAGCAACCAGTTTTTATCTGGTGCGAGAGTTACTGTTAAAAGTAAAGTTGCTGGAACCGCTAGTTCTTTATCAGATATTTCCAAAATATTAGATATATTCATTGAGTCATGTCCCAAATTCTGTTGTTGTTGATCCTGTGTCTTATTTGGAAGGTAATAAACCTGTGTGAATGGAGGTAATGTTTCTTCAGTAAGCTCCAATATTTCCATCAAATAGTGTTTTATCATTTCTCTAGGGGCTATCATAGGCACCCTGGAAAAGTTAATCAGTCTAAGGTTGTTATTCCGGGAAATATTTTCCATTGCCTCCATCTTCCTTCTTAAGTTAGTATTATCTTTAATTAATGTCTCAGTAATTTGTTTAGAAACCTTTAATTCTTGGTAAACATTTTGTATTAAGGTCTTAGAGTCCTCAATTCCAGTCTTCAAGTTTTTAATCTCAGTCTCATGATAATTAAATTTATTTTCAAGTTGTTGTAATTGTGGGTTTATGGACTTTGCCAAATTAGCCACAAGATCCCACAGGGAGTCTAATGTTACCTCCCGGGGCTTCTCTATCTGAAATGGGTGTAAATTAAATTTACTTAGCTCACCCACTGGCAATCCAGCTCTTCGAACGTCCTGTTGGGCTCCTGCTTCTCCCTTCGCTTCCTCCTCAGTCCCAACATTCGGGCTTCCCTGTAACAACAAGGACCCCGGCAACACAGTTCCCCCTTCGATCTCCTTAGCCTCCGAGAGGAGGCAAACTCCAACATCCGGGCGTACCTCCGCTCGCGGGGAACTGGTGGACTGAGGGCGTGGGGGAGGTGCTCTCACATCGGGGCTTAATGATGTTTCCAGCCCTATGGAGAACGGCACAGATTCGCCGCCACTGCGCGTCTCCTGCAGGGAACTCCCCGATGGTGTCGGCGTTTCCTGCATTCTCCTCACCAGCTCTTCAATGTTGCCGAAGACGGCCGTCCTGGAGCGCTGTGAGGCTACACCAGCGCTTCGTCCTCTCCTCTTCGACATTTTAAAACCAGGTAATGTTCTTGCAGACAAGTAATTCCAAAGGGAGCCAGGGAGAATGAAACTTAGACCTCCTAGCTTTCAGCCATCTTGGATCGTGATTTTCGGGTCAGCCGAAGGGAGTGCAAGCACGTGGAGAAGCAGATCGGAGGATCCGCAGGAGAGTGTGCTTGTTTCCTATTTCAGGTTAGGTGCAGGCTGACACAGCAGTGAGGGCGGGTGGACTAGCAGCAGGAGCGGAGGAGAACCGGAGGAGGAGTTAAGGGGAGCGGAGAAGGCAGGAGAGGCGAACAGAAGAGGCGGGTGGTAGCTCCGCCCACTGCCGACGTCACACCCGATTTCTCTCTCTCTCCCCCCATAAAAGGGGACGTGCCAACGGAGTTTACTCAGCACTGGGCCAGCCGAAGGGAGTGCAAACACGTGGAGAAGCAGATCGGAGGATCCGCAGGAGAGTGTGCTTGTTTCCTATTTCAGGTTAGGTGCAGGCTGACACAGCAGTGAGGGCGGGTGGACTAGCAGCAGGAGCGGAGGAGAACCGGAGGAGGAGTTAAGGGGAGCGGAGAAGGCAGGAGAGGCGAACAGAAGAGGCGGGTGGTAGCTCCGCCCACTGCCGACGTCACACCCGATTTCTCTCTCTCTCCCCCCATAAAAGGGGACGTGCCAACGGAGTTTACTCAGCACTGGGCCAGCCGAAGGGAGTGCAAGCACGTGGAGAAGCAGATCGGAGGATCCGCAGGAGAGTGTGCTTGTTTCCTATTTCAGGTTAGGTGCAGGCTGACACAGCAGTGAGGGCGGGTGGACTAGCAGCAGGAGCGGAGGAGAACCGGAGGAGGAGTTAAGGGGAGCGGAGAAGGCAGGAGAGGCGAACAGAAGAGGCGGGTGGTAGCTCCGCCCACTGCCGACGTCACACCCGATTTCTCTCTCTCTCCCCCCATAAAAGGGGACGTGCCAACGGCGCGCGGCCGTTCGGCGTGCGGCGAAGGCGAGCGGCAAAGGCGCTCGCCTTAGCGAGAGCGCCTTTGCGAAGGGCCTCAAGAAGGGCACCAAGAAAGGGCTAGCAACTCTAGCCGGTCTCTCAATTTATCCAACTTGTTAATTATCTAACTGACTTCAGTCCTTCTTTAACTTCTACCAAGTCTTTACACTCTCTACTTTCAGCCTCTTATCTAACCAACTAGCTACTAAAACTTCCCCACTAAACAGGCAGACCTCATAAATCTCACTATCCCCAAACCACTTTAATAGGCAGACTCTTTTAATCAGGCTGACCTCTCTGGCACACTAACCAACAGGCTACCTTAACTGACAATTAACTAACTATAAACTAACTATCTCTATCCCCCCAATCTCAACACTCTCTGACCAACTCCTAACATCCCCCATTCTAATAAATTTAAAAAAAAAAAAAAAAAAAAAAACACACAATATAAAATTAAATAAATAAATAAATAATAATATTAACTTTTTTGTAAATGGCAGGTAGAACTAGAAGCAGCAAGACTTCAATCAAAACAGGCAGTGTAGTCACAGGAAGTACCCAGGGGATGGCTATGGTTCAAGTACAGATGGGGGAGGAACCAGGACGGAGGGCAGAGGTCTCTGTACAGACCGAAGCCATCCCCTCAAAGACGTCTACAGTCTCAACACAGACGGAAGTAATGGATCAGCCGGACAAAGACCTTCTGCTAGAGCTGAGGAGCCTGAGAGAGGAGGTTCAGCGCCTAAGGAGCATCCGAGACGACGAAACCTTCATCGATGGAGTCATCCAGGAGCTATCTCAGATCACGGATCAGGACCAGGAACCTGACAGGACCACCCTGGGAACACCCAAAGCATCCAAACCCACAAATTTGAGACCAACTGCTGGAATGCAAGAAGTAGCTGGTGATGCTGACTCCTGGCAGCTGGTGACTTCCTCCACAGGGAAACGCAGAGGACCTAATTCTGTCTCTCTCTCTCACATACAGGGCAGCTCTACATCAACACCACAAATCATCCTTAAGAACAGATACCAGCTGCTACAGGAGGGTCCCGACAACGAGGTACAGGAAGATGTTCAGCAGATGGTTCCAGAGTCAACAGTTCGACCCACCCCTAAGAAGCGTAGAGTGGTGGTCATCGGGGATTCGCTGCTAAGGGGCACAGAGGGACCAATTTGTAGGCCGGACCTGCAATCAAGAGAGGTCTGCTGTTTGCCAGGGGCCAGGATCCGGGATGTAACCGCTTGCCTTGACAGACTCATCAGGCCCCGAGATCACTTCCCCATGATCCTCATCCACGTCGGGACCAACGACACCGCCAGGAGTACCGCGAACAGCTTACCTGAAGACTTCAGGGCCCTGGGTGAGAAGCTGAGGAGAATGGATGCGCAGGTGGTCTTCTCCTCGATCCTCCCGGTAAGGGGCAAGGGCAGTGCCAGGGAGGATCGCATCCAGAGGGCTAACGACTGGCTGCAGGGATGGTGCAGGGAGATGAATTTCGGATTCCTGCACCACGGAGATGCATTGCAGGGACTACTGGGACAAGATGGGTTACACCTGACCAGAAGAGGGAAGAATGTCCTTGGACACCGTCTAGCCCGCCTACTTCACAGGGCTTTAAACTAGGTAAGTTGGGGGAGGGCACGGGCACAAATTACCTACCTGGTGTGCTAAACTGTCATTACTTTTATGAGGCTGGGATAAGTAGTATACACACTATCGAGTCTAGGGAAGGTTCACATTACAATTCAGGGTCACATTGTAATTCAGGATCTAGGAGGACTACACATTGCAATTCTGGGTCCGGGAAGTGTACACACTGTAATTCCGGGACTAAGGGCAGTACACATTGTAATCCTGGGTACAGCAGGGGTATACACATTGCAAATTTTGTGAAAGGAGTTCAAGTAGCCCATGCGGGAACTCCCCCACAGGATACACACATTTCCATTTTTGAGATAGGTACACACTGTAGCTCTGGGTCTGGGGAATCCGGGTCAGGTACAAGATATAGCTCTGAGTCTAGAGAGAATACCAAATATGCGAACAATGCTAAAAGTGTCCAAATAACTCAAACAGAAATATCCCCACTAAGACATAATAAAAACACAACATGGAAGGCTATGTACGTTAACGCACACAGCTTGGGAAACAAGATACTGGATCTGGAAACAGAAATAAGGAATGCCGACCTGGATGTGGTGGCAATATCTGAGACCTGGCTCACAGACTCACATGGGTGGGACATGGTCATACCAGGCTACAATCTGCTCCGCCGGGACAGGGAGGGTAGATTGGGAGGTGGTGTTGCATTATATACAAAGGATGACATTAAGGTCACAAGGATCACAGATGTCCAATACACGGGGGAATCCCTTTGGGTTAATTTGGCCAGAGGGAAGGACAAATGCCTGTATCTCGGCGTTATTTACAGACCCCCAAGACAACAGGATGACCTGGATATGGAATTGATTGGAGATATAGAGAATATCACCTTGCGTGGGGACACGGTATTGTTAGGTGACTTCAACATGCCTGATGTAGATTGGGGCACACTTACCGCTGCTTCTGGCAGCAGCAGGAAGCTATTAAACTCGTTGAAGGGAGCATGTCTCAGGCAATTGGTATTGGACCCAACGAGGGATCAGGCAATACTGGACCTGTTGCTTACCAATGGTGAAAGTGTCACAGAGGTCTCGGTGGGAGACACATTGGCCTCAAGCGACCATAACATGATATGGTTCAATCTTGGAAAAGGCTTCACTAAACATGCCACACTGACCAAGGTCCTCAAATTCAAGAACACAAACTTCCAAGAGATGAGTGACTTTGTTCACCAGATGCTACAAAACCAAGCAGAAACCGATAGTGTGGATGAAATGTGGTCGACTCTGAAAGCCACCATACAGGAAGCGACAAACCGTTATGTTAAGCTAGTAAGTAAACACCGTAGAAACAATAAACCACAGTGGTTCACTGCGGAGATCTCAGACCTCATCAAAGAAAAAAAAAAAGCATTCATCTCTTACAAACAATCAAGGGAACAGGACTCCAGGGCAGAATATCTGACCAAGTCAAAAGCCGTCAAAACAGCAGTCAGGGAGGCTAAATTAAACATGGAGGAATCTCTAGCAAAGAACATCCAGAAGGGAGATAAATCATTCTTCAGGTATATCAGCAACAGAAGTAAAAACTCAGGGGGAATAGTACGTCTAAGGAAACCAGACGGAGACTATGTGGAAAAGGACTCAGAAAAAGCCCAACTGTTAAATGAATACTTCTGCTCTGTCTTCACCCGAGAAGCTCCAGGGCATGGCCCTCAGTTACAGACAAGGGCTGACTCAGTTGACCCATTTAGCGATTTCAAATTTACGCCCAACAGTGTCCACGTTGAGCTGTCCAAGCTCAAGGTTTACAAGGCAATGGGACCGGACAACCTGCACCCCAGAGTACTCAGGGAGTTGAGCGATGTCTTAGCAGAGCCGCTGTCGGCGCTTTTCAACCTCTCTCTTAGTTCAGGTAGCGTCCCGTTGGACTGGAGGAAGGCTAACGTCATTCCACTCCACAAGAAAGGCCCCAAGACAGAAGCGGCAAACTACAGACCAGTGAGTCTCACATCAATAGTGAGCAAACTAATGGAAACTCTTATCAAACACCAATTAGATACGATCCTGAATGAAGAGAACCTACGGGATCCCCGTCAACATGGATTTACTAAGGGGAGATCCTGCCAATCCAACCTGATCAGCTTCTTTAACTGGGTGACGGGGAAGCTAGATGTTGGAGAGTCCCTGGACATCGTATACCTGGACTTTAGCAAAGCATTCGATAGCGTGCCTCATCGCAGGTTACTAAGCAAGATGAGTTCCATAGGATTGGGCGACACATTGACGAAGTGGGTTGGGAACTGGCTTGGAGGTAGGGTTCAAAGGGTAATGGTGAATGGAACCCCCTCTGAAATGACGGAGGTGATCAGTGGAGTACCCCAGGGCTCTGTCTTGGGCCCAATACTATTCAATATCTTTATAAGGGACTTGGCAGAAGGGCTCCGAGGTAAGATAACATTATTTGCCGATGACGCCAAACTAAGCAATGTAGTGGGCAAAAGCACAATAGATAAAAATTCAATGCCTGACAATATGATGCATGATCTACTCTTACTAGAGAGCTGGTCTAAGACATGGCAGCTCAGCTTCAATGCCAAAAAATGCAAAGTTATGCACCTGGGTACCCAAAATCCATGCAGGACTTATACCCTTAATGGCGAGATCCTAACAAGAACAGTTGCAGAACGAGACTTAGGGGTGATCGTCAGTGAGGACATGAAGGCTGCCAATCAAGTGGAGCAAGCTTCTTCCAAGGCAAGACAAATCATAGGTTGCATACGCAGGGGTTTCGTCAGCCGTAAGCCCGAAGTCATTATGCCTTTGTATAGATCCATGGTGAGACCGCACCTGGAATACTGCGTGCAATTCTGGAGGCCACATTACCGTAAGGATGTGCTGAGGCTGGAATCGGTCCAGAGAATGGCCACCCGGATGGTCTCGGGACTGAAGGATCTCCCGTACGAAGAACGGTTAGATAAATTACAGCTATATTCGCTCGAGGAGCGCAGGGAGAGGGGAGACATGATCGAGACGTTCAAGTATCTCACGGGCCGCATCGAGGTAGAAGAAAATATCTTCTTTTTCAGGGGTCCCACGGCAACAAGAGGACACCCGTGGAAAATCAGAGGCGGGAAACTGCACGGTGACACACCAGGAAATTCTTTTTCACCGAAAGGGTGGTGGATCGCTGGAATGGTCTTCCACTTCAGGTGATTGAGGCCAACAGCGTGCCTGATTTTAAGACCAAATGGGATCGACACGTGGGTTCTATTCGCAAAGTAAAGGCAGGGGAGGGTCATTAGGGTGGGCAGACTGGATGGGCCTTGGCCCTTATCTGCCGTCGATTTCTATGTTTCTATGTTTCTATGTGAGTTATAGTTTGACTCTTTTGAGGAGTTTGGGGAGCATGTTAACAAGTAGAGAGTATACTAAGAACATGTTTCCACTCCTAATGAGATTCAAGGGACTAACAATGAAAATATGAACTTAACAACTTTTCTGGAAAACTCCTTGGAGGTTATAACGGAAAGGAAAACCCTGTTAATAACTCTCGCTTTGGAAAGTGATAGAGAATATATATTGCGTTTGTATTTTCGTCATATTAATGATCAGTTTTTAGGTTCTAATGTTCAAATATTTCCTGATATGTCTTTAAGATCCCAGAGGCGTAGGAAAGAATTCTTGGCATTAAGGCCAAGAGTCCTTGCCTTGGGGGCAAATTTTTTGTTGAAATTTCCTGTAAAATGTTTTGTCTCTTATCAGAATAAGAATTACTTGTTTTTTGAACCTAAACAACTAGTAGGATTTATAGAATCCAAAGAGCAAGTAGTGCCTATGACTGAGAATGTATAGTCTGCCATGAATGGCTGTAGCACCGCAGATAATTGCCGCTTTCTAGGTTGGATAAAGATTGTTTCTATTGTTAAATTTTTTTTTCTAAGAATCTCTTTTAAAAGATTGTGGACTAAATATATTGGAAGTATAAATGAATAACCAAACACTGATTTAAGTGGAATTGGTTTATAAGTTTTCTTTTTAATAACTTATGTTAATCTGAATGCAAGTAATGTATTGCTTGTTTGTATTGATAAAATTGAATAAACAAATAATTCGAAAAAAAAAAGAGAGTATACTAAGAACATAAGAATAGCCTTACTGGGTCAAAGCAATGGTCTATCAAGCCCAGTAGCCCGTTCTCACGATGGCCAATCCAGGTCACTAGTACCTGGCCAAAACCCAAGGAGTAGCAATATTCCATGCTACTGATTCAGGGCAAGCAGTGGCTTCCCCCATGTCTTTCTCAATAACACAATATGGACTTTTCCTCCAAGAACTTGTCCAAACCTTTCTTAAAATTAGCTACGCTAATCGCTCTTACCACATCCTCTGGCAACGCGTTACAGAGCTTAACTATTCTCTGAGTGAAAAAAAATTTCCTCCTATTGGTTTTAAAGGTATTTCCATGTATCTTCATCGAGTGAAAAATCGATCCACTTGTACCCGTTCTATTCCACTCAGGATTTTGTAGACTTCAATCATATCTCCCCTCAGCCTTCCTTCGGGAGGTTGTGTGGCATAGCTAGTTACAGCCAGGCTGGTAGAAAGCTTTCTAGCTTGGAAATAGAGCAACATGACCTATATTTTTACTAACCCAGCCTACTGACAAGGTGAGGGAAGCAAAGTTGCAACTGGGAAGCTGAGTCATCACAAGCAGTCCATCAATGGCACTAATACTTGGTTTCAATCTGCAATATTATTTCCCTTTGCATGCAAAAAAATAACTTGACCTGCAACTTTAATTTTCCAACAATGAAGAGGATGGACAGTGATGGAAGTTGTCATGCCTCTATATGGTATATGACAGGCTCCAAACAAATATAAAAAGGTACAAAGCTTATGGTTTATAGTCGATTTATTTGTATCCCGCTTTATACAAAGCGGGTCACAGTAAATACATACACAATTACAAAACATCATTACATACAATACAGACTAAGCAAGACAATGAAAACATTTCAGCGACCAGCGCTTAAAAGACTCAATTTCCATATTTCATCTTGCAAAATAGAAACCTCTTCAATAATTTCTTTAAATTGTACACATTTTCCTGCTCACGCATACTGTATATGCTGGAATCTCATTCATTGGTTGTGTTCCTATACAGGAAAACATGCTTGCCCTGGACACTTTCAACAATTACTTAACCAATGGAATATACAAATCAATGTGATCCACAGAACGCAACTTTAGAAGCAGAACACTATCCACTAATTACTTTGGCGCTAGTCCATGTACACAAAGATACACTATTATAAACAACTTATGAAGGCAAAATACATTTAACAGCTTTAACAGAACTCTGTGAGCAATTGAACATATCACTTTTCCACATAGTCCCCATGCAAGATCGTTCAACTAGCTTCTGCATTCCTGAAGAGAAGTTTTTCAGGCGCTACAGAAGTTAGGTAAGCATTACTTCCTTTACTTCAGCATGCTTTGTCTTTTATCCTCCAGGTTGCAGTGATGCTCCCATGTCTTGTCGCCGGTGACAATTCTCTCCAGATACTCGGATCTTCTTCACACCATCTCAGGAACTGGGTCGCAACCTCCGCACGCTATTGCTTGTGCAGATGAGTAAACTGTTTGGGAACCCATCGTGCACAGACTTTCAAGTATCCCCCCTGTCCCCCACCCTGTTTAATATCTACCTCGCCTCCCTGGGAAACCTCCTACATAACCTCAAGCTCAAATTTTTCATCTATGCAGATGATATTACAATAGCCATCCCACTAACCAGTTTCACACCAGAACTACTCGCCTCCATTACAAGTATACTCAATCAGATAGAACTCTGGATGCTATCCTACAGACTAAAACTAAACCCTGACAAAACAAAATTCTTCCTAGCCACCCCCAAAGACAAAATCAAAGACACCACAATTCAAGTGAAAGGAATGATCTTTCCCCTCGAACAAACCTTAAAAATACTGGGAGTCATGCTAGACAAACATCTATCCCTAGAAAATCACACCGATCCCACAGTCAAGAAAAGCTTCTCAGTGCTCTATGTCTATGGGACGGTAATGGAATGGACATCAGGACATGATAGTGCAGTATTTTTGTAGAGTTTTTCTACAAAAGGGCCTGTTTTTCGTATGATTCTGGATAACTCTAGTTAGATACAAGCATATGTGTCAGTTAAGGCCACGCCCAATAGAAGCGTACGAAAACTGGTGAATAAAAATCTGAATATAGATGTAGCCAAAGCCAGAAAAACACACTACAGATTAATATTAAGGGAAAATATAATAATATTCTTTTTATGTACTTTGCTATTAGGCTAGATCATGGAGGAAATCAGGATATACATGGACTCCATTTTGTTCTCTGTTTTTCTATGTCTTCTGTGTCTTGGACTCCATTTTGTGTCAGTGATTTTCTGTCTCTGTCAAGTCTTTGTTCAGGTTTCCCGCTTCTAAGCCATGTGATTCTAATTGATACCAGATGTGCCTTAGGCTGGCTAGGAAGAAGTATCCCAAACTAAGATATAACATGCATTAAATATGAATGAAATATGAGTTATGAATCAAGTTATGAATGAAGGGCCCGAAAGTGTGTGATTATGTGTATTGTATGGCTGTGTATTGAACAAAAGAATGGGTTTTGAAAAAACATATTATATATATTTGCAACCTAAAGAAATTCAATGTGCACAACATCTAGAAATAATTAGCAGTCTCTAGCATAGAAAGGGGAAAAACAGCCCCTCCTTCTCCTCCAGGATAAGGCTTCTGTGTGAAGATCAATGAAATTTGAAACTGTCAGCTCAGGGAGAGCCTTTAAGAATGACAGGCAGGCTGAGAACATTTCAGCAGGCTTAGAACATTTCAGCATCCTTTTAACAAATGATTCTCTTGAATATTGGATGTTATAAAATGTAAATGTATATTCAGAAATGAATGTAAACAAAATGAATATGATTTCTGAAACTTTTAAATGTAGAGAAATGTATTTGTCTAACTTTTAAAGACCACCTCTGTTTTTGGTTGGCCCACGGGCCAATGATGTCACACTGAGCCAAAGGTATATAATGGGGTGTTTCGAAATATTGAGCTGAGCTCGTTATCAAAAGGCCAGCATTTTGGCAACTATAACGACTCCCGCTAATGCAACTGCTAATGCAATTATGCTTTATTCTTTTGGTTTCATAATGGAAAAATATAAACAATAACTAATAAAATATATAATTATATTTTGGTAAAACCTTTGCATTAGCGTCATTGTGCATGCTTTTTGTTATTTTTCACACCTTGAGTGAAAGCTAGCAGCTTAATTGGCAGCTGCAGCTTTATGAGTGCGCAGGCATCCAATGCCCATGTTCACCTTCCAGGGGGCTAAGCTGAACCCATGGCTAGCCCAAATGGTGCTTGAGGCCCCTACCTACCTCGGCTTCAGAAAATTACTCAAAACTCACCTATTCCGCAAACAGGACCCTTAACCTCCTTCCTCCCGCAATAAACCGACACCCGCCCCCACCCCCTCTTACTGCTCTTCCCCTTCCCCCCGCCCCTATTTGGTCTCTCTCTCTCTTCCCTTTCAACCTCACCTTCTTCATTGCTTGCAACTCTGATAAAATGTTGTAAATCCGCGTGTCATCTCGGATCTTAATTAATTGATGTGAACTGCCTAGAACTCCTTGGGTATGGCGGTATACAATAATATAATAATTATTATTATTATCATGCATTATGGCAAATGCAGATCCACAGCCGATATCCAAATTTGCAGCCAATTGAGCGTTGTCCGTCAGTCTTCTCTAATCAAGGCATCCACCCTGTCAATGTGTTCTTGTGTGCGCTATGTTGATGGGCGACCAGAATGATCTTCTTCGGTAACACCTGTTCTTCCCGCTTTAAACCTTTTTACCCATTCATAAACTTTTTGTTGATTCATGGTACTACAGTATGTCCATACCGTGTCTATATCCAGCAGTGATTTTCCACAGGTTTCACTCCCTCTGCCAAAAGAAAGCAAACTACTGCACATTGTTCTTTGATGGTGCAATCTTGCAATGGATCGTCCATGTTTCTGAATTCGTGGCTGCCACATAACTAAAGACCGAACGATCCAACAGGCAATGTATGAAAACATATGTTGCATTTCGCTAGCTCTGTTCTAGTTATTGTGTAATTTAACAATTGCCTTTAATTTTTGATTTGCCCTCGTATATTCTTTATAAACTCTGGCTTTTGTTAATGTCATTTCTTATTGTTTTAGATTACATGACTCCTGAACCAGGCATTCCTTGCCAAAACAGAGATTCTGTGTTGAGTCTATTATTTTCTAATGGTGCCTTATTATAAGCCTCCTAGTGTTTTATAGGATCTTTGCTGGGCCATATGATATTTCCACAAAGGCAAAAACCAAAACCCAAAAAAATTTCTGAAGTCTTTAATATAAACTTAACAAAATCAGCAAAAAAATATGATATTTGTCATCTTGATAAACCTTTGTTTACCTCTCTGGTGGCTTTTATTATTTATATTGGAAAGTCTTATGTGTCATCTCCTCTTTTGTGTTTCCTGGATATGAAAGGCTCCTACATATGTTTAGCACATTTGGTCTTGGGTGATATGTGACAGCTGAGAAAGGTTAAAGGAAACAGGTTTGAAGAAGACCCTTATCGAGACAATAGCATGGAACATTGTGTCAAAACCCTCAGCAGTCGAAAACAGTCCTTACCTTATCTCCCAAGTAGAAAGGTGGTGCCACCCAGTACACATTTTGCATGAACGTGGGCAGTTCTTGAACATCTGCAACCACACTGTTACTGTTGGGATTGAAGGTCGCAGGGATATCGTATTTGTCCATTGCCTCCAGATGCCAGTTCCTCATATTCACCAACTGATAAATCAGAGCAATACATTGTTTCAAACAGCTTTGTTCTATGTGTCATTCCTAGTGCTCACTTCACGACCTGCTCATATTTTTTTCAGTTTGATCTGTATGCCCTTGTGGCGAGGCAGTGCAAACCAGAAGTTCCCCATCTGTAGCCCTAGGAAACTTGTGCATGGATTTAGAAAGGATATTTCAGGGGGATCTACAGCTAGGACATTCAAAGGTATAAAGCTGAAGCCAGCAGCTTGCAAGGGATTCTATATATGAAGCAGTGGTAGTACATGCATCAAGAAGACGGAAAAATATCACTTGAACTAGCTTTTAAGGTCAAGCCTAATCAAGGGGCCTTTTTTTTTTTTTTTACTAAGATGTGCTATGAAATGGGATTTGTGCATCCTAATGTAGGGCTTTCCTATGCACTAA
Organism: Geotrypetes seraphini; assembly: GCF_902459505.1. Classification (NCBI taxonomy): domain Eukaryota; kingdom Metazoa; phylum Chordata; class Amphibia; order Gymnophiona; family Dermophiidae; genus Geotrypetes; species Geotrypetes seraphini. The sequence goes on from NC_047085.1 coordinate 139,548,065, forward strand.
GGGGCTCATAATAAAAAAAAACCAAACGTCTAAAAAGTGGCCTAAATGGCTACTTGGACGATCAAAAAGCCTGATCGTCCAAGTACCCATAATCAAAGCTGGTTTTAGACGTATCTAAAAACAGCTTAGGCCTTTCCCCTGTCTCTAAACGCACAGAGAGAAAAGAGGTGTTTTTAGAGGAGGGGAAAGGGCGGGAGGTGGGCCGACCTAGACCTAGGCATGCAACAGGTATAACCAAAACTTTAGGCAGGTTGCCTAGTCGGCACTTATACGTTTTGACTTAGACCAACTCAAAACAGGTATAAGTGCCGAAAAAGGAGCTGCTAAGCTGATGGCGGCTAATGCGATCAATCCAGTGGCCCAACAACCTAGCCACCCACCCCCCCACTGCAACCATCACAGCAGGAGAGATGCCTCATCTCCCCTACTGCGATGCGATCACTCCTCTACCTGAACTGCCGTGACCCGCGGCAGGAGAAATGCTCAATCTCTTCTGCCGCGGGTTGTGGCAGTTCATGTAGAAGAGTGATCGCATCGCGGCAGGGGAGATGGCCAATCTCTCCTGCCATGATACATCACCCCCCCCCCCCCCCGACAACATCGGGGCAAGAGGGAGCCCAAGCCCTCTTGCCCCATCAACAGCCCCGACTACGATTGGGGCAAGAGGGAGCCCAAGCCCTCTTGTCCCGTCGACAGCCCCGACTCGATCGAGCCAGGAGGGAGCCCAAGCCCTCCTGGCCACACGACTCCACCCCCTACAAGATCGGGCAAGAGGGAGCCCAACCCCTCCTGCCCAAGCAGACCCCCTACCCCCCACTCCCACTAAAATATGGGCAGGAGAGATCCCAGGCCCTCCTGCCCTCAACTCAACCCCTCCACAACCGCCCCCCGAACCCCTGATCTCCCCCCTGCTGACCCCACGATCCCCCCACCCCCAATCCCACTCCCAATACCTTGAAATTGTTGGCCGGACGGACGAATGCCAAGCCCGCCTGTCCGGCAGGCCAGCCAGCTCAGGAATGGGTCCAGATTGGCCCAGGCGGCTAAACCCCACCCACAGGTGGGGCCTGAGGCGCCTGGGTCAACCAGAATAGGCCCAGGAGCCTTATGCCCTTCCTGTGGGTGGGGCCTTAGGCACATGGACCCAACCCGGCCCATGTGCTTAAGGCCACACCCACAGGAGGAGCTTAAGGCTCCTGGGCCTATTCTGGTTGACCCAGGCGCCTCAGGCCCCACCTGTGGGTGGGGTTTGAGCCACCTGGGCCAATCCGGCCCCATTCCTGAGCTGGCTGGCCTACCAAATGGGCAGGCTTGGCACTTGTCTGTCTGGCCAACAATTTCAAGGTATGGGAGGTGGGATTGGGGGTGGGGGGGTCGTGGGGTTGGAAGGGGGTCATGGTTAGGCGGGGGTGCCATTTGGGGGTTCAGGGGGGGCGGGTTGAGTAGAGGGCAGGAGGGCCTGGGATTTTAGTGGGGGTGGGGGGTAGGGGGTCCTCCTGGGCAGGAGGGGTTGAGCTCCCTTTTGCCCGATCTTATAGGGGGTGGGGTCATGTGGCCAGGAGGGCTTGGGCTACCTCCTGGCTCGATCGAGTCGGGGCTGTCAACGGGGCAAGAGGGCTTGTGCTCCCTCTTGCCCTGATCTTCATCGGGGGTGCCGTGGGGCAGTAGGGCTCGGGCTCCCTCCTGTCCCGATAGTGTCGGGGAGGTCAGGTGCCACGGGGCAAGAGGGCTTGGTCTCCCTCTTGCCCTGATATCGTCAGGGGGGGTTGGGGATCACGGGGCAAGAGGGTTTGGGCTCCCTCTTGCCCCGATGTCGCCGGGGGGGGGGGATTCTGTAACCGGTGTTGTTTTTGACAGACACCGGTTACAGAATCCAGCTTTTAGGCAAAGGACTGGCTCCTCCTTTGCCTAAAAGCCCTTGTTTTGGACGTTTGGAGCTTAGGCTTTTTTTAGTTGATTATATGGTATAAGTTTAGATGTAGTGGTAGTCTGGGTGTTTAAACAGCTGAACATAGAGGCAGGCCATTATCAAAATAAACCTCCTTTTTTTTTGATAATGGACATTTTCCCTGCTTCTACTGTCAACGTTTAAGGCCTTAGGCCAAAAGGGGACTTAAGACGTTTTTTTTTTTCAATATATCTTGTTGTATTATATGCAGTTGCCAAAGAAAGGGGAGGGGATGGGTTTATAATTGAGAAATAGTTGGTATACTTATTAAATATTATATACTGTTTCAAGATTATAGTAAAAGATTATATAATGATACGTTATATATATAGTAATTTATGAAGGAATATCAAGTGTATACGTAATGAAACTATATTAATTTAAGTGGTACACTTGTTGTTATATGAAAAATGAATAAAAAACTTAAAACCAAAAAAAAAGACTTTTTAAAAAATTATTATAGAAACATAGAATATGACGGCAGAAGAGGGCCGGCGGCCCAACAAGTCTGCCCACTCAAGAACCCTCCCTTCCTGGTGTACCCATCTTTTATGCATAACTCTGTAGCCCCTCTAAGCTCTTTTTCAGTGCATCCATAAAATAGTGCATTTTCAATTTTTTTTATTTATTTCCATGTTGTGCGCTAATATTGTCAAATAATTGATGTGGGAGAACTTACTGCCTCCTATTTAGGCAGCGCTAAAGGCTCCTGCATTAACCCTGCATTATTCAGTTAGCTACCTGAATAGTGCTTCCACTCCCATACTCTGCCCTTGACATGCCCTTTCCAAAAAATTATTATTTTTTTTCCCAATTCTTTATTATTTTCAAAACTTACAGTAAGTGTAACAATAAAATACAACATTTTCTTCAATACCACACTTAATACTCTATTAATAATCTACTTCAGAATTAATTCCCTCCTAAACAATCACAATATTCAACATATAAAATTTCTATATTGACCAAATTTATTATTCTATCATACTCCCAACCTCCCCCCTACCAGATGTGCATGTTTATAGGGGAAAACAATATTAGATGTTACAATATTTTGCTAATGGCTCCCAGATCTCCTGAAATTTTTTTAAATTCCCTTTCTGAATGGCTAATGTTCTTTCCATTTTATATATATGACACAATGAACTCCACCAAAAACTATAGTTAAGCCTTTTCCAATTCTTCCACTTGCTCGTAACTTGTTGAATGGCGACTCCTGTCATTATTAATAAAAACCTGTTGTTCTTAGCTGATATTTGACTTTTAGCTCTCATTGATACACCAAATAGCACAGTATCATAGGATAATGCCACATGATTTTCCAATAAACAATTTATTTGATCCCATATTGATTTCCAAAAAGCCAAAATAAGTGGACAATAGAACAATAAATGATCTAAAGTCCCTACTTCGAGATGACAATGCCAACATTTATTTGACTTAGAGCCATCTAACTTTTGTAACTGAAGAGGGGTCCATAATGCTCTATGTAACAGAAAAAACCAAGTTTGTCTCAAAGATGATGACATTGTACATCTCAACCTCCAAGTCCAGATTTGTGGCCACTGAGATGCAGAAATTTGGTGCTTAATCTCAATACTCCAAATGTCCCTAAGCCCAGTTTTTGGTTTCTTATTTATAAATCCAGCTATCAATTTATACCACTGTGTGGCCTGATGTCCCAGGAAGTCCGCCTGAAAGCATAAGAATTCCAAACTATATTGATTATTTAAATTTTTCCATTCAGGGAATCCCACCTAAATGGCCTGCTTCAATTGCAACCATCTAAAACTTTGTGATTTATTAAGTCCAAATTTGTTGCAACTGTGAAAAGTCAAGCAGCTTACCGTTAGATATTACATCCTCTAAAGTACGTATTCCTGCTATCATCCGATGCTTCCAGATGACCTTAAATCGGGCAATTTGAATCTTGGAGTTTAGCCAAATGGTTTGATTTGTTGATTTGTGAATTGGAATAGGTGTTAAATTATTGATATATCGTACTGTTTTCCATGTATCTACTAGAATTCTGTTTTTTTTAATATAATCTAGGCATTTTGATACTGAGAACATGGCATAATCACAAAGGAAATATGAGTCACCATTCCAACCATAACCAATCTGGGATATTTTCAATGGGCTCTGGGAGGATCCAATACACACCTTGGCGCAAAATATAGGCTTGATGATACCTATAAAAATTGGGAAAATTTACCCCTCCCTCCGTAATTGGTTTTTGTAAAGATGCTAGGAGTTTTACCCAGGCAAATAAATTTTGTGAGAATGCTATTTAACTTTTTATAGAAACAAACCACAGGCAATATCATCATTTTAATAGTTTGAACTCTCCCCCACCAGGAAAGATGTAAAGGACGCTGTCGGCGTCTGATTTAAAGTGTGATCGGATTTGCTACACCCTGAGGCAGCTTTATAGTGAAACGCTGGCCACCGTTGGTGTACCGATCTTGAAGAAAGAAAGATAAGTTGTTTTTCTTCTGTCTCACACATATTTTTCAAAGCAATTGAAATCAGCACATTGTTTGAACCATTTTTACTAGGAGGTTTTTAGCCAGTGAAGTGACCACTCGAATACCGCTATTCCACCATTGTGGAGGTGGGCGGGCCCCTGTGAGGCTTTTTTTCCTCCATTAAGATTGGTTTATGTGCTCATGCTTTAATAATACTGCAGTACCTTTTTGATTTTCCACTTTTGTGAAAGTGTATAGTTGACTAAGGATTCCATTGCTCACACATTTCTGTTACCTTCTGTAATAAAAAATTTTCATTCACTTTCATTGTTTCATCCAGTGTGTTCTTTATCCAAATACCTAAATAGCACAGTTACTTACTGTAACAGGTGTTATCCAGGGACAGCAGACAGATATTCTCTACATGTGGGTGACGTCACCGATGGAGCCCCCTAGCGGACGTTTTTGCAAGCAGACTTGCTTGAAGACTTTCAAGCTTGCGATTGGCCCGCGCATGCGCGCGTGCCCCTCTCACCCGGTCTAGGACATGAGTCTCCTCAGCGTGTCCTCAGTTCAGATAGCTAGCAAAGAAGCCAACCACGGGGAGGTGGGTGGGTTGCGAGAATATCTGCCTGCTGTCCCTGGATAACACCTGTTACGGTATGTAACTGTGCTTTATCCCAGGACAAGCAGGCAGCATATTCTCTATATGTGGGAGACCTCCAAGCTAACCAGAATGGGATGGAGGGACAGTTGGCAATTTAGGAGAATAGATTTTGCAAAACGGATTGGCCAAAATGGCCATCACGCCTGGAGAAAGCATCCAGACAGTGGTGCGAGGTAAACGTATGAACTGAGGACCAAGTGGCAGCCTTACAGATTTCCTCAAGCGTAGTAGAGCGGAGGAAAGCAACAGACGCCGCTATCGCTCTGACCTTGTGGCCCATGACTCGACCTGGCAGGGAGAGACCAGCCTGAGTGTAACAGAAACAGATACAAGCGGCCAACCAGTTAGAAATGGTCCGCTTAGAAACAGAGCGACACAAGCGATTAGGATCAAAAGAGAGGAACAGCTGGGGATCAGAACAATGAGGAGCGGTGTGCTTCCAGTAGGCCAGCGCACGCTTACAGTCAACAGAATGCAGAGCCACTTCTCAGGGTGAGAATGGGGCTTCGGAAAAAACACAGGAAGAACAATGGATTGGTTGATGTGAAACTCAGAAACAACCTTAGGCAAGAACTTAGCATGGGTACGGAGAACCACCTTATCATGATGAAAGACAGTGAAAGGAGAATCCACTACCAAGGCTTGAAGCTCATTGACCCAACGGACAGAAGTGAGAGCAATAAGAAACACAACCTTCCAAGTAAGATACTTCAAATGAGCCTGCGCTAGCGGCTCGAACGGGAGTTTCATCAAACGAGCAAGGACCACATTAAGATCCCAAACCACAGGAGGAGGTTTAAGGGGCGGATGAAAGTGGAAAAGGCCTTTCATGAAGCGGTAAACCACAGGATGAACAGAGATAAGCTTCCCGCCAATCAGCTGATGAAAAGCGGCAATGGCAGCAAGGTGGACTCGGACCGAGGATGACTTGAGTCCAGCGCCAGATAAGTGTAACAGATAGTCCAGGACAGCAGATAAGGAGGCAGACAGCGGCTCCTGCTGTCGAACAACACACCAGGAAGAAAAACGGGTCCACTTCTGATGGTAACATTGGCGAGTGGACTCCTTCCGAGACGCCTCCAGGACATCCAGCACAGGCTGGGAGAACTGGAACAAGGGCATCAAGTCTTGAGGAACCAAGCTGTTAAGTGTAGAGACTGTAGGTTGGGATGAAGTAGAGAACCCCGACTCTGCGTAAGCAGAGAAGGAAAAACAGGCAGAAGAAGAGGCTCCCTGGAACTGAGTTGCAACAGAAGGGAGAACCACGGCTATCGGGGCTACCGAGGAGCTAGCAGAATCATGGTAGCACTCATGGACTTAAGCCTGACGAGAGTCTTCAGAATCAGAGGGAATGAAGGAAATGCATACAGAAAGAGGTTTGTCCCATCCAGCAGGAAAGCATCTGCCTCGAATCTGAATGGGGTGTAGACCCTGGAGCAGAAGCGGGGTAACTTGTGATTGTGGGGGGACGCAAACAGATCGACGTCCAGAGTCCCCCAATGAGCAAATACCAGACGCAGGGTCAAGGAATGGATGGACCATTCGTGAGGCTGCAGAAGACAACTCAACTTGTCCGCCAAACAATTATGCTAGCCCTGAATGTAGACTGCTTGAAGGAAAATGTTGCGGCGGATGGCCCAATCCCAGAGCCGCATCGCCTCCTGGCACAGGGACAGGGACCCCGTTCCCCCCTGTTTGTTGATATAATACATGGTGACCTGGTTGTCCGTGCGGACCAGTACCACTCGGTCACGAAGCAGGTGACAAAAAGCCTTCAGGGCGAGGAAGATCGCTCGAAGCTCCAGCAGGTTGATGTGACAAAGTCGGTCGGCACTGGACCAAAGACCCTGAGTGCGAAGACTGTCTAGATGAGCCCCCCAAGTGTAGGCCGACGAGTCCGTAGTCAGGACCTTCTGCGGAGGAGGAGCATGAAACAGAAAACCTCTGGAAAGATTGGAAGAGAGTAATGGGACAAACAGACGTCTGTCCCAAGGTTTGCCACAGGGATAGGAAGGAAAATATACAAACCCCAGTGCAGAAGGGCTGACCAGGTCAGTGCCCAGGACAATAAATTAGCTGACTACCTGGTGAGTGACAATGAAGAAATGGAAATAGAACAGGAAGGCTTAGACTTACCTGAAGCAGTCCCAAAGCCAGGCAGGAAGAAGCTGCCTTGCTAATGTCCATTGCCTGTAAGGCAGAAAGCTCACAAGCAGTTTCCCCTCAGAGAAACGGCATGGGCTGAGGAAGGAATTCCCTTCCCCCATCCAAAGCCAAGGGGGAGTGGTTCTTTCCCTCAGCTTAAAGCCAGGCTCATCAGAGAGCAAAGGGAGGAAGGAGGAGGAGCAGAACGAGGCTTGGCAGTAGAGCAGAGGCAGGATGGGGCTGAGCTTGCCTCAGACCTTGCAGAGCAGTTCCTTAGCACTGACTGGGAAATGACTGAGGAACAGGCTGGTAATTTGGCCACCGAATTCCTTCCCCCAGAGCCAATGGTGTTGGAGGAACGTGGGGCTATACAGGAAAGCTGGTCAGAGGAAATGGAGAGCTGAATATCCTGGAAAAGGTCGGTGAACAGAGGTTTTGTTTTGGCTGTATTTCTCTGTTTGCTCTTTGAACTAATGACTGTGGGAGTTACTAGGGAAAATAATCCTGTACTGCAATTTCACATGTTAGTGTGCTGGAATTTGTAAAGGATACGATAATCTCCTCTTCATGTTATGTTCACAGCTGAACCAAACGCCAGGCTGTAATGCTGGCTAGTTTAAACCTCAGAGTTTCCTGGCTTCAGGACTCCGTGAAAATGCCCAGCTGTAAAGAGATTGCCATAGCAACTAACTAACTCAATTAGCCTGCCTGCCTCATAGGGAGAAGAAGATTAACCCTCTCAGGGAAAAGCCTGCTCGGGTCTAAGGAGAAAGTCCAGCCCAGCTGGAGAGAGTAAGTGCACTGCAGGACAGCACAGAATATGTCTCAGACATGAACAGGAATGTCTCTTCTGTAAAGCTACAGTGGAAAGTTATTTGTGCTGTTTCACCTCCTAGCCTCATGAAATACTAAGGACTGTATGTGGTTTATCAACCAAATCCAGAGCTGATTACTGGGTGACCAGGAGTGAAATGAACTTTTTCTGTTGGTTTTTGTATGATGTTCATGCTACCAGGAAAACCTGGAGTGGCACAGTAATTCCACGTCCGGTGGCCGAATAAAAGCTTATGTTTGCACCAAGCCCTTGGGGAATAGGCTTAGTTGGGCATTTGCCAGCGGCTACCAACTTGAAAGGAGACCCTAATTCTAAAGGGACCACGCCAGTAACAAACTTCGTGTCACTACCCGACGGCTCAGGGTGTTCGCAGAGAGCGTGGGTGTGACAGAGTGGTATCAGAGTGGGATACAATCCCTTTCAAAGTTGGGAGAAGGATACCGCATGCCAAAAACATTTTTTTTTTGTACAACTTTGGTCAAGTTCCTGGAGGAATTTTTGTTTGGTTCCTGGAGGAAAAGTGTTTTTTTACAAGCACAGTATGAATGCAGTGAACTAATTAATTGGATGCCATTGTTGGGAGTACCGGTTACAACACAACACAGCTTCCGGGTCCACGGAGGAGCTCGCTCAACTGCGGAGGATTCCACAGGCAGGCTACCGACAGCAGTGTTCCAGCACAGGAGCCAGGACACAGACGGTGCCGGGAGTTCTTGAGGAACCAGAGGGAACCAGGAGGTTCCAGAAGAAGGGCAGTGCACCCTGTTAAGGAGCACGCAGGCGCAGACTCGTCAGTTCCGCGGTAAGCGTGCTACACGCGGGGTCTGGCGAGGGTGGTATTGGGAGGCCAAGCTAACTAAATTATCACACTTAGATAGTGTACTTTCTTCCCCAGTCTCTGCAGGTCCAAGATGGAGATGTCGGCGTTGGCGGCAGTGGCAGCTGAACGGCAGCGGCAGAACGAGGAGCTCAAGAGAGTCCTAGAGACCAACCAAGGACTGTGGTAAGCACAACAAAGGTCAAAAAATCACTTAACCCTCCATTGCTGCAGGTACACACTTAGGAGCCATTTTACAAAGCTTCGGTAAGCACTAACACATGCTTACCTCAGCAAACAAATGTCAGGAAGTACTTTTGTGGCTTGCTGGGCATGCTGTGACAGACTGGGTATATTCAGCGCTAATTGGTTAGAGAAGCTACATTGCTGAGTACTGATTATCATGCGCTTAGCATGTGAGTTCTTACTGCCTATATCTGTGTCCTGCAAACCTTTTTACTCAGCAGCATGGTAAACTCCAGGCCGGGGCTGGAGGGCACCTAGAAATGCATGGATGTCGACATGACGACATCATGCACATGTGTGATGTCATCACATCGACATCTGCGCATGCGCGAAGGCCCTCCAGACAGGGCCCTGAGCTGCCAGTGGGGGCAGAGAGGCACGGAGAAGAGGTGCGGGTGCCAGTTAACTGCCTACAGGACATGCCTCTCACCACAAGAGGCAAGTCCTATAGGCAGTCAGCCGGTGCCAGCGTCTCTCCTTCTCGCCGTCTCGCGCCACACCCGGAATCTCACCGCGGAATATTAGTGTGCCACGGCACAGTTTGCGATACACTGACCTATATAATGGCTATAGAGACTCACACACTAATGGACACATGCTAATGCCAAAACTAGTGAATGGCCATTAATTTAAAAAATTCAGCCATTTTACCCCAGTGGTAAAAATGGCCTTAACGTATGGGAAAGACCCGTGTAAGGGCACGCTAAGGCCACTTTTTACCACTGTTTGTTTGGGTTTTTTTTAATTTTATTTATTCATTTTTGAATTCTTACAACAAGTGAATTAAACATATTATAATCAATTATCATATGACACTTGTAATTACAAACAGATCTTATCATATACAATAAATCCCCCCCTTTTGTCAAATTCCTTTTTCCATATGATATACATCCCCCATCCCACCCCTATATACCTACTACCAATGTGCTAAGAAATCTGATCATTAGAATAACTAGTCAATGGTTCCCAAATTTTCTTGAAATTGTGGATTCCCTTCTTGTAACGCTAACACCTTTTCCATTTTATATATATGACAAACTGAGTTCCACCAAAATGTATAATTTAATTTTGTATAATCCTTCCAATTTTGAGTAATTTGTTGCATGGCGACCCCTGTCAATATTAATAATAACTTGTTATTATTTGCAGAAATCGGACTCTGAGTTCTCATTGCTGTACCAAATAATATAGTGTCATATGAGAGTCCTACATGATTTTCTAATAATTTATTAATTTGGGGCCAAATTAATTTCCAAAAAGCATTTACGCAGGGACAAAAAAAAATTAAATGATGTAACGTTCCAACTTCTATTCTACAATGCCTGCATCTATTGGATCTAGTAATATCTATCTTTTGTAAACGCGTAGGGGTCCATAAAACTCAATGTAACAAAAACATCCACGTTTGACTCATAGATGCTGACCTTGTAGACCTTAATCTCCAGGACCAAAATCGTGGCCATTGAGACGCAGAAATTGTCTGTCCAATCTCAATACTCCAAATATCCCTAAGTCCAGTTTTCTTTTTTTTTATTTAAAAATCCATTTAACAATTTATACCATTTTGCGGCTTGGTGACCCAAAAAAATCCGCCTGGAAACAAAGAACCTGCAAGCTATATTGAGTATTAAGATCTTTCCATTCAGGGAACCCTGCCTGAATAGCCTGCTTCAATTGCATCCATTTAAAATATTGTGTTTTATTTAAGCCAAATTTATGTTGCAATTGTGAAAAACTAAGCAGTGATCCTTCTAAAATAACATCATTCAATGTTCGTATACCTGCAATTATCCATTGTTTCCAGATGATTTTAAATCCGCCAATCTTGATCCTGGAGTTTACCCAAATAGATTGATTTAATGATTTAGCAATTGGATCTGGTGACAAATTACTAATATATCTTAAAGTCTTCCAAGTATCCAGTAAGATTCTATTATCCTTGTATTTCCTAGGCAATTTTATACTAACTACATGTTCTAAATGTAATGGAAACAGGAGCCTCCATTCTAAATATAACCAATCCGGTACATTCTCCATGAGAGCTGGGAGGATCCAATACATACCCTGTCTTAGAATATAGGCTTCATGGTATCTATAAAAATTTGGAAAATTTACCCCTCCCTCCACAATTGGTCTTTGTAATGATGCTAAAGCAATTCTGGATCTTTTCCCAAACCAAACAAATTTTGTAAGAACATTGTTTAACTTTTTATAAAATGACCCCTGAAAAAATATTGGTATCATACTCATTTGATAACAAACCACAGGCAATATCGTCATTTTAATTGTTTGAACTCTTCCCCACCAAGAGAGATGTAAAGGATTCCATTGCTCACACATTTCTGTTATCTTTCTTAATAAAAGTTTTTCATTCTCTTTCACTGTGTCTTCAATTGTATTTTTGATAGTAATTCCTAAGAGGGGGGGTAATGAAAATAATTTCTATATAATATGTTATAATATATTATACAATATGTAATGTATGAATGAAAAGTAATAGAAGGGTGGGGGGAGGGAGAGGGGATAAAAATATATTTAGAACATAATGTATTAGATATAAAAGTGTTATTGTATATTCATTAATTGTATTTTAACATGTTGTACACTTTCTGTAAAATTTGAAAATAAAAAATAATATATAAAAAAAACAAAAAAAAAAACCTTCATCTTTCCAGATAAATGAATATGAATCAAATAATCCTTTGGTGCAATGAACATTAATTGGAAGAACTTCCGATTTACTCCAATTAATTTTATATCCAGAAAATTTTCAGAATTTCTCTAGAAGATTACGTAAACATGGAACAGTATTCCCCGGTTCTCTTAAATATAGTAAATTATCATCTGCATATGCAGAAAGTTTAAATTTCCAGTTAGAGTATGGGATTCCCTTTATCTCCTTAGTTTGATTAATTGCAATTAATAAGGGTTCAAGAACAACATCAAAAAGTAAGGGGGACAAAGGACATCCTTGTCTAACTCCCCTTCGCAAGTTAAATCTATCTGATAAATTATTATTAATATATAATCTTGCACCAGGAGAGCTATACAATGTCTGAGCCATTTTAATAAAACCGGGGCCTATACCAAACCATTCCAAAGCTTGATACATGAAACTCCATTCCACTCTATCAAATGCTTTTTCTGCATCTAAAGACACTATAAAAGCTGGATCATTAATATTTTTTGCTAAATTTAAAGAGTGAAATGCTAATCTAGTATTATTTGAAGAATGCCTTTTAGCAATAAATCCTGTTTGGTGGACATCAATAATAAAAGGAAGAGCTTTTGCCAATCTTAATGCTAATACTTTAGCAATCAATTTACCATCTACATTTAATAATGAAATAGGCCTGTAGTTTGAAACCAAAGTAGGATCCCTGTTTGGTTTTGGCAAGACAATAATTACAGAATCAGCCATAGTACCTGATATATTCCCATTGTTCATTTGATACTGATATAAATTTAATAGATATGGTAAAATAATATTTTGAAATGATTTATAAATTTTTACCACTGTTTGGTAAAAGGGCCCCTTAGATTGTGGGGCCTCCAGGAACAGGGGAAATACTTGCTTTACATACATTTAACCCACCTTGAGCTACTACTGAAAAAATGTAAGCTAAATCCACAAAATAATTCACTAAACATGCATGACCAATCCCTCTCTTCTACGAAACCGTGCTAGCGGTTCTTAGCACAGAGAGCTGTGCTAAATGGCCCGTGCTGCTCCCGACGCTCATAGGAACTCAATGAGCATCAGGAGCAGCGTGGCTCTCTGTGTTAAAAACCGATAGCGTGGTTTCATAGAAGAGGGGGCCAAAGTAATACGGGGACAAAAGAACATAACACCTGCTATTTTATTATACCTTCATCCTGTGCTTTTCTGTACTCTGGCACTGATTGGTTGCTCCAAAACAAAAGCAAGTAGTGCAGCCTTTAGGATTAGATGGGTCCAGATGGAATGAACCCTGGTGACAAGAATTGCATTTTGAGCCTTCCACATTTTCCTGTTGGGAGAGAGAGTATACATCATGTCAGCTTCTCTATATGTTTAAAATGTCTCAGTAATCCCTGTATACCTGAAATTTGCTGAATCCAGGAAGAAGCCCTCCAAAGACATTAAAAAAAAATAAGGGCAGAATAACTATATATAAAATCTATCATGTGCTACCAGTTCTCAAAGAGGGGATTTGGACATCATTCTCATTTCACAGTGGTAATACTTAGTGGCCAAGTTGCATATGTGGGCGGTACTGGATTCTGGAAAGAGCAGTGATCTGTGGATCCTGGCAGAAGACTGTTGCCACAGTTGCTGGGCTTAAAAATAAGGAAAAGTCACAGGCAAATACAAATGATAGCTTGTGGAACCATAGCCTAGTGGAAGCCAAACACTAGGAACAAACTGCTGCTGGCCATGACCCTCTTAATTTATAAAAATAAAATCAGGTTTATGTCAACCATTTATAGATATTTCCTTAACATCCCACAGATCAGTCCAGAACTTGTGAGTTATGTCCATATACCAGAGGATGGAGGCAGAGAAAAGTAGTTCTTTGTGATTCACCTTTTAAAGTTATTGTGCAGCCCCAGAACATTTAATATTTCTCTGTCTCCAAAGCAAATGGTGATGGTACTCCATGGAATTCCATGACTACTTGCCATAATAACTCCAGAGCTACTATATTTTAGCCTTATTGAGCTATAAAAAGTCCTGATATTCCAACGTATCAGCATTTTGGAAATACATGGAAGGTCCAAGTCCCCCTGGAAGGGCTTTTGAAGTTGAGAAGTCTTCAGACTTCTTATATGAGGCTCACTCCTAGATCAGTCCAGAAACTAGGATCCAGTTGAGTATGGGGAGTGCCTCACAGGAATATTTCTTAACCTGAGGGTAATATTCAGTGGTACCTAGTCCCTACCCAACTCCCCCACCACTCCTCTGAGGTGCTGTCTATGGAGATTCACTCTTCAAACTGCAACTAGACCATTATCAGACTAAACAGCTACAATGCTGTTCTGCATACAGCTTTTTCTTCTCAGAAATAAACATCATCATAAATTAGCCAATGTTCTTGGTGTTTTTCCTGTTTTCACAGGAGCAGATGCAAGAAAGCTTTCTTCTACATGCAATAGGAACAATTTCCACTTCATTCACATGGTAGAGACTGTTTTTCCTTCCTTCTGCAGGTTACCATTTTTGTTCCAGTATGTATGGTTATTCTCTGGTGACAAGGCTGCTTTGTCAACCATCTTACTATTGTTTCACCTCATATTCTTTTTCTGTATTGTCACTAATTCTTTGGTGAAATTGATTTGGCTGTCAAGTTCTGTTTGGCTGGGCAGTTACAACTTTTCTGCTCTGTGGGTTCCCTAATTATTTCTCTCCTGTTTGCTCTACTTTTAATTCTGTGTTTGGGCACTTAAAAAATAAAATCTGGAACATAAATCTCCTTCAAAGTTTTGCTGTCTTTTCATGATGTGCATTTTTACAGTACTGTTTGACTAACCTACCATAACATATGTTTGGGCTCCTCTTGTAGCTTTGTACTAGAGAAGGACACAGGGACAAATTTTTCCCCGTCCCCGCAGGAACTCAATTTCCCTGTCCCCGCGAGTTATGTTGCTGTCGCTGTCCCTGGCCCATTCTTGTAAGCTCTGCCTTAACCACACAAACCTCTAACACTTATGATTTTAAAAGGTTTGAGGCTTGTGTAGATGAGGACAGAACTTTCAGGAAAGGGACAGGAAAAGAACTTCCCACGACAGGATGGGAAAATGAGTTCCCGCGGAGACAGGGAAAAATTTGTCCCCATGTCATTCTCTATTTTGTACCTTTCTTATCTCTCAGTATATAAAATTTTACACTCTGTTTGCTCAAAACAAGATCACTGCAGTAGCACTATGTTAACCTCAAATAAGCCGGTTACTTTATTTCCCAAACACCACATATTAGATATATTTAATTAATTTATTTATTTATTTATTGGAATTCACAAGAATATCCTCTTGTACAAGCAAAACAGAAGGAAAAACAACTAAATACAAACTAGCAATTTACTGCTATATTTTACAAGGAAAAAATAAATAATCTTTCTTAGACCACAAACTCAAAAGGAAAATTGAATAAATTGAAGAGATAAGAAACACAGAAGAAAAATAGAAATTATGAAAGGCTTAACAACTTTAACCCCCCCCCCCCCCATTCTTTCTGCTGTTACTTTAAACCTTCCCAGCAGCTAGGTTCTTCACATCTAAGAAAGCACATAACTGTTCTTGTGAATAGAAGACATATTTAACTCCTTGGTATTTTATCAAATATTTGCATGGATATGCCAGCAAGAATGTCGCTCCAAGGGTTAAAGTCTCTGCCCTCTTAGCAAGAAATAACTTTCTTTGTTCCTGCATTGTTCTCGTGACATCGGGAAACATCCACACTTTCTTTCCATGAAACAATAATTGAGGACTTTGAAAATACAGTCTCATGATTGCATTCATATCTTGTTCAAAGACAAAAGATATGAACATAACATAACATAATAGCACATAACCCCTAGTTCAATGCGGTTTACAAAAGATTACGCTATGAATGAATACAGAGATAATGTAATACACAAAGAATTAGCTAGCAACAAATTTAGAAAAAAGAAAGGTTTTCAAAAGTTTTCTGTAATGTTTGTAGGATATTGAACTGGTCAATAATGGGCGGAATTCTTTATCAAATTGAGCTGCTTGGTAGGAAAGACAATGCCCATGATGTTTCTTACTTTTACAGCCCTTAACAGAAGGAAACGTAAATAAGGCATGGGATTTTCTCCTATTCCCGTGAATCATAATAACAAATCTATCAGCAAGATAGAGCGGGGCAATACCAAACATCTCAACTTGAAAATCACCCGAGCCTCAAATGGGAACAAGTGCAGCTCACAGTAGTAGGCCCTCTCCGTAGATTCAGAAACTGTAGTTTCTAATAGTTTAGTAACATTAAAAGAATCCAGTTGTGGAAGTTCCTCAGCTCCAAGGGGCAGATCCAGCAATTTTCTTTATATGTAAATAGTAGATTCTATTAAGTGGTGAATATGTTCTGGAGAAAATTTTAATATTTCAATTAAATATTTCTTCCACATATCTATAGGTGTCACCCCAAAGGCTTTCAGAAAATTCAATTAAGCAGACATTTAGGGCTCCTTTTACTAAGGTGCTCTAGCATTTTTAGCACACGCTAAAGATTAGTGCCCACTAACCACACGCTAAATGAAAAATACTAATGCAAGCTCTTAGTAAAAGGAACCCTTAATCTTTGGTTTTAATTCTCCAACTGCTCAATTTTTTACTCAACATTGTTCTTTCCTTTACCAAACTATTAGCACTTGAATGCTTGCCACATTGTCCTTTACTTCTTTTATCTCTTCAGAAAAATCTCCTCTAATTTTAACCAAGGATTTCCCCAGAGTATCTACCATACTTACAAGTGTTGTTAGTTCTTGTGAAGAAGATCTGGCCAACTGGGTGTTCAACCGCTCGAGAGAGTCCCAAATTCTCTCAAGGATAATTGCCGCCGACTTTGTTGTTTCAGAGCCAGCTGGGAAGCCAGCTCGCA
This sequence comes from Geotrypetes seraphini, assembly GCF_902459505.1. NCBI lineage: Eukaryota > Metazoa > Chordata > Amphibia > Gymnophiona > Dermophiidae > Geotrypetes > Geotrypetes seraphini. The sequence continues at coordinate 139,564,794 of NC_047085.1, forward strand.
AAACTCCCTGCTCGACCTCAACTTCAGTGAGTCCAACCCCATGATTCGGGGTCTCCTGAGCATCCACTTCCGCAATGGGCTCCCCTGATTGGACCGCAAGCTGAGCAGGGTGAGGGGGCAGAACAGCCACCGGAGGGGATAGAGAAACCTCCAGCTCGACATCCTCGGTCGCTCTTCCAACCGGAGAGAGCTTGAGCAAACTTCCAGGTACAACGGGGTTAAAAGGAGCTGCAGTGAAGTCCAGGATAGATCTCTGGATAGGGGTAGAAGTCCTAACCACAGCGGACTTGGGACGGACACTACCCTTCTGTTTTGAATGTGGCATTATTGAAGAAAATTATATATGATGAAACGCCGCTAGCTTCATGCTGCTGCCATCTTAACTCCTCCCCCTCATTAGCTGCATTTTATTGATGTCTATTGCATATCTCACTCCATAACACAATGGGCACCATTTCTCTGTGGAATAGCACATCTGTCTTTCCTGCATGCAGTTCTTACTATTCTTCAGTGCCATGGTATTCTCTGTTGGCTGAATTAGCTGATTCAGTGGCGTGTCACATCACGGTCACCGGTTTTTAATCTCACTGTCTCTTTGGTCACAGTCTCATATATGCTTAACCTCACAGTCTCACTTGGCCTTCACATCTTTACAAACGCTCAGTTTCTACTGACTCAGCTCTGCTTAACTTTGAAAACTCCACTGTACTTCACCTTTCTCTCTCAGTGGTGCTTTACCTCGCAGACTCAACTGTATTTACCCTCTCAAATTAACCTGTATTGTACCTCTTAGTCTGCTATGCTTAGTGTCACTAATTTAGCTGTCTTTAGCTTCACCATCTCAGCTATACTAGATCTCATCTTGTATTTCATCTTGCAGTTTTAGCTGGGCTTGTACTCAAAATCTCATCTGGGTTTCACCTCACAGTCTCTTCTGTGTGTGACCTCATAGTCTCTCACAGACTGAGCTTTGCTTAGCCTCATAAATTCAACTGTGCTTGACCTCAGGCTCGGCTGTGCTTAATCTCTGTACTTCACCTTACAGTATTTAGTCTTTCAGAACTAGCTGCTGTGACCATATGAACTCTTGTTATACGAGTCCTTCCAGACCTATCTGTGCTTAACCTCTAGGACTCTGAAGTGCTTAACCTCGCAGACTATGCTGTGCTTATCATAACAGATGCAGTTGGGCTTGTCATCTGTGTAACAGCAGGATTTCTCGCTTCAGACACAGGAAGACTTCTCGTCTCACACATAGTAGGTCTTGTCACTGCAAACACAGCTTTAGAATCAGGGTTCTCTAGTTTGGAAATTTCTTCATCCAAAAAGGCATTTGTGGGCTCTGGGGCCATAAGGCATCACATGAGTAGATGAAATTTTGTATGTACTGAGAAGAGGACGGCAGTGGTCTATGGCATCACTACTGAAAGAGGGAACATCTGGTAACCTACCCTGAGGAGGAGGAGACTTGGTTAACCTTATGATAGGGCGGGCTGGCCCTGATAACTACAAGTGCCTGCTAGGACTTCTAAAAGCTTCCCACTTCAATGGCTGCAGCTGTCTACCAATGAGGAATGCTCATCTAGAGCACCTTTGGAGCAGCACTGGAAGATCAGTGGGGGACACTGGTGAAGTATGTTCATTTTGGTGAAGATTTTGGGTAATATGGGGATGAGGAAGAACATGAGTGGCTTTGTTTGAGGGTGAATTATATCAGAAAACCATAAACATCAAGCTCTTAGTACTGGTTGGTCCGGGGGGCCCTACAAGAAGATAGGGTGTTTGTTTTTTTGGAGAAAAAGAGATCTCTTTGGGACTGTTGTGTTCATGGGTGGTGACTTTGAGGGGAAGTGGAAGTGCATTCTTTTTTCATGTGCAGGTCCCTTTAAGATGCCAGAGGTTAGTGGCAGGAATAACGCAGCTTGCAAGGTTGATCACAAGCTGCATTATTCATATACCACAGGAGTCTCTAATTTGCAGTGCTGAGACAGGTTAGTGACTCCCACAATTAACTATGGTACAGTAATGGGCTAGCTTTTACTACACCTAAATAACTACTTCCCTAAAGAGTATGCCTTGAGTTAATTTAACCTTGTTTTCTTCTGACGTATCTTTATGTTTATTCTTGCTTTCTCTCCATAATGTGGACTTGAATTGAATGTGTTTCTTTGGATCATATTTCCTTGTTTCCTTTTTATTTATTGCAATATCTTTATTTCAATGTATTTAGAGTTACTGTATTAAATCTCAAAAAAATTGTGTGTGTTTTGATCTAAAGAAACCGCCAACACAGTAAGCTGGTAAAATTACTAAAAGAACCATAGGATCAGGTAGATTGTGAGACAATGGCACATGGGGCCGTCAGAAGAGTCAAGTGGACACCCAGGGCAAGAGACCTGGGCTTTCTCTACCATCACTGTAAGTAAGCTCCAATGCAGCCACTTCTGTGAGGCCATACCATTAGAACAGGGCAGCTGATTGGCTGGCCATATCAGAGGGAGAACCTCCTTCCCCTCCATGCAGTCTAGTTATGATATTAGAGGAACAATCGTCCCATATCATAGTATCAGAGGGGAAACACCAAGGTATTGCTTAGACCGACAGTCTTGTCAGCGAGCATCTGGATGCTTCTGACTGAGGAAAGTGGTTAATTGAAGAGTCTGAAATGACGCATGAACAATTGGGGGGGTTCCTCTATTTAAATGGTTTCCCTCATTCCCCTCTTTCATGTAAACCTGATTCCTATCACACAATAATGTAAGGATTTGAAAATATAAAAATTAAGCCCATATCTATTTGAGAATGGATTCTGTTCTTCAAAATAAATTCCCTGATACCAGGGAATTATTCCAAATTGCACTCTCCTTTTTCAGAGGAGATAGTCAAAATGTGGCATATTTATACAATTTCTTATGCAAATGGATAGTTCATTAAGCATTCAGTACATTAACCCCCTCTTTTACTAACGCATAGTGTGGGTTTTAGCGCCGGCTGTGGTGGTAACTGCTCCAACACTCATAGAATTCCTATATGCGCCGGAGCAGTTACCGCTGCTGCCGGCGCTAAAATCCACGTTATGCATTAGTAAAAGAGGGGGTAAATCATAAGTCATGACATACTTTATCTTTCAATGCAAAGTAAATTTTAGCCCTTGCCTTTTGGCTACCTATATCTTGGCCCAGTCAACAGACTCTACCTTATCTTCAAACATCTTACATCAAGTGGTGCATCAGGATAACATATACCAAACATTTCTCCCCAAACAAGTACATTTTCAGTTTAGCTAACCTTGCAAAGGCAGCTTCCTGTCTGAGGATTACAGACAGCTTGCTCTGTCCCAGCTCTATCACATCCACAGGAAATGCACCCCGGAAAATCGTAATAGCCAGGAGCACAGTGATTGCATTGTCGGCCTGCTATTCTTGGCTTACACCTTTACCATTAAAAAAAAAATAGAGAATAAAGGCATTGATGCAAATGGATAGTTCATTTTACAGAAAGTTTAAAGGTCTTGATTTATGGTACTACAGAAACTTTCATAACTTTAGTTTTTATTATCTCATAATTATGAATGGGGAAGCCTTAGCTAAGGTCAGGCTGATAGCTGATGGCCCCCCCCCCCCTTTCCCACATACACACACACACTTTTATCAAGTTGTGCTAGAAGTTTTATTCTTCATGTTTTGATTTGGGAACAATGCTGCGACCTCACCTTGAGCACTGCATTCAGTTCTGGTCTCCTTATCTCAAAAAAGATATAGTGGCACTAGAAAAGGTTCAAAAAAGAGCGACCAAGATGATAAAGGGGATGGAACTCCTCTCGTATGAGTAAAGACTAAAAAGGTTAATAATAATAATAATAACAGCTTATATACCGCAATACCGTGAAGTTCTATGCGGTTTACAGAAGATTAAGCAAAGGTAACAAATTGAATTGACTTTAAGAGGGGAGGAAGAAAGAGAATTAATAGGACAGGAAATTCATTGTTGAGGAGAGAGTGATCAAAAGGACAAGTTAATCGCTATAGAGGGGAGAGAGAAGAGAGGATCAGTTGTCTAGATCACAGTTCTTCAACCGCCGGTCCACGGACCGGTGCCGATCCACAAAAAAATGTTGCCGGTCCGCAAAGGATTCGGGTCCCCAGCCACAGCAAAAAGTGCCGGCGTCAGCTGACGTGCCACTTCCTGTTGCCGTCGCTATGCCGACACTCCCTGCCTTCCACTTCCTACTCCTGCCGCGTATGTCTCCGCACCCCCAGACAAGCAGGGGCAGCTTTGTGTGCTTTTAACTTCGGCACACAGCTGCCCCTAAGCAGTATTTTAGCCGCGGTTTCATGAGGCAGCCTTGGGGCCTTTGATAGGCCGGCCCACATCGCATCATCAAAGCGGGCCGGCCTACCAAAGGCCCCGAGGCAGCCTCATGAAACCGCGGCTAAAATACTGCTTAGGGGCAGCTGTGTGCCGAAGTTAAAGGCACACAGAGCTGCTGCTAGCCTACATAGAGGAAACTTTGCTGGAGAGGGAAGGAGGGAAGGGAGTAGGGGTGCTCCTGGACAAGGGAGGGGAAAGGGCTACTGCTGACAGGGGAGAAGGGAAAGGGAAGGGTCGAGAGTTACTGTTGGATAAGGGGAGGAGGAAAGGGAGAAGGGGTACTCCTGGACAAGGGAGGGGAAGGGGTTACTGATGACAGGGGAGAAGGGGAAGGGATGAGAATTACTGTTGGATAAGGGGAGGAAGAAAGGGAGAAGGTACTGCTGGACAGGGGAGGAGGAACATTTGAAGGAAACAGCTGGCAGGGAGATTAGAGGAGGGGAAGGAGTCAGGATGGAATGGAGAGATCAGATGAGGGAAAGGGGAGAGACAGAGGAATGACAAAGTAGAAAGAGATTGATGCTGGGAAGGGGGATCAGATGAAAAATAAGGAAAGAGGTGTAGGAGAGAGGGGCATAGAAAGAACGCAGATACCATATGGAAGGGGGAGGGGTAGAGGGCAGACAGTGGATGGAAGAGGCAGATGCTGGATTGAAGAGAGTGAAAAGAAGATGAAAGCAGAAACCAGAGACGACAAAAGGTAGAAAAAAATAATTTTATTTCTATCTTGTGATTAGAATATATCAGATTTAAAATATGTATCCTGCTAGAGCTGATGTTAGACATAACTGGGGAGTGCAAAGCCCAGGCAGTGTGTCTTTAGCTTCCAGCTGGCTTAGGGCTCTCTCTGACCAGGAGGCAGTTGCCCTAGTTCCACTCCCCTAACACCATTCCTGCCATGTATGACTGCGGTATTCTGTTAGCATGATATTTGTGTAGCATTCTGTAATAATTTGGCTTGTTCAGTTTTCTTGATAGTAGAGGGGATATATGTGAAGGGGAGGGGAGACAGGGGTTTTGTTGATCCAGCTCTGAATTATTTGTATTTATAAAATGACAATTGTACAGAATATTGTTTCTTTTTATACTTTAATAAAATACATTCAATATAAAATCATAACTGAGGCTTGTGTGGATGGGATCAGATGATTTGTGGGGACCGACTCGCGGAGATGGGGCAGAAACAGGGTTTTTAAATTTTAGTCCTAGTAGTTTGCCGGTCCACAAAATAATTCTTTTTTTTCTGCCGGTCCACGGGTGTAAAAAGGTTGAAGAACACTGGTCTAGATGCTTTAGGAACAAGTGTGTTTTTAGACGTTTCCTAAATTCCCCATAAGTGGTGGGCGAAAGCAATTGTTCTAGGTCTTTACCCCATGATGCTGCTTGGTGTGAGAGAAGGTGTTCATGGTGTTTTTTCAGTTTACAACCTTGAACTGGGGGGGAAACGAAATTGGAATGCGAGCTTCTCTTGTGTCTGTTGGCTGAGAAGAAGAAAAGGTCAGTTATGTATTTAGGGGCAAGTCTATGTAGTGCTTTAAAGCAGAAGCAGGCAAATTTAAACTTTACGCGCGCCGCCCTTGGCAGCCAATGCAGATGCCGGTAGTAGGGTGTCACATGGGCAAACTTCCTCAGCCCAAAGATCAGTCTGACTGCTCCCCTCTTAAACGTTGCATATTCTTTTGGGAAATTGCTAAATAAGCGATGTTACAGTAGTCAAGTAGACTTAGTACGAGGGATTGGACTAGGGTTCTGAATGCCAATGTATCGAAGTAAGCTTTAATGGATCTGAGTTTCCAGAGAGTAAAGAATCCCTTTCTGATTAAGGAGTCTACCTGGTCTTTCATGGTTAGGCATTGATCCAAAGTTACACCTAGTAGATGGCTGAGGGGAGATATGATTGAAGTCTACAAAACCCTGAGTGGTGTTGAACAGGTACAAGTAGATTGATTTTTTACTGCATCAAGATTTACAAAGACTAGGGGACACTCGGAGTTACTTTTAAAACCAACAGGAGGAAATATTTTTTCACTCAGAGAATAGTTAAGCTCTGGAACACGTTGCCAGAGGATGTGGTAAGTGTGGCTAATATAGCTGGTTTTTAAGAAAGGTTTGGACAAGTTCCTGAAGGAAAAATCCATAGTCTACTGTTGAGACAGACATGGGGAAAGCCACTGCTTACCCTAGTTGGGTTTTTGCCAGATCCCGTGAAGACGGGATTATGGGCAAGATGGACCATTGGGCTGACCCAGTAAGGCTATTCTTATGTTCTTATGTTATTTTAATTTTTCTACAGCATTTTGCTCAATTCCCTTCATGTGTTGATATAGGTCACTGAAGTTAAAATTGTTTATAGTGACCGATGTTTCCACAACCCCACTATTTTTTTCTTTTTTTAAGTATAGTTTTTTACTCGGGTGTGTTTTCGTGAAGTTCTATTTTAATTTTTTTGCAGTCCACCATAGTTGCTTTATTTCTGCAGTTTTTCACTTATAGTTTTTACCTACATAATCGTGCCCTTGCCCGAGTCTTTTTATAGAATGTTATTCCTTCTGTTTATATATTTTTTATCTCTCTGTTTATGGAATGTCTTTACTGCAAATATCATGACAGGTTTCATCTAGTGGTACTTGAAAGATACCTCATGTTTTTTGCCTTATCATTTATCAAACTTTGATACAGCTGTGTCTTGGTATGTATTTATTTATCATTGTATTTTCTAGTGATTCAAAAATGTGTGTGGTGCAGTGGTTAAAGCTACAGCCTCGGCACCCTGAGGTTGTGGGTTCAAATCCTGCACTGCTCCTTGTGACCCTGGGCAAGTCACTTAATCCCCATTGTTCCAGATACATTAGATATAGTGGGAACCCGCCAGGACAGTTAGGGAAAAATGCTTGAATACCTGAATAATTTGTAATCCGCATAGAATTGTAGGATATGCGGAATAGATATTATAAAAAAAGAAAATTCAAGTTCACTTGTATGTTATCAAGTTTTTCTTGGAGTCCATTTAGCCACCATTTTAAATGGTATTTATTTGATTTTAATTTTTTATATTGGCTTATTATTTGATTATTTTATATATTTTTAACATTTTGTATGTTAAATTGTGGTTAAGAATTTATTTTAATACTTGGCAATATGTTTTACATTTACTATATTTGTTCATTCATAGACCCCTGAAGAAGGCACTTAGGTGCCGAAACACTGGCCATATTGAGTTAGTTAGATGTTTTCAACTAATAATCAATAAAGATCTCAGCTGATACATCTCTACCATCTGTACTTTTGGAGCCAAAGACTGAAAAAGAGTAGGACAGGCACATAAGATCTCTTAGGGAGAGGAGGAGATAGAGGATGATGCAGATGAGCAGACTTGATGGGCCATTTGACATTTATCTGCCATCTTGTTTCTATGTTTTTATGTGTATCTGGTGGAAGTCCACTAAAATGGAATATAGGCCTACAGACTTACAGACTGGATGAAGTGAAGGGATGTGATCACCACCAGCACTATGCTGGGTAGGTGTGTGTGTGGAGGGGGGGGTATTCGCTTTAAAATTGTTTTCAATGCATGCTATTTGTGACTAATTTTGTTATCTTTGACGAGTATTGTTTCCTATTTGTAAACTTCTGTCTTCAATAAAAATATTCAACTATAAAGATGACACGACGAACTTTAAACACAATATTAATACTCATTTGTTAAATGATTAAAGGGCAAATTCTATAAGAAGCGCCCAAAAGTTAGGTGCCGAAATAGGCACTGTTCATTGCGATTCAAGTAAAATTGGGTGCTGTTTAATGAATCACGCTGAGCGGCACCTATTTTGGAGGCACCCAATAAATAGGCCAGCTCTAGGCACAACTAATCATGCTTAAGAGCAGTGATTCTGTAACAAGGTAGCCACGCCCACGCCTAAAATGCACAGCGCCTATTTTTTTGAAGGCCGCCTAAATTTTTAGAGGTGCCTTATTGCAGAATCGCTTTTTCTTGATAGGCCCTGTTTCAATTATTGCTGATTAAAAAGCTTAATTGAGCTTGTTAATCAATTTAGATAGACACCTATCTAATAGGTGCCTAACATTAGGCGCCGATTTCAGAATTTGAGCCTAAATGTATATCCTTAAAAATCTGATGGTGTGCCTTGACAATTTGTGCATCTTGTCATGTGCTGTGAGATGAAATAGATTGAAAATCACTGTTCTAGAGAGCGGTCTTACCATATCTTATAAGGCAGCTCCTCTTAAACCCCTCCCTTTTATAAAACTGTAGCGGTAACAACTCTGACACTCATAGGAATTCTATGGTTTTGTAAAAGGGGGGGAGTTAGCTGCAGTACATTGTACATATATTTTTCTACATTTTTTAGAGGCTGGAGGAAGGGAAGAAGCTACCATAATTTTTCTATTGAATCCCCTATTTCCAACTCCCCCTCCCCCCACCATGCACCCTCATGTTTTTTTCTATAGCTTCAAAGTTCAAACTTACTTGCACTGGCCACTGTCTTTATCACATTCTGCGCTGGGAAATTTTACCCCATCTCCTGAGCAGTTGCAGCCTTCACATCCAACCAGTGGATGGTAGCTGAATGACTGCTTCTCACACACTTCACATTTGGGCTTCACCGTTTGCGGGGGACAGATACATTTGCCGGTTACTTCATCACAAAGGCGCTGGCCACAATTGCATGCTAGATTTGGAAAAACAAAATTCTATATGCAAATATCAAACATCTAGCAAACATGATTATAGCAAAGCACAGAAATAGGAAGAGCATGTGACCACATTCACTAAGGGAGATCATTGCTAACCTATGTAAAGGGAAAAAATGCATCATATTTGCCTTGAAATGGCAAAATTCTGCATTATTTTATTGCAATGTATGTAAGTCTAAGTCACTGCAGGCTACATATTAATCAGATGCAAAGCACCCCATTCTCTAAATTGAACAACAGAACTTGTGTTGAACTTCACAAGCTGCACTATTTATGGAAAAATAATGTCAACTTTGAAATGGTGTTACTTTTTCTGCAATAATGTGCTGCCCAATGCTCCCAGGCATCATCTTAAAGAGGCCAGACCTGCAATAGCATCAAGTATTTTTCTCTCCCCTTTCTTCCTCAGCAACTCTGAACAGAACTCCCTATTCCTAACTGTTGAAGTCATTGAAGCCCACAGTCCAAGCATCCTACCCCATGCCCTCTGCCTTCTGAAGACCCCCTTCTCTCCATTAGACCCCTTTCACTGGGCCTATTTCAGTCAATCCGTGGTGGTCTAGAGAGTAATGAGGCAGCAGTAATTCATAGTCACTCCTAACCCATGCAGCTGCAGGTTCAAAATGGCCTCTCTTGAACTCTAGCAGTAGTCTCATGGTACTGCCACTAGGGCAGGGTTTTCCAAACTGTGAGTCATGACCCAAAATGTGCTAGCTGGTGCTAAACGCTTTTGCCGTTTTGTAAAGGGGAGGGTATATGACTGTAGAATGAATATTATAAATATGAGAGGGTAGATAGCCTATTGTAAATTGCTTTGGGTGTTCTAGAAAAGTGATAAATATGCTGAAATAAATAAATAAATATTACTGCTTCCCCAGGCCCAACCTGAAGCACTTTTAGCACCTTAATCTCCACTGTATTGGTTTTAAAATTGTTATTTTAAATCTGATGTCTCAGTTTTAATATTGCTTTGTTTTTATTCTTACTTGGCTTTTAATTTTGTTCCAGCTGACTTCTTTACGATCCTATTGCCACCGCACAGCGGCGGCACGCTGTGGACTCCACCCCCATTTGCCCGGTACATGAGTTATTTAAACAGGATCTTTGCGGCGCGCTCCAAGTTCTGCTCCTTATTGCGCTCCTTTGTGCGCGACCATTTCTGAACAATGTTCAACGCTGCCTTACAACGAAATATAACGGTATCCATTTTTGGGTGAGTAAAAGGATTCTAAATTTGCTAATTACATTGGTCATTTATCTTCTCATTATCCCCAGAAACATTTCAGCCATTCCTTGTTCAAAAATCGCATTAGTTTTATTTCATAACTCTGATTTAGTTGCCTCGTTAACTTCTGTTCAAGACTTTGACATATTTAATAACATGGAGCTATCTACCGTAAATATTCCAGTAATTTGTGGTCACCGACCACCAAAATTACTACAAAAACTCAATAACTTGCCTATTAGGGACTGTACCAATAACATTACAATTGATCATCATTCATTTTCATCCAAGACTCCCACCTGCATTAATCTTAATAAATTTTCTCTTAAAATTGGTTTAATTAATACTCGATCCTTAAAAACTAAATATCATCTAATCAAAGATCTTATTAGTCATTATGCCTTTGACGTACTATGTGTGGTAGAAACATGGCTTATAGATGTTGAAGAGGCTTATCTTTCATATGCCTGTCCCGTGGGCTACTCATATTTTTTTAACCATCGCTCTTATAAACGCGGTGGGGGACTGGCAGTATTTTTACGCGACTCATTAGTACTGCATAATACCAACCTTTCTACCAACTCTATTATCGAGACATTACAATTCTCCTTAAGTACTAATCCCAAATTAGATATACTACTAGTTTATGTACCCCCACCAATCAACAGCAATACCCTTCAATTATTAGAATCTTTGCTCTTTGACTTTGGTTCATCTTCTATTAACCCCCTAATTTTGGGGGACTTTAACATACATTTCGATGACCTAAACAACAATTATACCAAAGATATTTCTTCTATCTTGACTCAAATCGATTTTTGTACAACGCTTTCTCAACCTACACATCAAGCAGGTCATACTATTGACATAGTCTTTGTACCAGTGGCATCTAAAAAAAATTTTTCATTCGGTTCTTTTATAACTGTCCCGTGGTCAGACCATTTTTTAATTCCATTAACCTATTTCTCTCCTACAGTTAAAAATGAGACTGTTAGTAAAATTATCAAATTTAGAGATTTTAAAACATTATCCGTTAAGCAACTAGCTGAAAACTTCCATTTTACACCTTCTAACAATACATCCATCACACTAGATGATTACTTATTATTATGGGACGAGAATATTCAACTTTTACTTGACAAAGTAGTTCCATTTCATACTAAATATATCTCAGCTAGAAAATGCTCGAATCCTTGGTTTACTGCAGAACTCTTATTAATTAAAAAACAATTGAGATCCCTTGAACGCTGTTGGAGAAAAAACAAAACTCATTCCAATTTAGAAAAATTTAAAACTCACTCCAATCTTTACAAAGAAAAAATAAATCAAGCAAAAAAAAAATACTACTCTGATCAAATTCTAAAAGCTAGAAATGTTTCAACTCTATTTAAAATCTTAAAAACAATTAGTCCATCTTCAAAGAAACTTGACCACTCTTCAAGCCAGTTACCAACTGCACAGGAACTTGCAACCTATTTTGCAGATAAAATTAAAAATATTAGAGAAAAATTTGTAGTTACCAATAAGTTTATCCCTGATCCATTTGATACAGCAACTTCATCAGTGCTATCAGCAAAATGCTCTCAATTTCATCTCCCTTCTCTGGAAGAACTAAAAGCTCTAATCAAAACAATCAACAGTAAAGGTACACGAAACGAATCTATCCCGCCTTTTATTCTTAAAAAACATTTTGACTTTTTTGGACCTCTAATACTTTTTCTGATTAACGAAAGTCTACAACACAGTACAATGCCAACGGCCTGGAAAACTTCTATTATTCATCCCATTGTTAAAGATCAAAAAATTGGCAGCTCAGAGAAATCAAATTATAGGCCAATTGCCAATATCCCATTTCTTGCAAAGATAACAGAGAAAATTGTTTTCAATCAAATATCTAACTTTATAGAACAAACAAATACACTTCATCCTAACCAAACCGGTTTCCGGCAACACCATTCCACCGAACATTCCCTAATAGGTATGACATCATCTATACTATACCACCTTGATCACCACTCTTCTGTCCTTTTGATTTCACTAGATCTTTCAGCAGCATTCGACACGGTTGATCATAATCTTTTATTAAACAGATTACAATCTATTGGCATTTCTGAGCAAGTTCTTCTTTGGTTTAGGTCCTACTTTGATAATCGAACCTCTATAGTCTCTTTTAATGATTCTGTTTCTTTGAGTTCTTCTAGCTCCTATGGCATTCCTCAAGGTTCTATTCTATCCCCTCTGCTGTTTAATATTTTCCTTTCTCCCCTTATGACTCTCTGTCAATCTATTGGTTTCTCAGTATTTGCTTATGATGATGATGTACAACTCTTACATCCTCTTGACCCTAAAAATTCATCAGAAATTGACATCATTAATGAAAAACTTAAAAGATTCATTTATGGTTGGACCAAAACAGATTATCCTTAAATATTAATAAAACCAACATTTTACTCTTTCCTTGGAAAGAAAATCACAAAATAGCAGTTTCTATTGATATACAAGGAGTTACGCTCAAACAAGTTAATAAAATCCGGATACTAGGTATCATTTTAGACGAGAATCTTACTTATCACGACCACGTTAGCTATGTGGTCAAGAATACTTTCTATAGGTTACGTCAAATCCGCTCCATTTCAAAATTCCTCTGTCCCAAATCTTTAAATACACTCATTCATTCATTAATTATCTCAAAAATCGACTATTGTAATGCTTTATTTAAAGGAATGGCCCAAAAAGAAATCAGAAGATTACAAATTATTCAAAACACTTCCATCAAATTAATTACGGGGGCGAAAAAGTTTGATCATGTCACCCCGTTACTTCTAAAAGCACATTGGCTCCCTGTGGCACACCGCATTCTTTATAAAATATCTTTACTCACCTTTAAATCATTGCTATATAAAACCCCATCATTTATTTACAAAGTTTTAATTCCATACTCCTCTCAAAAAACTTTAAGATCAAACGAACAACTTTTATTGGTTATTCCCACCCTCAAAATGATTAAAACACAAAGGCAATTCATTTTTACAGTTACAGCACCACAAACTTGGAACTCTCTCCCGCTTTACTTACGTCAGGAGAAAAACTTTGATAAATTTAAAAGCCAACTCAAGAGCTTTCTTTTTAAAGACGCTTTCAATGTTTAATTGAAAAGCCAATTGCTCTTTATAGTAGTAATCCATTCTGTTTAATTATGTATTTTACTCCCAATAAACTAATATGTTTTCCCTTCCCCTTTGTATATTACCCTTAGTTGTTCTTCCTTTTCTATCAGAAAATGTAGTTCTTTCCCTTCCATCCTAATGTTTCCCGTTGTATTTTGTCTATGTTTAAAGATTTTATCTTTTTATTCATGTTTGTTTATGTTTACCCAATATTAATATTTTATGTACATCGCTTAGTAATCAGTGATAGGCGATCAATCAAATAATGAATAAACTTGAAACTTGAAACTTGAAATGCTACTCTAAAAATGTGGATAATTTTCAAGCCATTTACCCATGAAAATTTATTTACTTTATTTTTACTATACTGCTGCAACTAATGCTGGGTTTTACTAAACTCATATAACAGTTGTTTAGATTGTCACCATCATACCAAAGGTTGGCTATTAGTATCTCATCTCCTTCCTACTATGTCTTCATTATTAATGTTGTATTCTAGCAAATGCTTTGTTTTTTTCTAGTAATTTTTGTATGGACCTTCGGGTAGCAATCAGGCAAACAGTGCCAGTTGCTTAAACTCTACATGAGTCCAATCTTTATTCATATTTTATTAAATCATTTTCATGTTAATTTATCTTTTATTTAAAATGAAAGGAACCTCACTTAACTTATAGTGGAGTGCTCCTATATTCTGGGAGAGGAGAATACAGGAGCACTCCACTATAAGTTAAGTGAGGTTCCTTTCATTTTAAATAAAAGATAATTTAACATGAAAATGATTTAATAAAATATGAATAAAGATTGGACTCATGTAGAGTTTAAGCAACTGGCACTGTTTGCCTGATTGCTACCCGAAGGTCCATACAAAAATTACTAGAAAAAAACAAAGCATTTGCTAGAATACAACATTAATAATGAAGACATAGTAGGAAGGAGATGAGATACTAATAGCCAACCTTTGGTATGATGGTGACAATCTAAACAACTGTTATATGAGTGTATTGATGATATAGCAGCAACATTGTTTTTGGCATATAGGGTTTTACTAAACGGCAGTAGAGGTTTCTACTGCTGGCCAGCGAGCTCATAGAATTCCTATCAGCATAGGAGCATGTATCTTGCCAGCCCTTGGTAGAAATCTCTACTGCTGTTTTAAACCTAAGTGGTTTAAAATCTAAAATTTTAGAAAAAATAAAAAGAGGAAAAGAACCCCATCATGTAGACAGAAAAGTAGCATTTAATTCACAGAAGACACAGAACGCCATCATGTATGTAGATGGGAAAGAAACATATCATTCATATGAGACACAGGGTAGAGTGTAGAGACAGGGCTAGCAGGACAACTAGTCTGCATGGAATGGCTACTTACACATGCAAAAAAAAAAAGGGGGAGGGCTTTTGAAACTTATTCTCTTTGAAGGTAATTTTTTGAGGGATCTTTAAAAGTTCTCTCACTTATTTTATTTTTAAACACTATTTATTAAAAGCAAATTACATCACTTTTCCATATAATCACCTGTTTTGCAATACATTTTTCCCAGCGTCCTACTAACTTCTTAATGCCATCAGAAAAGAATGTTTTTGGATGAGTGCGAAAATACAATAGTGCGGAAACCTTTTGAAGAACCCTCGTATTAACAGGGCAGTGCCTAGACTGAAAGCAAATATGTTGCACCCATTTAAAAAAGGCAACATGTGCACCTCTATGGCATTATATAATTACCCCGATGGAAAATGGGCACAGACATTTTACACCAGCACATGGCCATCTAAGGAGTCCTTTTACTATGATGCACTAATGAATTAGTGTAACTTAAGTGCCATGTAGCCCATAGGTAATCTTGGGCTGTACTACATTTAGCATATGCTAAATCTGTTAGCACATCTTAGAAATACAAACAAACACTGCAGCTTTGCCCACCCTCAGGAATGCCTATGAAAAAATACACACTATGGGCTAGATTACTTAAGGCCACGGATTGGATCCAATCCGTGAGTGATCCGATCCGATCCAATCTGTGAGCGATTTGATCCGTGGCAGGGGGGCTGATTCACAAAGCGCCCTCATGCAAATGAGGGCGATCGGAATCACACCCCCAACCGACCGCATGGATCGCTCTCCAGCGATCCTGACGCATGCGCAGACCATCTTCTTTGCCTGTAGCTGGTCTGCGCATGCTCTCCGTGCTGGAAATTCTCGTCTCAACTCTGCACCGGGTGTCTTGGCGAGGGCAGGGGAAGGAGTGCCAGCAACTGTTTGCTGGTAGAGTATATTTCTAAGTGTGTTTGCTACCCGACAATTTTTTAAGTGCCTACATCTGTGTGTAAAATGCTGTTTTATGTGCAATAAGGGAGTAATTCTCAAAAGATTGCCAAAATTTAGAAGCTAGCATGATGTGTGCTAAGCACAAAGTCTGTAGTTAGGCGCCTAACTTTAGGTACAAGCTAGTGTAAATGCTCACACCTAACTGCTGTCATATGTGTAATTCACAGTATTTTATAACCTGTGTGAATAAGTGCTAGGCCAGACCTGCCTATGCCCCACCCGGGTTCATGCTCCTTTGCAGTTGTGCACTATGGATTTTGTGTGCAAAATTTGTACATTCTTAAGCGCAATTAGGTCAATGTCTTGCAAACTTTTCCAAGCCATAGTACACTAAACTCAGGGCCATGGCTGGAAGGCCTCCACATATGTGCAGGGGTTGTTGTGATGATATCATGCATATGTGTGATGTCATCACGTCAACATCCACGCATGCATGGAGGCCCTCCAGACAGGGCCCTGAGATTGTTAATCCTGAAATTACTACCCTGGTGGGGAGGTGAGGAGAGCAGAAGAGGCACCTGCGAGAAGGAGAGGCGCCAGCACAACTGACTTGCCAACATGATGTGCCTCTCGCGCATACCTGAAATCTTGCCGTGACACACAGTTTGCAATACAGTGAATTAGGTGCATAGCTTGATTAGTGCCAATTAACATAAATCATAGTCAATAATTGGTTAATGCCAATTAGTAGCTAATTATTAAATTAAATAACTGACACTATTCTATAACTTGTGCACATAAGTTTATTAGGAGGTAAATGCTTACAAAATGACCCCCCTAAAGGACCGGTTCATAAAAACATGGTTTCATGTAAACATCAGAAAGTTATTATTTTGAAGTCAACAGCCTACTTGAGAATATTTACACCTGGCTTACTTACATTTGCAGTATGGAAATCCATAGTAACCAGTTGCACATTGGGAACAGCGACGACCGATGATATTAGGTCTACAAGGACACTGTCCCCCGTCAGGACTGCAGGTATGGCTATGGGAGCCGGTCTTGTGGCAATTACAGGGCAGTGCTCCATCTTTATAGAAAGCCGTCAACGAGTTTACAACATTTTTGCAGAATTCTGGTGCAGTCACAGAACTGCCAAAATACATAAAAAAAAATACCCCATAAAGAAAGTTGGGAAAGAAAGAGATGGGAAGTGCATCCTACATTAGGAAACAGAATATTCCTACTTAGCCATTAATAGAAAGATGAAGGCTGGTGGAAGCTTGTAGAACCTAACAACTAACTGTTCAAACTATTAAAATAAGAAAAACAAAAATTACAGAAAAATTTAAAAACGTGCTTTTTATTTTATTTGGTACATCTGAAAAATAACTCTACACTAGGGGCATCTGAGGGCAAAAGGGACTTATATTTAATTAATACCACACCAAATTTCTGGAATATTTCATTTAAAATAGGTTTCTGTTCAACAGCATTCCCATTTAAAAGATCCACTCATCAAAAACACGGGTGATTAGGAATATTCCTGAATATTTCTAACACACATACATCAAGAAGTGATAGTCATCCTGCATCCCTTACAGGTTTTACATCATGGTTGTTCTGAAAGTCTGGAAGAATATCTCCTGCTCTGTTTGGAAAAATATCACAAATTCCCTCACCTGGAATGGGATCCAACTGGTTCACTGGTTCATAGTGTCTGTGATGTCATTTGTGACCTCACAGCCAGTATTATGACTCTCTGACAGTCTGTTGAAGACCACAAAGAGAGCAGCTTGAAGAATTTCAAAGGGAGTGATTTAACAGTACAATCAGAATGAATGAAGTACCACGGAAGTCATCATGGGTTCAGTCTTTAAATTAGATCTTCAGTTCCAATATTCATAGTTAAGTGAGCTGTGCTCATTGCTTAAAAGTGACATCCAATAACTAGATTCAGCACCCATGATTCCAAGTTTTTGAGAGAAGCTCTGGTGTATTTGCCCAGCCCAGAAATATCTGTGCACGGACCAAACTAAGTAAGATGAAGGAAGGTTGGGGTTGGGGATAAACAATAGGAGAAAAAAAAAGTCCTCAGACAGTTATGAATAAAGGCTCATAGCATCAGAACCTGCCTGGATCAAAAGAAAAAATAGCTTGTAGAGAGTCTGCTTATGTCTGTGACTCCCAGACTGGGGTTGAAACCCTATATGGGATCATATCGTCAATGTATTAGGTCACAGAAACAGGGCCACATCGTTCTCTCTGAACTACTGTGAATTAGGCCCAGTAGTGGCAGTCAGAATGGGGATTTCTGTTAAACTGGAAACCCATGACGAGCTCTGGGATCTGTGGGCGTATACCGACACACAGGACCTGCACTATTTCATCTCTGGAAGATACTGTTGCCTCCATCACCGCTGCTGCATTTCTCTTTTGGATCAGTGGGGGAAGAAGTGAGGGAGGGAGGGAAGACCTGCCATTTTGTCTGCATCATCATCATCTAAGATCATGTGAATTTTCAGTGGTTAAAATGGGGTCATATTGGAAAAAGTTTGGAAAACACTAGTTTAAATCATTTTGAGGTTTGTTCTGGTATTTCTTTTCAGCGAATTGTTTTTGGGAACAGGAAAAAAAAAAGGATTTGGGATTTAGTTTAGCCTTTTCAGTAGCAGTTCAAGGTGAAACATATTGGTAGCCTTAAGCTCTCATCAATAGCAAAAGCACCATTTTCATCCCGTAATCAGTCCTTCTATTAGTGGAATTAGAAAAGGTTCAAAGAAGAGCGATCAGGATGATAAAGGGGATGGAATTCCTCTCATATGAGGAAAGACTAAAGAGGTTAGTGCTCTTCAGTATGGAAAAGAGATGGCTAAGGGGAGATATGATGGAAGTCTATAAAATCCTGAGTGGTATAGAATGGGTACAAATGAATCAATTTTTTACTCCATAAAAAATTACAAAGATTAGGGAATCCTGATGAAGTTACAGGGAAACGGGAGGAAATTTTTTTTACTCAAAGAACGTGTCACCAGAGGATGTGTTAACACTGGTTAATGTAGCTGGGTTTAAAAAAGGTTTAGACAAGTTCCTGGAGGAAAAGTCCATAGTCTGCTATTCAGACAGACATGGGGGAAGCCAATGCTTACCCTGGGATTGGTAGCATAGAATTTTGCTACTATTTGGGTTTTTTGCCAGGTACTTGTGACCTGGATTGGCCACTGTGAAAACAGGATACTGGGCTAGATGGACCATTGGTCTGACCCAGTATAGTTATTTTTATGTTCTTAACCCTTTCAGGACCATAAGGATCGTAGGCCAATTTTTGTGGTTTTGACGACATTTTTATGGTAAAAAGGGCTTGCAGATGCCAAAAAATTGATTTTTATTGTGAAATATCATTATTTTTTTAAAAAAAAATCACACTTCTGGCTTATGGACAGTGTGGCAAGTGAATCTTCTCGTCAATCTGGCAACGACGCTAATGAATGAATGTCGGAACCAGTTTGTTTACATAAAGGCAGTATCATATGGAATCCGTACATATCAAATTTAGAACTGTAGACTATCCCAATCAAAATTTATAGGATTTTAAAGTTATGGGACAAATATGTCCCTTGGTCCTGAAAGGGTTAATGACTTCTGGTGCCCATTATCCTGAATTTGAGGTTAGTTCTGTGTGAGAAAACCAAGAGTGGATCTTTGGACATAAACACCTCATTTTTCACACAGTATACAATACAATGATGTCAGTTCACTCAGGCCAGCTCAAAAAAGCTAATCCACTCCTGATTTTGTCCTATTACATCAGTGGTTGCCAATGTGTAGCCCCCGAAGTCCACCACTGTGGCCGTCAAAGATTTGGTTGATATTTATATCCTCTACATCCCAAAATCTGTGCGGATTACATAACAAACGCAATGCATAGCAAACGCACAAAACAGCACATGCTCAACAGCAGAATCATATCACATATTAAGAGAAAGCTTATTGAAAATAATATGTCATCATACATTTACTCTTCAAATTCTGTAAATGTACTAATTTCAGTCTTGCCCACTTGATATAGTAATTGAAATAATCTCTTAAATGTGTTTACTTAGGTGTTTCATTTATGTAATTTGCTATTGTGAGTTTTTAAAATATATCCCTGAAGTGTTGCAGATTCAATATCAGTATTAATTTTTGATGTTTAATATCCAGTCTGAGCAAGCAGGTCAAGGCGGTTTACAAAATTAGTAGAGAAGAATGGTGAATACCTGGAATTTTGGAGGAGAGATCTCGTGCTTGGAGAGAGACTTTCACTGCACTGGCTTAGAACATCAGCGGTGCCCTAGATGGCTTCTACTACATCATCAAGTGGGGTCGTTGTTTGTTCATTAGGTTATATAAATATCTGTTTGTGTTTTATTATGGATTTTGTTTTGTTTTTTACATTAAGTGTAACTGTAGTCTATAAGGTGTATGAGACAAATCAATCCATCAACTTTATTAAATGGAAAAGGAGGCTTCTGACAGGTAAGAAAAAAACACCAGGAGAGGAGGGACAGGGGAGATATGATACAGACATTTAAATACTTGAAAGGTATTAATATAGAACCAAATATTTTCCAGAGAAGAGAAAATGTAAAACTAGAGGGCATAATTTGAGGTTGCAGGGAGGAAGACTCAGAAGCAATGTTAGGAAATTCTTTTTCACAGAGAGGGTGGTAGATACCTGGAATGCCCTCCCAAGGGAACTGGTGGAGAAGAAAACAGTGATGTAATTCAAAAAAGTATGGGATAAACACATGATCTCTAATTGGAAAACAAAGGATGTAAATTAAAGAGCTAAGGCTGGTGCTAGTAATGCACAGACTTGCACGGTCTGTATCCCATATGTTGTAATTTGATGTAGTATGGACAGGGGAGGGAATCAATGGGAACTCCACTAACTTGGAACATGAGGATGTCACTGGCCAGACTTTATAGTTGATATCCTGCAAACAGGCTAGTTGGATAGGCGGGAGTGAGCTTGGATGGCAACTTTAGCATTTGGAACCTAGGACAATATCAGGTGGGCTTTACGGTCTATGACCCAGAAATATCAAAGAGACAAGTTAATTTAATCATGTATTTTTAATGGGTATAACTAATGGCAGTAGACTGGCTGAATCGTTCAAGTCTTTATCTGCTGTCATTTACTATGTTACTATGTTAAATATTCTAACTGCAAATCTTACCTCTGTGGCTTTGTGGGGGCTTCATAATTGCCTATCATAACATAGAATATCCAAAGACTGAAAAAAAATAATGCTTACTCAATGTGAAAGCTGTTGCTTCCACAGTTAGTGATAAAGTCAAACGACTTATCCAAAGGTTTTTCCTGGAGTAGGTCATAATTGTAGTTATCAGCCGGAATAATCAAAACATGATCCTGCAAGAACAACAGCAATGGCATTGGAATGTCTGTAAAACAGAGGGATATTAAAAGTGTTAACAAATGTATCAGTAGCACTGGATTTTCTGAAATGAGGCAGTGGCCATGATGACAGTGTTACGAATGCAGCATATGTGTAAGTAGTTCTGGAGAGAGTGCTAGCTGCTAGGGCTGAACTTTGAGACTTTTGTCATTCAGTGCACATGACAAAATGGAATGGCCTTGTTCAAACCTAGGAAGGTGTTTTCTTATCTTATCTTCCTTTCCCCTCTTCCTATTTTTTCCTGATATGAATGAGCCCCATATACCATAGAGATGTCCTTTTACCTCCCAGCATTAAGAAGTGTCTTTTTTCCAGAGTTCCTGGAAAAGCAAGCTTCGTTCTACTCACTCTTTATACCAAGAGGGTTTCACTACAGATTCTTCACACTTCCCCTTCTCAGTATAGGTGTATCAAGCAGAAGATTTTTTTTCTTAACCTCTCTCCCTCCCTGCCCCATTTCTGGTCTGTTTTCTTTCATTGAGTTTTGGTTTTCTGTTATTTTGTTTCAACACATACTTTAATGAATTACTGCACATCAAGGGCTAAATTCTATATGATGTGTCCAAAAAACTGTACTTAAAGATATGTGCGGTTTATAGAATAATGCTTATGACCAGGAACTGTGACTAAATTTAGGAATGGTATCTATTCTAGCAAATAGTGCACAAATGAATGAGTAAACTCGGTTTAGAGCACACAAATACTATCAATAAACACTTGTCCCTGAACTACTGTGCTTAAAGTTTGGATCTTCAGAGGTTTCCAAGGTGAGCTTCGTATAGATTTTATGAGGACTAGTTCACCATCACTTCTTCATTGTTGCATTTTAAAAATCTAATAATATGACTTTTGTTACTAATAAATCTTCATAGACTTTAATACTTATGCCCCAGGCACATTAGATAGATGCCTATGGCCTGGCAGCCCTAGGTAGGCCCACTCTTGCTATTGGAAGCTAAGCAGGGTTAGGCCTGGATGGGGACAACTGGGGAATACCGGCTGCTGTAGGTTACAGGGCCCTATGTTGGGCAGCAGCAACATAGTGGAGCCACACATTGCACAGGAGAAGGCAATGGCAAACCACTCTTGTACTCTGCCTTCAAACATCACAGCCATGGTTCGGTAGTCAACTTGAAGGTATATTTACATATTAGATAGACTGTGAGCCTACCAGGACAGATAGGGAAAAATGCTTCAGTACCTGAATAAATTCATGAAAACCATTCTGAGCTGCCCTGGAAGTATAATGAGCTTCTTAAGTGGTGCTTGATAAGATTGGAGAATGGCTTGAGAGCCATTTTTGTTTGCAGGTGTAGCACTCTCTTTAGGGCTAAACAGAGTGGAAATTTTCAGGAGGAACTTGGGATAAGAGTATGCTACGAAATCCTCTGTCTGAATAGGCAGCTGTGCAGACGAAGTCAAATTTTGGACAGAGGGAATATCATCCTCAGGGTCTGACCATGCTCCTGGAGAAGTTGAGAAATGAAGAGGAGAGAAACAGAGAGATGTCAAAGGGCCCCAGTCTGGATCCTGGAGAGGATCTGAAGGTGGGAAAGAGACGGGCCCTGACGGGGTAGATGGGAGGACTGATCTGCCTATAAGGAAGCCTGTTGCAGAGGTATGGAAACACAGGTGTAGGAGTTGGCAGGGATAGAGGACTTGGCTGGAGGAAAGCAGTACTATCTTGAATGAAGTGCTGCAGGAGTATTAAAAAGTAAGATGACTGGGGTATCTGCTGGTGAGATGACTGGGGTATCTCTTGAGTGAGAAGAGGCCTAGGGGGTAGCAAGGAGGGCTGCTTTGGAGGAATAGGATCTACAAGGAGTTTTCTTTTCTTTTTTACCTGGTAATTGGTAGGAAGTGACAAGGAAGGAGGGGGGGTTGGGTTTTGAAATGTGGGAAGTAGTAATTGTCTGAAAATATTGATCTGCGATAGGGAAAGACCGCGAGACCAAAACTGAACCCATGGGAGACTTCCTGCTGCTGGCACTTAGCTGAGTGAGAAGGTCACGAGCCAGCAGCTTGAAGAGGAGCCATTGAAGTCGGAGGTGAGGGGGTAGCGGCTCTGCCTCCTTTTGACGGTCTGATCCTCTTGAATTTTTTTTTTTTTTTAATCTTTATTCATTTTCATATCTTACAACAAGTGTAAGATATTCAATCAGAGAATTCTTACAAATCACTTGACAGTCTTATCTATTATTTTCAAAAGCATATAAAAGAACCCCTCCCTCACCCATCCCATCCATTAGGAATAAACCAATTAAAACATATAGCATACATCCCAATCCCACACTAAT
This sequence comes from Geotrypetes seraphini, assembly GCF_902459505.1. NCBI lineage: Eukaryota > Metazoa > Chordata > Amphibia > Gymnophiona > Dermophiidae > Geotrypetes > Geotrypetes seraphini. The sequence continues at coordinate 139,588,298 of NC_047085.1, forward strand.
TATACTCTTATATAATAAAAAGGTGTTTAATGTATCTAATCATTAGAATATGTAATCAGTGGCCCCCAAATCTTTTTAAAATTATTATAATTTCCTTCCTGTATAGCAAGCACTCTCTCCATTTTATAAATATGACAGACTGAATTCCACCAAAAGGTATAAATAAGTTTAGTATAATCTTTCCAATTTCCAGTAATATGTTGAATGGCAACCCCCGTCAGTATTAGCAAAAGTTAATTGTTATTTGCTGAAATTTGACTCTTCAATCTCATAGATGTTCCAAATAAAATTGTATCATAGGATAGGGCAACATGATTTTTTAACAGTGAATTAATTTGAGACCAAATTAACTTCCAAAAGGCATTTACATAGGGACAGAAAAAAAGTAAATGATCTAAAGTCCCAGCATCTAAATTACAATGCCAGCATCTATTAGACCTAGAGCTATCCAACTTCTGTAAACGAACTGGGGTCCAAAAAGCTCTATGCAACAAAAAGAACCAAGTTTGTCTCATAGATGCTGACCTTGTACAGTCAAACCTCGGTTTACGAGTAACCTGTTTTGCGAGTGTTTTGCAAGACGAGCAAAACACTCAGCAAACTTTTGACTCATAAACCGAGCATTGACTCGATTTGCGAGCCCCCACCCAACCCGACCTGACTGCGGGAACCAACAGTATTGCTCCCCTCGAGGCCACTGGCGCTGCTCCCTCCCTTCAAAATCATCTCCTCCCGATCTACTGACCGGCCCTGTCCTTACCTGTCTGCCACCAGAGTTAGAAAGGGCCTGCCGCCAGTCTACTGCTGAGCCTTGAGCATCTGCGCATGCTCAAGGCCTTCTGGATCTCATCCTCACCGAGATTCTCATGAGACTCGAGATCTCATGAGAATCTCAGAGAGGGTGAGATCCAGAAGGCCAGAGCATGCGCAAATGCTCAAGGCTCAGCAGCAGACCGGCGGCAGGCACTTTCTATCACCGGCTGTGCAGGGGTAAGGACAGGGCCAGTCGGGGAGGGGGGGGGAAGAGGCGATAGCAGCACCGGTGGCCTTGGGTGGAGCATGTGAGTCAGGGTGCGTCTGGCAGGAGTGAGCCAGCACTTGAGAGTCCCAGCAGAGGGGGTAGTGGCATTCGGGGGGGTGGGGCAGCGTCCGGGAGCAGCAGAGCCAACAGTGTCCAGTCGGGCTCTGTGGCGGCAGCGGCGTTTGCTGAGGCAGCGAACAGCAGCTGAGGAGGAGAATAGGAGGAGCCGCGTGGATGGGTCTGTGGCAGAGGCAGCGGTGGAGGCGTCCCTAATGGTAATTAAGTTTTTGGGGATGTGGAACAAATTGTTCAAGTTTACACTAACTCTTATGGGAAAAGTTGCTTTAATATACGAGTGTTTTGGTTTAAGAGCATGCTTCTGGAACAAATTATGCTCATAAACCAAGGTACCACTGTACTTCTTATTCTCCAAGACCAAAGTCGTGGCCATTGAGAAGCAGAAATTTGGTGCCTAATCTCAATGCTCCAAATATCCCTAAGACCAGTTTTGTGCTTTTTATTCAAATATCCATACAACAATTTATACCACTGTGCGGCTTGGTAACCCAAGAAATCCGCCTGAAACCATAGGAATTCCAAACTATACTGAGTCTTAAGATCTTTCCATTCAGGGAACCCCTCCTGAATAGCCTGCTTCAATTGCAAACACTTAAAACTTTGTGATTTAATTAAACCATATTTATGTTGCAACTGTGAAAAACTAAGCAGTGAACCATTTGAAACAACATCATTTAAAGTCTGTATACATGCAATAATCCAATGCTTCCAGACAATTTTAAATCTGCCAATTTTAATCTTGGAGTTTAGCCAAATGGATTGATTTAATGATTTAGAAATTGGATTTGGTGATAAATTACTAACATAACATAAAGTTCTCCAGGTATCAAGCAAAATTCTATTTTCTTTATATTTCCTGGGCAATTTTATACTTATAAGATGAGACAAATGCAAAGGAAACAGGAGTCGCCATTCTAAATGTAACCAATCTGGGACAGTCTCCATGAGCTCTGGGAGGATCCAATACATACCCTGTCTTAAAATATAGGCTTGATGATACTTATAAAAATTTGGAAAATTTACCCCTCCCTCCACAATTGTCTTTTGTAAAGATACTAAAGCAATTCTAGGTCTTTTACCCAACCAAACAAATTTAGTAAGAATACCATTTAACTTTTTGTAAAATGACCTCTGAAAAAAAATTGGTATCATACTCATTTGATAACAAACCACAGGCAATATCATCATTTTAATAGTTTGAACTCTCCGCCACCAAGAAAGATGTAAAGGATTTCATTGCTCACACATTTCTGATATTTTCTTTAATAAAAATTTTTCATTCTCCTTCACTGTGTCCTCTATTCAGTTTTTGATAGTAATACCTAAGTATTTTAATCCATCTTCTTTCCAAACAAATGAGAATGATTCAAATAATCCTTTGGTACAGTGAACATTGAGCAGAAGAACTTCAGACTTACTCCAATTGATCTTATATCCAGAAAATTTTCCAAATTTCTCTATTAATTCAAGTAAACATGGAATGGTAATTTCTGGGTCCCTCAAATAAAGCAGTACCATATCATCCGCATAAGCAGAGAGCTTATATTCCCAATTCAAATAAGGAATGCCTCGTATCCCCTTTGCCTGATTAATGGCTATTAACAAGGGTTCAAGAACAACATCAAAGAGCAAAGGAGATAAAGCAAGTTAAACCGATCTGTCAAACTATTATTTAATATATAATCTTGCACCAGGAGAGCTATACGGTGTCTGAATCATTTGAATAAAACCAGAACCTATACCAAACCATTCTAAAGCCTGGTACATAAAAATCCATTCAACTCGATCAAAGGCTTTTTCTGCATTCAAAGAGATCAAAAAAGCCGGATCATTCATGTTTTTTGTCAAATTAAATGAAAAGCCAATCTAGTATTATTAGAAGAATGTCTCTTTGCAACAAATCCTGTTTGGTGAGTATCAATAATAAAAGGGAGAGCTATAGCCAAACGTAAAGCCAATACTTTAGCAATAAGTTTTCCATCTATATTTATTTAACGAGATAGGCCTGTAATTTGAAACTAAAGTAGAATCTCTGTTTGGTTTTGGCAAAACAATAATTAATGAATCAGCCATAGTACCTGTAATACAACCTCTATTCAGTTGATATTGATATAAATTTAACAAATATGGCAAAAGGGTATTTATAGAACTCAACAGTATAACCATCACCACCTGGAGCAGATCCAACTCTGAGATCTCAATGCTATTTCTAATTCTTTTAAAGATACAGTGGAACCTCGGTTTGCGAGTAACCCGGTTTGCGAGTGTTTTGCAAGACGAGCAAAACACTCAGCAAACTTTTGACTTGCAAAACAAGCACTGCCCCGATAAACGAGCACTTACAGTCCAGGAAGCGCCACTTTGGGGGATTCCTCTTCCGGCCATCCTTCCACGTCGGGTGGCTTCCGCAGGTTGGAGGACCTCTGGGCCTGCGTGGTTGGGTGCCGTCCTGCATGCACGTTGTGTGTGACGCGCACAGCGTCAATCATCGGCGTTGTGCGTGTCATGTGCTGCGTACGGGTGGGGCAGCGCTCGGATGCGTGGGCTCGGGTGGGGGCTCTCCAACATGCGAGAGGCATCCAACATGGAGGGCTGGCCGGCGGATGGAGGTGGTATCCCTCTGAAGCGGCACTGCGGGGTTCTCCGGCGGCTGGTGGACATTAGAGGCATCCCCCCGAAGCGGCACTGTGGGGTTCTTCTTCGGATGACGGACGGAGGAGATGGCGCTGAAGCACCCGGCACCCGACAGTTACAGACCCCGGGTTTTGGAACAAATCGTTGCTGTTGCCACTATTTTCTATGGGGAACTTTGCTTTCATAAACGAGCATTTTGGATTACGAGCATACTCCTGGAACGGATTATGCTCGTAATCCAAGGTACCGCTGTATAGGTTTTTCTAAACTTCTTTTTATATGATCAGGAATCTTCGGTCCATTAAGTAAACTTAAAAATTCTAAACCATCCTGTTCTCTGTTTCCATAAGACTCGGAAGAATACAAAATCTTTATAAAAAATTGCTGTAAAATATGCCCAATTTTAGAATGTGTACCTCCTTGTTTATCTTTAATTGTAATAATATTCGTTTTCCTCTTTTTTACTTTACGATAATTTGCTAGTAATCTTCCTGCCCTATTTGAGTTACCATAATACTGAGCTTGCTGACAAAACAAATCTTTCCTTACAAATTGAGAAGATATCTCATTATATTTTGCTTTTAATAAGATTTGTAAAGTATGTTGTTCCCACCTATTAATTAATTTGTTTTCCAATATCTTAATTTCTTTCTCTAAGTCAGAAAATTGTTTTTTAATATATGCCGAATAAGAAATAATATTACCTCTCACAGTTGCTTAAATGCATCCCATAATGTTTCAATACTTATATCAACAGAGGTATTAATTTGGAAAAATTAAATCATTTTCAATTTAAAATCTTCAAGAAATTTTTAGTCAGCAAGCAAAGCATTATCAAATCTCCAAACTGATTTAGGACAAACTTATTCATCAGATTGCAACTCAATCCACACTCCACCATAATCAGACAAAATAATAGGATCTATAATGGCTTTTGTCACACTCTGAACTATTCTATTAGAAACAAAAATATAATCAATTCTTGAAAAGGAATTATGGATCTGTGAACAAAAAGAAAATTCTCGATCATTAAAATGAAGAATACGCCATATATCTATTAAATCACAAGATTGTATTAAATTATCTAGTCCTAACGATTTTATAATTTTACTTGGTATTTTATCAATAATTGGATCCATTACAGCATTGAAATCTCCAGCCACTACTAAATTAGAAGCAGCCAGTGGTAGTAATAACTGCTGTAAATGTTTTAAAAACTCAATTTGATTCAAATTTGGAGCGTACACATTGAATAAATCCAGGGTAATATTTCCCATATCCATTTTAACATGTACCCATCTTCCTAAAGGGTCTGAAGCAATCATTTGAAAATCAGCTGAACACTTCCTATTAACTAAAATAGCAACCTCAGCCTTTTTCCCCACTGCTGGGGCAAAAAAACTTTCAGAAACCCAACCTCTTTTCAGTTTCTTAGATTCTATTAATGACAGATGTGTCTCTTGGATAAAATATACATCAGCATTTTGCTTCTGAAGGGAAGCTAACATTTTCCTCCTTTTGATTGGATGATTTAGGCCATTGACATTTAAGGAAAAAACCTTAATCTCCATCTAAAGTCTCATATAGAAACCAGCAATAATATGTAGACTTGATACTATTGAAATGACCAGACACCATCACACCTAATAAGTTTAATAATAAATCGAATTGATGCAATATCCCCCCATCATCTATAAATTCATTACCCCTAATTCTAACAAAACCCCCAACCCTCAACCCTCCCAAACCTCCCCCTAAAATTGATTGTCTTGGAACACGCATAGGACATATAATCACAATACCCTCTCAGGCAACATAATAAACAAATCCATCTTCTTAAAGAAAAATATGATATTAATTCATTAATACCCTAAACATCAATAATACAATTTAAAATCTCAGATATTAGAATAATCACCCAATCAATCATATATATTTATCAAATACAGTCACACTCAATAAACATAAGTAGTGATTAATAAATCAATTATATTCCCAAATTAAAAGAAACATAAAGAAAGCTCCTTTTTAATCAACCAATTAATTAAATTAATCAATTGAGAAAAACACACTTTTAAACATTTGAAAATTAAAATTTCATAAAACTATCAAAAGAGATCTTATAAAATAAACTCATAAATTATCCCCAATCATCATTATAATTACAATATATCTATTGAATCCCCTTTAAAAAGATACTAAAAATGGATATCTCAAGTTCAAACTTAATATTTTGCAATCATAACTAATATACAATTAATTATAGCAATCTACAAGAATATTATAAATAAAATCAATTAAAACAGTAGCTTAAGTCAAATTTCATTAAATCATAACCCATTAAAACCATATAACATTTCATCCGAAAAAGCAGAAATCCATCCTCACTATTAAATTATTGTCATTTAAATAACTTCATATATTATTCCATTCAGTGTATCAGAGTCCTGATAAACCCTAGAAAGAAAAGTCTAAAAGAAGAGAGCAAAGCAAGAAACAATATACCTAATAAGCTGCACTCTCATAGTACAAAAGAGAATAGTAATAAAGAAAACTCTCAAATATTTTCTATAAATCCTGGCAGAAACCTATTTCCACCAATTATAAGCAAAGATTAATCCCAAATTAACAATGTAATAGGATAAAAGAAACAAAGATCTCCCAAATCTCTTCTGTTCCTCTGATCTTAAATGAACCTTTAAGTAACCATTGGCTCCGAAGTAAGCAGAAAATCCTTTAATTTCTCTGGATCCTCAAAATAAATGGATTTATTTCCAGTTGTAACCCTCATCTTGGCAGGATAGTATAATCCATATTTGAAACCTTTTTCTCTCAGCTGAGATCTAAGCTGTAGAAACTGTTGCCTTGTAGCTGCAGTGCTCTTAGCAAAATCTGGTAAGAAAAGTAATATAGACCCCTTATAGTTAAGGTTTTTATCCGCTTTGGCCAAACTTAAAATTTCAAAGGCTTGTTGGAATCTCAGAAGCTTGAAAATAAGTGGTCTTGGCTTTGCTTGATTTGTGGACCGCTGAGATGGAATTCTATGAGCTCTTTCCATTTCTAGGGGGAATTTTGAGCTCAACTGTAGCAACTTAGGTAGTAAAGTTTCCAAAAACTGAATAGGATTCCCCCCCTCCAAATTCTCCGCTAAACCAATAATTTTCACGTTCTTTCTGCACCCACAGTTCTCATAATCTTCAAGTTGCTTTTGTAGATCTTTGATGGTTTTAGTATCTTCCTTACACTGTGCAGCCGTTATCTCCAACTGCTCCATTTTAGATTCTAACACAGCCACTCGCTGATTAGCCACCTCCATCTATCTATTAGTGTGACCACCTCCTCCTTCACTTCCTGTATGCTATCCGCATTACTTTGAATCATGCGCTGTATTTTCCTGAGCTCTGCCATAATTTCTTTTTTGTCCAGCTCCTCCTCTTCCAGCAATGGGGCTTTCGACGGCGTCACCTGATCATGTTTAACACGCTTCGCTGTGCCAGACGCCATAAAAGCCGCGTCAATTTTTGATTGCCGCACATTAGCCATCTTCCACACCGAGAATATAGATACTGAGAGCCCAAAAGAAGACAGAAGGTAAACTTAAATGTTCAATTTGTTGCCTGGTATAACGGAGCAGTGCGACTACACCTTCATCTTGTGCGTGCGCCAAGCCATGCCCTCCTCTGAATTTTTTTGATTTTCTGTCGGGGATTGGCAGGTCACCTCCCACAATGGGGGAGGGAGCAGGAGAAATCAATGGCAGTTGTGATCCAGAAATCTCCATGTCAGATCACAAAGCAACAAAGCTGAATACACTGCTGTCAGCCTCTAAAGTTGGGGAGACTCCATGGTAGTCCAAAAGAGCTGCTGGTTTGCTCAGGTTATAAATTTTGTTGAGCTGGCAATTCAGATGTTTTGTTCCTTGATTTTTCACCTTTTTTTTTTTTTAAGGCTCTGTGAAGAGATGGTGTTGACTGTCTTTTGCTCTCTTTTCTCTTTTGCTCTTCTTTTTTTAAAACTAATTTTGTGTGTGTATGTGGCAGTCCCTGTGCATGCCCAGTAAGTCAAAAGCTTGCTTTAGCGAGGGGAGAGCACCGACACACAGAACCAGTCTATGGACTTCACCATCAAGTGTACCTACATCTCCTCTGCTTGTTTCTGGAGAAAGATAACTATATTATCTACCATCCTTACCAAAACATGCTACTTAGAGTTAGTAAGGGCTGGATTCTGTAAATGGCATCTAAATCGTAAATGTAGGTACCTAAGTTCTTTAGAGAATCGTGCCTAGCAGTGCCTATATCATATATACTGTTTAACAAAACCTACCTTTTATAGAATCAGGTAGGCATCTATTGGCCAATTAAATTAATTTGTTAAAGCTCATAACTGAAGCTATTAAGGTGGTTTGGGCAATTAAGGTAGGTGCCTAACTTTGGGCGCTTCTTATAGAATCTGGCCCTAAGTCCCTACAGAGATTAACGCATCTCTTTATAGAATCTTTTAGAAGTTAGATATTTGTTGCGGTATTCATCTATATTCCTTATCTTTTGTGAACCGCATAGAACTTAGGGGTATAGAAGTGAGTTTTATGTTATGTTATTAGGAGGCTCATTTTCAAAGCATTTTAGACAAGTGTCTTGCAAACTTTGTGAAGCCGCAGCACACTAAACGTAGTGACTGCGGTTTGAGGGCATCTGGAAGTGAGCGGACGTCAACGCAATGATGTCACATGCATGCATGATGTCATAATGTCAGTGTCCATGCATGTGCGAAGGTTCTCCAGACGAGGCCCTGAGCTGCTAGTGGGGGTGCTGGAAGGAAAGAGACGCGGAGAGAAGGAGAAGTGCTGAGACATGTCCTGTAGGCAATCAGCCGGTGCCAGCGCCTCTTCTCCTCCCTGGCATCTTGCTGCACACCTGGAATCTCGGGCGGCACACTGGTGTGCCACAGCACACAGTTTGCGATATACTGACTTAGACAATTTGCTACTATGGAACTTTGTAATTCTAAGTTCTTTGAAAATATGCCTCAAAGCCACTTTAAAAGTGCGCCATCAGGCTAGCACGGCAGAGGAGGCTGCTGAATCACAAAACATATTTCTGAATTCTCAATAATGCTAACATTCTTCTGGAGACCAGGGCTGGCTAAACTACAGACCAGATAACGCATCGGCTAGGGGGTGCCAAATGACTGAGTTTGTTGTGATGTCACTGGCCTTACAGGTTAAGCTGGCCCAAAATTTACCTGGTATGTGGAAGATGAATATCTAGAAAAGAAGATCCGGCTATGGCTTTGGACATCCCTCTTCCCCAGTCAGCACATTACAGTGATTCTCCTCCCTGAGAACACACTACTGCACTGTTCCTCCCCTCCCATTTCCCTCCCCTCGTAGTACATTGCACCTCACAGACTCTGAGGTTTTGGGGTTTTTTTTAGTTCAATCTTTATTAAATTTTAACACGTTACAAAATAAACAAATATACCATATATTTATACTTGCAATAGGAAATTATTAACAATAACACATCAATATCTTATCCCCATCCCTCCCTTACCCAAACCCCACCTCCTACCCTTCAACCCTCTCTCCCTTCCTTTTCTCTTTCTCAACCAACAGACATAGGCGAAGCTCACACCCGAACTTTGTTTCTCCACCGGTCAGAGGCTGTAAATTTAATAGTCATCACCAACATCTTTTCTCACATCAAGCAGCTCTATGGGGTAAAGACCTAGAACAATTACACGTGCCTACTACCTATAGAGAATTCAGGAAACGTCTAAAAACACATCTGTTCCTGAAATACTTAGGAAACCAACCTATACAATCCTAGCCCTCAACAAATGATCTCTAGAACTGTCAATCACCAAGTCTATACTTTGTTGATTCCACTCTATCTGTAACATCTTTAATCATTGTAAACTGCATAGAACTTCACGGTCCTGCGGTATATAAATAAATTTTAATTATTATTTGTCTGGCAGGTCATTCACACTATCACACATACTGTTTAACAAAACCCTAGTCTAAAGCAGTGTTTTTCAACCTTTTTATACCTATGGACCGGCAAAAATAAAATAATTTTTCTGTGGACCGGCAACAGTCCGTGGACCGGCGGTTGAAGAACACTGGGCTAAGTCGTGGGCCAGACCCCGCCCATCTCTACCCAATCTCCACCCCAGACTCCGCCCCCATAATAGTACTAATTGCACCTTGCACGTCCTGTGCCTCATCTGGAAGCCTTCCCTCTGACGTTGCAATGTCAGAGAGAAGGCTTCCGGTTCAGGCACAGGATGCCCGTAGGAGCCACTGCCCGTGGCTTTGTGCACTGAATCAGTTAGGAAGAGGGAGCTGGCTTGAAGATAACGCCGCATCGATCGCACCAGCGGTTAAAGAACACTGTTTTGGGCCTGATGCATGTGCTGGCCTTGTGGACCGGCAGGAAATTTCTGTGGACCGGCACCAGTCCACGGACCGGTGGTTGAAGAACACTGGTCTAAAGGGTTCCACACATCCTTAAATGAGGTCATATTTCCAGACTTTTCAGCTAAATTAGCTTCATATCTGTAAAAGAGACTTATTGTCTCCCACCAAAAATGATACTTTCAAAGTGTAAAGTCTTTCCAGTTCTTAACTATTGATTGCAATGCCACTCCACTTGCTGTCAATAAATTTGTTGATGTAACTCATGCTCCACTTATCACCAAAAAATAACCAACAAATATTCAGAATAAAGCTGCTAATAGTGGAAGGAAACAGGCTGAAAGGCAAGTAACTAACATGGAGAAAAAGACCTCAGTGTTTCAAGGAAACAACCAAGAAACTATATGTTCAGTTATAAACTGCCATACAAAACACATCCCAGGTCAAAAAACTCCATGGAAAAGATTCATAAAGATACAGTTTAAAATACACAAGTTAAACTGCAAAAAAACAGCAAAAAACTGTAAAAACTTGCACTTATCTTCCATTCATCTCCCACAAGCAGTGGAAATAAATATCCATTGCTCCAATACGGAACCAGACACACTTTTTTCTTTGAAAAGTGTGTCTGGTTCCGTATTGGAGCAACGGATATTTATTTCCACTGCTTGTGGGAGATGAATGGAAGATAAGTGCAAGTTTTTACAGTTTAACTTGTGTATTTTAAACTGTATCTTTATGAATCTTTTCCATGGAGTTTTTTGACAGGGATGTGTTTTGTATGGCAGTTTATAACTGAACATATAGTTTCTTGGTTGTTTCCTTGAAACACTGAGGTCTTTTTCTCCATGTTAGTTACTTGCCTTTCAGCCTGTTTCCTTCCACTATTAGCAGCTTTATTCTGAATATTTGTTGGTGATTTTTTAGATTTTTTTGGATATTCAGCTTGTATACTTTTTGATAAATTGCTATTTTTTTCAACCACTTATCATCAAGCCATATGATAAAGGCATATGGATTTCCAATATACTTTGTATAATGCATATGCATCTGGTTGCACTTACCAAAATAAGTGATTTTCCATGAGGTATTCTCACAGTCACAGATATTTGAAGGTCAGATAAATCCAGTGCAATACGGTTGTCTGCAACTACAGGATTCCGACAGCCAAACACATGAGGGCAGAAGGAAGCATTGAACACACCTGAGGCAAATTTAAAGTGATTTTAGAGAATTATTTTCTAGGGATAAGGTGCCAGTACACGTATAGGCAAAACTAACTCCACTAGTAACAAAAAAGCTGTGCACGATACTAAATAGAAGCCACAGACAGCAGCAAAAAAAGGTCTAATGGACCTTCAAAGTAGCTAACTTTTTCCAGCACTGGACTAACAATAAGATATGTATAAATAATTGAAGAAGGGGGGAGGAAGTCTCAGTGTGAAGGAACAGCGAAGGGAGAAAAAATCTCCAGCACTCACATACTCAGGTGAAAGTCTAATAACCTCTACCTGCACACCATCATCAAGTCCCTCCTGTGTGCACCCACCAACCAAATCACATGTTTTCACTTTATTTTGTGATTTGGTTGGGTGCACACAGGAGGGACTCGATGATGGTGTGCAGGTGGAGGTTATTAGACCTTCATCTGAGTATGTGAGTGCTGGAGATTTTTTCTCCCTTCGCTGTTCCTTCACACTGAGACTTCCTCCCCCCTTCTTCAATTATTTATACATATCTTATTGTATATGATTGTTAGTCCAGTGCTGGAAAAAGTTAGTTACTTTGAAGGTCCATTAGTACACATATAGGAGCAACCTTAAGGGGTGGAGTGACTATCCATGGCTCTGCCCCTACAGTAGCCAAGCCATTTTTCACCAGCTATACAACATGTAAAAAGGTGACATTGTAAATATTATACCAATTCCCAGAATACTAATGCAACTCTTACTGGGAAAGCTGAGACCCCCCCCCCCCAGGATTTTTTACACAAGAAACAACATATCAGCAGAATACCTCACCTAGGTAACATATACACAAAACATGGATATTACATGGCCTTAAAACATTAATATACATTGGAAGTAAAATCACAAGAAGTGCACTTGCTGCTTTGATCTGGCAAGGAGCACATCTAGAACCAAATTAATGCCATATAAATTAAACCTACACAATGTATCTGGGTCATTCAGGTACAGGCAGAGCGAGTCCTAATTTTACTCTCATTGCATGCAGTAGGAGTAAAACCAGAACTAGTTCAGATTGTCCTGATAACCTGAAGCTATATGGTAGCTCATAAGCTTTTCAGATTCCATCTCTAGGACCAGCTACAGCTGAAAATTAGCCAATTATTAAGGGTTGCAAGGTCACCTAGTCCAAAACAACACACATTTTTAGCCTGGCAAGGACTGTGCAACCTTAAAAAAATTCCCTATACCATTTTAAGGAAGTATGCATGCAGTGATGTAGTGAGGGTAGGAGGCGCCCAGGGTAAGGTGCCCCTCGCACTCTCCTCTCTGTCCCCTGCTCTTTCCGACAGCCTCAGCACACTCAGGTTGTGGGTCCAAACCCACGCTTCTCCTTGTGACCCTGGGCAAGTCACTTAATCCACCCCCCTATTGCCCCAGGTACATTAGATAGATTTTGAGCCCACCAGGACAGACAGGGAAAAAAGCTTGAATACCTGAATAAACTCACGTAAACCATTTTGAGCTCCCCTGGGAGAATAGTATAGAAAATTAAATAAATAAATAAACTCCCCCACTCCTTCTGCCACACTCACGCCCTCCCCATCCCCGTGCCTCTTTAAATCTTCACCAGCACAACCAGCTTCTCCAGCCTGCTGCTCATGCTGGTGGGTCCTCTGATGTCACTTCCTGTCCTGGTCCTGCGACCCAGAAGTGAATTTAGAGGGAGCCAGGCCGATGCGATCAGTCGGTTAGAGTAGTTGCTCATGCTGGAGAAGATTTTAAAGAGGTATGGGGGGCGGGGAGGGTGCAAGTGTGGTATGGGGGAGCAGAGAGGTGCTGCGCCCCCTACCAAGATGGCGCCCGGTGCAGTCTGCCCCTCCCCCTTATGCCACTGTGTGCATGCAAACTAGACAAGCCAAAATAGCTCTACCTGTACATGTATTTGATATATTATAATCTGTTCTTTAGTTTTATTTGTTTTACACGAGTCTTATACATTTTATATATGTTTATTTATTTTCAGACCCCTGACACAAGCTTCTCGCTAAAACATGGGACATGTTGAGGAACATAGCTTACCTGTCCATGGCTGTCCTCCATCCACGAGCACTGATACTGGAAACATTGGGTGCTCAGTCTGATAAAAATGAATGACAAACACATAGCTGCCGAAGCTTGGCACTCTTCTGCTCAAGGTAACTTGGTTCTGCACAAATAAGAGTTTTCAGTGTAATTATCTGAATTTCATACATCAGGATTAAAAAGTGACAGTATTACTGCACTACAGTATTTAGGGAAAAGAAAAGTCTGGCTAATAACCCTCTTAATATTGTGATAGGGTAAGTCCAATAGTTAGGAAATCCCTAATTCTGACCTAGTTTCTAAAGAAACAACCCCAGTCACTAAGGAAATACTAAGGCTTAACAAGCCCATAGTTAACTCAAGAGTTTACAGTCCAGAGCAACTGAAACCAGATAAGGTAGGGAGGAAAAGGGTTTCCTCAACCCAGCCCTATTCATCCTTTTATGAGGAATTTGCTATGGTATAGCAAAAAACCCAGGGAACACCTTCTGTCCTAATTAGATTGGGAAGGGGGTGGTGCAGAGAGAATGCCCCAGCACACTAGGCAGCAGGTTGCTTCGGTGAGAGCATAAAGCCCATGTGAGCCCCACCAATTAGGAGCCTAGAAACACCTGACAGGCTAGTTAAGCAAGGGGGGGAATGCAGAGGAAGGAGAGCTGCACAACCCATCCCGAGGAATGAAAGGTAGGCAAGCAGCCAAGTAAGAAGGGCTAGAGAAGCTAGGACTGAACCAAAATCCTCTGACACTCAGGGAAGCCAAGGACTCAGCGCAGGTTAGAGGCCATTCTACTGAAACTCAGGAAGAGGATGTGCTCTCTTGTTCAGAGGAGAGAGAAGGAGTTTCAGCTGGAGACTAGCTCACGGAGCTTGAGAACAATTTTCTTGTAACCTCAGAGGAACGAGATGAATTGGGAGCCAGTTGAATGAGGAAGACAGGTGCCTCAGGAAGGATACTGTAAGTAATTGTCTGGCTTAAGTTATTGCTGAATATTAAGTTTGGGAAAAAATGGCTAAAGTTAAGCAATGTAAAATGCTAGAGAAGATACTCTTTTTGCTTGTAAAGTATGGGAGAGTTTAGTGAGAATTAGCAGATCAGAGGAAATCTGCTCTTTCATGCTTAATAGAGAAAGCTGCTGTGGAAGAGGGGATTAAACCCTTTCATCCAAAGCTATGCTAGTAAATCCAGCTCAGGCAAAAGCCCAGATAAATAGGCCAGGGAGCCTAAACAACTTTAAGACTGGGGGGAGGGAAAGAAGGTGGGCCCTTGCCCCATGTTTAGAAGGGAGGGGGTTCCAGAGTGAAAACATTCTTTTTGTTTGTTTGTTTCTCTTTACCAGGGTCATGTAAAAGCCTTAAGATATTTCCAACCTGTCAGAAGGGGAACTTTGGGAGGGATTTGGCCATCTAGACTAGGGTGGTTAGGTTCCCTTCCCATTAAGCCTAGGGTATTGCTGGGTCAGTGGTGGATTATTGATACAATAGAAGGCGAGGAGATTCCCAAAATGGGGGAAGAAATTTCTATTGGGGAAGTTGAGAGAAAAAGAGTTTACATAAGAGCTTCTAGTGATGCTGGAATAAAAGAGAGACTCAGATCTGCTAAGGCAGGAGTTTAAGCTCTACAGGTCTGGTGGGAGCCTGAGGCCCATGGCCTGAGCAGCTAGATTAAGAAGTCCATAAGAGAGGTCAGCCTAAGGAGGCTGCTGTTTTGGGACTGGTTTTTGCCAAGAACATTGCCATATTGTAGATTTGTTGCTGAGTGAACTAATGTATTCAAGTGATTGCGCTGAACACGGTTATGGACTTTGATTGACTCAGAGATGTGCCTTGTGCACTCTAAACCAGGCAAATAAACCCAATGTGGAAGTTTGGACTAGATTCACTATCTGAGTTTTAATAGTGCACTTCAGTTCCATTGGACCACTCCAGATTTGCTCGGCCTGGTGCCTGTGTCGGGGCATTGGGGTCTGGCAAGCTGCCTGGCCCACTCCCACCACAATATTACATTTTTTCATGCAGAGAACTTTGGTTAGATTCCTAGATCAGGACTTTTGTTCTCTAGGCAGGGCTGAGCAGGGCCAGGGATTTTGCTGAAGCAGTGTTTACATACTCTGGAAGAGGGGGGGAGAAAGGAAAAGAGCATCTCATTGACACCTACAGACTGAACTGAATACTCAGGATGATAGAGATAAGGAGGGAATTCTGATATGTGGCCATTAGCTGAAGACTATGGCTGTAACAACAGGGCTTAGTGAAGTAAAAATGGGGACAAAATCCTAAATAGATGCAAATGAATACTTCTGTCACTGCGGCCCAACAGGGATCATTTCTGATTTAGAAGATAGTCTAAAGAAGCAAGAATAAACTACTGGGTGAAAAATAAAAATAAAATTCCAGGATCTAAACTAAACTAAACCTTAAGGGGCTCATAATCAAAAGAAAAAACGTCTAAAAAGTGGCCTAAATGGCTACTTGGACGATTAAAAAGCCTGATTGTCCAAGTACCCATAATCAAAGCTGGTTTTAGATGTATCTAAAACCAGCTTAGGTCTTTCCCCTGCCTCTAAACACACAGAGAGAAAAGAGGCGTTTTTAGAGGAGGGGAAAGGGCGGGCGGTGGGCCGACCTACACCTAGGCGTACAATACGTATAACCAAAACATTTGACAGGTTGCCTAGTTGGCACTTATACGTTTTGACTTAGACCAAGTCAAAACAGGTATAAGTGCTGAAAAAGGGGCCGCTCAGCTGATGGTGGCTGCTGCGATCAGCTCAGCGACCCAGCAACCTGCCTACCCCCTACTGCAATGTACGCTGCAGGAGATATGGCTCATCTCTCCTGCCAGCGATGATGATCGCCCACCCCCCTCCGAATCGCAGCACTTCAGGGTGAACATCGCGGCAGGGCCCATGTGCTTAAGGCCCCGCCCACAGTAGGAGCCTAAGGCTCCCAGGCCTATTCTGGTTGGCTCAGGTGCCTCAGGCCCCACCTGTGGGCGGGGTTTCAGCCACCTGGGCCAATCTGGCCCCATTCTGGAGCCGGCTGGCCTGACCGATGGGCGGGCTTGGCACCCGTCTGTCCGGCCAACGTTTTGAGGTATGGGGAAGGGGGGTGTGGTCGGCGGGG
Source organism: Geotrypetes seraphini (assembly GCF_902459505.1). NCBI lineage: Eukaryota > Metazoa > Chordata > Amphibia > Gymnophiona > Dermophiidae > Geotrypetes > Geotrypetes seraphini. The sequence goes on from NC_047085.1 coordinate 139,604,847, forward strand.
GGGTGATCGGGGGTTCGGGGGGGGCGGTCGTTGGGGGGGTTGTCGAGGGCAGGAGGTCCTGGGATCCCTCCTGCCCGTACTGTAGTGGGGGTTGGGGGGTAGGGGGTCCGCCTGGGCAGGTGGGCTTGGGCTCCCTCTTGCCTGATCTTGTAGGGGGCGAGAGGCCAGGAGGGCTTGGGCTCCCTCATGCCCCGATCATAATCGGGGGGTTAGGGATCGGGGGCAGGAGGGCTTGGGCTCCCTCATGCCCCGATCATAATCGGGGGGTTAGGGATCGGGGGCAGGAGGGCTTGGGCTCCCTCCTACCCCGATGTCGTCGGGGAGTTTGAGGGTGCCCGGGGCAGGAGGGCTTGGGCTCCCTCTTGCCCCGATGTCGTGGGGGTGGGGTGGATTCTGTAACCGGTGTTGTTTTTGACAGACACCGGTTACAGAATCCAGCTTTTAGGCGAAGGACTGGCTCCTCCTTCGCCTAAAAGCTCTTGTTTTGGACGTTTGGGGCTTAGGCTTTTTTTAGGTTCATTATAGGGTATAAGTTTAGATGTAGTGGTGGTCTGGGCGGTTTTTTGGTTTTTTTTTAAGTTCAATAATGTTTTATTTTGTAAAAAAGAATACAAAACAATCATTACACCATAACAATACAAGAAGAATAATACAGAAGTGCATACATTCCTAATGCAAACGTACAGCAATACCTCAGCAACAATAAGATGCAGTCAAGGAAAGGCATAGGTAACATATAGAAATGATGAAGATCTACATACGTGAAAAGGAAAACAGATCAATTTAAGGAGTTAAAGAAACATCCAATAACAGCTTCCAAGTGTTCTCAAATGAGCGCAAGGCCTTGTTCTTGATAGCCACTGCCCTTTCATATTTAGCTACAACACAAATTCTATTCCACCACATAGAATAAGACACTATCGAGACATTCTTCCAATTTTGCAATATTAACTTGATAGCCAGTTGCAACAACAGATTGAAAAGTTTCGAGTCACCAGTACTCAGATCAGTTTGAAGCTGATTTGTGCCAAGAATAACAATAGCAGGAGTGAGAGGTTCAATGACATTGAATATCTCGGAGATCGACTTCCAGATGGATTGCCAAAAGGGATTGATGAGTGAACAATGATAGAGTTGGTGCAAGAAGGTACCAGCATCCTTCTTACAAGACCAACAGCGACCATTTTCAGATGATTTAAAATGTGACAGTTTGTGTGGAATCCATATGGCTCTGGGTAATACAAAGTATAGAGATTGTTTGAGAGATGAGGAGCAGGAATTCTGAGTTAAAGAAAACCACACCAACTTCCACGAATCCAATAAGGGAGGAATTTGCAAGTCAAACTCCCAAGTGTGCTCAGTGCCAGTTGGACGGCCATGTAATTCAACTTGAAGCCATTTGTACCACCGAGATGCAGAGCCCTTAACATTGTTTATTGTAGAGTATAAGGACAATAAACTTGGATTTTCATCAGCGCGAGGAGTCTGTCGTATAGACGAAGACAGGCAGTGAACCAGTTGAATCCAACGGAAGTGTTGGTTGTTGTGGAGACCATAGCGACTTTGTAATAGATTAAAAGACAGCCAAGAATCATCAGTTCTCAAATCATTCACAGACCATATGTCGCAATTCTGCCATTCAATCCAGCTAACAGGTTCATTTTGTATTTTAAAAGCAGGGTAGTTCCATATAGGAGCAGACATAGTAAGTGTCCAGGGATGTGGCAAGGACTTGTCTATCAATCCAATGGCAGTCCGTGTGCTAGCGAAGATAGGATTCGCATTCCTGGAGATGTGTTGAAATGGCTTAAGGTGGAGAGGTTGAGGAGAGATACAGGACGACTCCCAGGTCAACCATATTGGTATGTAGCCAGAAGAAGGTGAGAAAAACCAGTAAGAAGATTGTTGCATGATGAAAGCTATGTGGTATTTATGAAAATCAGGGAAGTTGACTCCACCACAGTCCTTACTAGCCTTAAGCTTTTGCAATGCAATTCTAGGCGGTTTAGAGCCCCACAAAAAAGCAGTGAGAGATTTTTCAATTGTGGAGTAGAAAGAGATGGGGAATAGAATTGGAATCATGTTCAAAAAATAGTTTATCTTGGGAGCAATCATCATCTTTATTGTACTGAGTCATCCCCACCAGGTAAGGCGTAAAGGTGTCCATCTTGAGAGCAAATCTTTGATAAGAGAGGTTAATTTCGACACATTCAATAAAATGGTTTCATCAATTGTGGGTGCAAAAAATATACCAAGGTATTTCAGTACGGTGTCCGACCAGAGAAAATCAAATCTCAGTAGATCATGTTTAACCTCAGGATGGTTGAGAGGCATGATTTCGGATTTCGATTGATTAAGTTTATAGCCTGACACAAGAGCATATTGAGAGATATCCTGTAGAATGTGAGGTATAGACGACGGAGTGGTGTAGAGTAGTATGTCGTCAGCATAAGCTGAGTACTTGACAACAGCAGAGCCCATAGAGATACCACTGATTTTAGAATTATTCTTAAAAGTGAGTAATAGCGGCTCCAATGCAATGTTAAATAACAGAGGAGAGAGAGGGCAACCCTGTCGAGTTCCATGGCTGGGATGAAAAGGAGATGACAATTGGTTGTTAATCATGATTTGAGTAGAGGGAGAAGTATATAAAACTTTGATCATGTCTATAGCTGACTCGGAGAAACCAAAGCGTCTCAAGGCATGAAACAGAAAACTCCACTCGACTCTTATCAAAGGCCTTTGCGGCATCTAATCCAAGTGCGATGTGAGGTGAATCTATCTTCTCCACATGTTTAAGTATATTAAAAAAGAGCCTCGTATTATCGTGCGAAAGCCTACCATGCATGAATCCAGTTTGTTCATTCGAGACCAACTTAGGGAGTATGTTTTGCAGACGTCCAGCTAATATCTTAGCATATAACTTGGCGTCGACATTTATCATGGAGAGAAGTCTATAGCTTTGAACTTGTTGTTTATCTTTGCCAGCCTTAGGTAGGACCACTATCACTGCTTCAGTAAAGGAGCCACAGACCTTTTGCGATCTAATCAGATAGTCAAACAATCCCAACATAGGAGTGAGTAGGAGGGATTGAAAAGCTATATAAAACTCCACTGGAAAACCATCAGGGCCTGGCGTCTTCCCTTTTGCCATGTCCGCCAAAGCTGCAGCAAGATCATTCTCAGTGAGAGGTGAGCAGAAAATATCGTTGTCAGCATCAGTGATCACAGGACACTTCAGATGATTAAAGAAACTATCAGTATCAATGTTCGAAGGCGATTGTGACGTATATAAAGACTGATAATAATCATGAAATCTAGTCAGTATTGCTTCTCTATCTGTAAGAATAATATCGTCAGCAGATTTTATAGATGTGATGAAAGTCCGCTCGGTTTGTGACTTGAGATAATTAGCCAATAAGTGACCCAAGGAATCGTGTTCAGCATAGTAGGTCGCCTCCCTCATAAATAATGTCTTTCCAGCCGAATTCGCCAGCAAGGTATTATATTGCAAGCGTAGCTTCATTAACTGATCGAAAAGTGTCTTGTTATGTGGGTCTGAACAAAGGAGGGTTTCCAGTGAATTTATTTGAGACTCCAGAGAAGAACGAAGGAGTGCAGAAGATTTATTTTTTTGTGCCTTATATGAGATGATTAAGCCCCGTAAATAAGCTTTAAGTGTGTCCCAAAGAGTAGTCCAACAAGTTTGTTCCACTGGGTTGAATAGGAAAAATTCCTTAATGCTGTTGGTAATAAGCGTTACAAAGTCAGGATCTTCGAGGAGAGATGAGTCAAATCTCCAACAGGGTTTTAAAGGTGTGAGACCAATCGTACTAAACTCCAAGCTGATCAAGGGATGGTCGGACACAGTAATTGGATGTATGAGCGTGTTGGAAACAAAAGGCAATAATGAAGCAGATACTAGGAAGAAATCAATTCATGAAAAAGTTGAGTGTGGTGAAGAAAAAAAAGTAAGTTGTGAAGTGTCCGGGTGTGTGAGTCTCCATGGGTCAGCAAGGTTTAGATGTTGAATAATGTCAGAAAGAGCCTGCCAGGCCTTGGAAGACCTGGGAGGCGCAGAGGATTTCCTATCCACCGTGGGATCAATAACTAGGTTGAAATCCCCACCTCTAAGTGAGGGGGTTGCTCCCATTACAGCAATAGCATTAGCCAAGTCATGAAAAAATGCCGGACAATCTTTATTGGGAGCGTAAATATTAAAGATCGCCAGTGACGAGTGTTAAGAACATAAGAACATAAGAAGTTGCCTCCACTGGGTCAGACCGAGGTCCATCTCGCCCAGCGGTCCGCTCCCACGGCGGCCCATCAGGTCTGCGACCTGGGAAGTGGTTTCTGACCACTTTTATAACCTACCTCAAGTTCTATCTGTACCCCTCTATCCCTTTATCCTCCAGGAACCTATCCAAACCCTTCTTGAACCCCTGTACAGAGTTCTGGCCTATCACTTCCTCCGGAAGCGCGTTCCATGTGTCCACCACCCTCTGCGTAAAAAAGAATTTTCTAGCATTTGTTCTAAACCTGTCCCCTTTCAATTTCTCCGAGTGACCCCTAGTGCTTGTGGCTCCCCTCAGTTTGAAGAATCTGTCCTTATTTACTCTCTCTATGCCCTTAAGGATTTTGAAGGTTTCTATCATGTCCCCTCTAAGTCTCCTCTTCTCCAGGGAGAACAGCCCCAGCATTTTTAACCTGTCAGCGTATGAAAAATTTTCCATACCATTTATTAGTTTAGTCGCCCTCCTCTGCACTCCCTCGAGTACCGCCATGTCCTTCTTGAGGTACGGTGACCAGTATTGAACACAGTACTCCAGGTGCGGGCGCACCATTGCGCGATACAACGGCATGATGACTTCCTTCGTCCTGGTTGTAATACCTTTTTTGATGATGCCCAGCATTCTGTTTGCTTTCTTTGAGGCTGTCGCACATTGCGCCGATGGTTTCAGTGATGTGTCGACCATCACCCCCAGGTCCCTTTCAAGGTTACTCACCCCTAGCAGTGTTCCCCCCATTTTGTAGCTGAACATCGGGTTCTTTTTCCCTACATGCATGACCTTGCATTTTTCTACGTTAAAACTCATTTGCCACTTTTTTGCCCAGTCTTCCAGTTTCGTTAGGTCCCTTTGCAGGTCTTCACAGTCTTCCGTGTTTCTAACCCTGCTGCAGAGTTTGGTGTCATCAGCAAATTTGATAACCTCACATTTTGTCCCTGCCTCCAGATCGTTAATAAATATATTGAACAGTAGAGGTCCCAGCACTGACCCCTGCGGAACTCCGCTCGTGACCCATTGCCAGTCTGAGTATTGGCCTTTTACTCCAACCCTCTGCTTCCTGCCCGCCAACCAGTGTTTGATCCATCGGTAGATATCCCCTTGCACCCCGTGGTACCACAGCTTTTTAAGTAGCCGTTCGTGAGGTACCTTGTCGAAGGCTTTTTGGAAGTCAAGGTAAATGATGTCTATGGATTCCCCCTTATCCATCTGGCTGTTTATTCCCTCAAAGAAGTACAGCAAGTTCGTGAGGCATGACCTTCCCTTGCAGAAGCCATGTTGGCTCGCCTTCAGTTGTCCATTGTTTTCTATGTATTCGCATATTGTGTCCTTTACCATTGCTTCCATCATCTTCCCTGGAACCGAGGTCAAGCTCACAGGCCTGTAGTTTCCCGGGTTACCCCTTGATCCCTTCTTAAAGATAGGCGTGACATTCGCTATTTTCCAGTCCTCTGGGATCTCCCCTGTTTTTAGGGAGAGGTTACATATTTGTTGAAGTGTCTCTGCTATTTCATTTCTCAGTTCTTTTAGTACCCTTGGGTGGATGCCGTCCGGGCCTGGTGATTTGTCGCTCTTTAGTCTGTCTATCTGCCTGAGGACATCCTCTTTGCTCACCTCTAGTTTTACCAGCCTTTCATCTTGTTCTCCGTTTATAATCTCCTCGGGTTCCGGAATATTGGTTGTGTCCTCTCTGGTGAAGACTGACGAGAAGAATTTGTTTAACCTGTCAGCTATCTCTTTTTCCTCCTTTATCGCTCCTTTCCTATCTCCGTCATCCAGTGGTCCCACTTCCTCTCTGGCTGGTTGTTTCCCTTTCACATACCTGAAGAAGGGTTTGAAGTTTCTTGCTTCTCCTGCCAGTCTTTCCTCATATTCTCTCTTTGCTTTCCTGACCTCTCGATGACATTCTTTCTGGTGTCTTTTGTGCTCTTCCTGGTTTTCCTTTGTTGGTTCCTTTTTCCATTTCTTGTAGGATGATTTCTTGTCGCTTATCGTCTTTTTAACTGCAGATGTTATCCATGCTGGGTTTTTAGTTCGATTTTTTTTGCACCCTTTCCTAAACCTTGGGACGTACAGGTCTTGTGCCTCGAGCACTGTGCATTTAAGCAGTGTCCAGGCTTCCTTTACGGTCTTCACCTTTCCTGAGCTGCTGCTGAGCTTTTTTCCTACCATTTTCCTCATGTCCTTGTAGTTTCCTTTTCTGAAGTTGAGTGCTGTCGTTGTGGTTCTTTTCACCTTGGTTGTTCCCATGTTTAATTTGTATTGGATCATGTTGTGATCGCTGTTCCCTAACGGTGCTAGTACCTCCACTTCCTTTGCGGGTCCCTCTAGCCCGTTGAGGATTAGGTCTAGAGTGGCATCTCCTCTCGTTGGTTCTGTGACCAGCTGCTCCATGAAACAGTCCCTTATTGCCTCTAGGAATTTAGTTTCTCGCGTGCACTTTGAGTGCCCAATGTCCCAGTCTATTCCCGGATAGTTGAAGTCCCCCATAACCACCACCTTTTCTGTTTTGCACACCTGTCTCAGTTCGGCCTCCAGGTCTAGGTCGTTTGTTTCTGGCTGTCCTGGTGGGCGATAGTATAGTCCCAATTTGATATCAGCTCCTTCCCCTCCTGTCAGCTTAACCCATAGTGACTCCAGACTGTCTGCCCTTATTGTTGTTTCGATTCTGGATGAGACAATGGAGTCCTTTATATACAGTGCTATTCCTCCCCCCTTCTTGTGTGCCCTGTCCTTCCTGTAGAGTTTGTACCCTGGCAGGGCCACATCCCATTTGTTGTCCTCTGACCACCATGTTTCTGTGATTCCTATTATGTCTATGTCCTTTTTTCTGGCTATAACTTCTAGCTCCCCCATTTTAGTTCTTAGGCTTCTAGCATTTGTATATAGGCAATTTAAGTCCCAGTTTGTTACCTTTTCTTTCGGATATACTCTTGATTTGTTGCTCCTGCTGGTCTCCTCGCGTGTTGCCTCCTGCGGTGTGTCTATTCCGTCCTCTGCCCGCTTCTTTGTTCTTTGATAGCCCTCTGGTTCCGGCTGTTTCCTCCTTGTTTTGCTCTTTAGCTCTAAATGCCCCTCGGTTCCCTGTGCTGCTTCTTTGGGTTTATGTCCATAAAGTGTCCATTTTGTCTCTAGTCCTCTATTGCCAGTTCCTGTCTCAGTATCTTTGCTCGATACTGTGGTCCGATGTGTCGAAGTCAGATCGACTATCGGCTTTCCCCTTGTTATCAGTTTAAAGTCATGTCTATGCAGGTCTGGATGTTACGTGCCAGCATCCTTGTCCCAGCCGTGCTCAAATGCAGACCATCTCTCCTGTAGAGCTTGTTTTTCCCCAGGAAGGTTGACCAGTTCCGTACAAAGAGGAAGCCCTCCTCGTCACACCATCGCCTCAGCCATCCATTTGTTGCTTGCAGCTCGGTCTGCCTCCTCGCATCTGCCCTTGGTACTGGCAGGATCTCAGAAAAGGCTATCTTCCCTGTCCTCAGCTTCAGCTTCCTCCCCAGGATCTTAAACTGTTCGGTCAGTGTAGTCATGTTGAAATTCCTTCTGCTGACGTCATTTGTTCCGACATGGATTATCACTGCTGTGTCCTCTGTCTCAGCTCCCTCCATGATTCTCTCGATTTTGTCGGAGATGTCCTTTGTCCTCGCCCCTGGGAGACATGTCACTAGGCGATCCGCTCTGCCTCCTGCTATGTGACTGTCCACCTCTCTCAGGATTGAGTCTCCCACCACGATAGCAGATTTTCCTCTCCTCAGCTTCCTCCTGGGTCTCAGGTCTGTGTCGGTGATGATTGGGTCCTCCAATCCTTCCTTCTCCTGGTTGGTTCCTCCGCAAGGTTCCTCTCCCTCGGCTCCTGGTGGGTCCTGATGGGTCCTGATGGCTCCTGGCGGGTCCTGTCCTCCATCCGTTTGTTCCCTTCTGAAGAGCGGGTGATCCTGTGTCTCTACCATCCTGCAGGCCTCCTCGATGAATCTTTCGAGCTCTTTGACCTGTTCATTGAAGTGGTTTTCTCTGGTGGTGTCCTCAGTTGGTTCAAATTCCCCTGGTTCCTCTATGGAGCGGAGTCCCTCTAGCTCCTGTACTTTGATCTGCAGTCTCCCTACCTCCTTCTTGAGGCTAGCCAGTTCCTGACATCGACCGCATATGTAGGCCTGCCTCCCGGAAGGGAGGTAGACATACATGTGACAATCGATGCAGTATACTGGAAAGCTTCGCTGGCCTTCTGCTGCCTCCATTATTCCTTCCTTGTGACTAAAGTTGGTGCGCTGGAATGTGCCCGACGTGTATCTGAAGTCCCTTGGTGTGTAGGAGTGGTACACGGTGTGCAGCTAGCTGAAAAAATAGATAGAGAAGAGAAGAATGAGAACAGAAAAAATAATTTTTTGTGTTTTTTTTTTTTTTTTTTTTAGGTTAGAGTTAGAGTTAGAGTTTGAGTTAGAGTTTGCTGCTGGGCTGCCTGTGCTTCTGGCTCCTTCTCTAGGCTCCTTCGCGAAGGCGCTCTCGCTAAGGCGAGCGCCTTGGCCGCTCGCCTTCGCCGCGTGCCGAACGGCCGCGAGCCGTTGGCTCCCTTGCTTTTAAGGGTGAGCCCGGGCTCCGAGACGACCTCTGACGCTGTGGGGGTGGGCGGAGCTTGCTCTCGCCGCTACCCAATCAGCCTTCTGCCCTTCCTTGCCGGCTTCCGCCCCTCTCTATCTCTCCTCCGCTTTGCCCGGCTGCCTGCCTGTATCCCCTCAGCTTCCCGGTCCGCGCTGCAAAGTAAAAGTAAACAAGGTAAAAGTAAACAATGTACTCTCGAGCCGCCGCCGAGTGTTGAAAGGAGAGAGTGACTCTTACCCATTTGCCTTCAGAATCACAAGCTTGGTCAGTGACAATGATATCAGGATGCTTCTTAATTAATATAATAACTCCATTTTTGTTATCTTTAGCAGGAGGAAAGATGGGAGGTAAGGCCCAGCTACACGTAAATTTTGTGGCTTCATGTGCATCGAGATGCGTCTCTTGTAAGAGGACAATGTCAGGGTGTAGTTGGGAAACATACTGAGATATTTTGATCTTCTTCAGTGGATTATGCAGACCTTTCACATTTAGCGATACACACTTGAGAGGCATGATATAATGAAATAAGATTGACTGCAATATACTGTACCTAAAGTCAGAAAATGAAATACACTTCTGTATAATGAACACCCTCTGTGCCAAGAACAAAACATATTGCACAGAGAATAGACCAACGGGTCAGTGAGTGAGGGAAAAAAGGCAAACATGAACAAGCAACAGCAAACCAATGCACTGAGCAACACATTCATATTGAATACATATGTTGAAATATTTAGCAAGCAATAATATCAAGTGAATTAAGCAATTACATCCCCTTAGAGAAGTAGATAAAGGCAAAATTATACCAAGCCATTAAATGTTAAAGAGATAAGCTGAAAAACTGAAGGCATTACCCTATGTATATATTGAGAGCAGGGCAGCCATCTAAATATACCCAGGTAAAAAGAGAAAACAAATGGATAAGAAAAGAAAAGTAGGAAAATCAAGTGTTAGTTAACCAAAAGTAGCATATTAGTAAGAAGTGGAATACTGAAGAAGGTTGATAATAGAAAAAAAAAGGATGTAGCACCGAAGCCCAAAACACTCAACCATTAAAAGGAATGCAGAGTTGAAAAGCGATGTAAAAGTCAGGTAGCATCAATCGTGCTGGGTGAGATGGATTCCAAGTAGTCCCCAAGCAGATTCGGATCTGTGAAATCTTTGGTGCGGTTCTGTAGCGTGACTCTCAGATGAGCATGGTAAAACATCCCGAAGCGAGCGTTCAGGGCTTTAAGTCGAGGTCTGTATTCCAGCAACTGTTTCCTCAGACGCGCAGATGTTTTGCTCAAATCCGGCACAAACATGATGTTCCGACCCTCAAATTTCAGCGGGGATTTCAGTTTCGCCTTTTGCATAATCTCAATAGTCTGGTTAAAGCGTAAAAGGCTCAGTATAACCGGTCTCGGGTAATTCTCGCGTGGAGTGCGCTGCAAGTTGACGCTATGAGCAGCTTCAATCTCGAGCGAAGGTGAGAAAGTAATATCGAGTAAGGTAGGTATAGTATCCTGTAGAAATTTTATCAGATTTTGGCCCTCCCGACCTTCCGAAAGGCCAAGGATACGTATGTTAAACTAAAACTAAACTAAACTAAACCTTAAGTTTATATACCGCGTCATCTCCACGGAAGTGGAGCTCGACACGGTTTACAGGGATTAAAAATAAAGAAGAGGACTACAATGGAAGGAGGGAGAGGTGAAGTGAACAAGGACGGAGGAGGACGGAGGAGGTACATAGAATAGTGGAGAGGGAGGAAGTGGTTACATTTTGGTGAAAAGCCAGGTTTTCAGATGTTTTCTGAAATGTTGGAGGGAGGTCGAACTCCGAAGATGGGCCGTAAAGCTGTTCCACAACTCAGTGATCCTGAAGAGGAGGGAAGTACCGTGTTTTCCTGTATGGGAGATGCCAATTAGAGAAGGGAAGGATAGTTTGAATTTCTGAGTGGATCTGGAGGAGTGAGTGCTTGAGAGCCAAGATAGTGGGAAGAGGGGAGGGAGGATGCCGTGAAGAGATTTGAAGGTAAGACAAGCGCATTTGTAGCGAACCCTGAGGAAGACTGGGAGCCAGTGAAGCTTAGACAGAAGCGGGGAGACGTGGTCAAATTTGCCTTTTGCGAAGATTAATTTAGCTGCGGTGTTCTGAATCCGCTGAAGTCTGAGAAGATTTTTCTTTGTTAGGCTTAGAAAGATGGAGTTGCAGTAATCGAGTCGGGATAGAATGATGGATTGGACAAGGACGGCGAAATGTTGTTGGTGGAAGCAGGATCTAACTTTTCTTAGCATATGGAGATTGAAAAAGCATTTTTTTACTAGGGAGTTGATGTGGTCGTTAAAGGACAGTGTAGAGTCAATGATGATTCCCAGAACTTTACTAGAGTGCTCAAGCTGCAGATTGGTGCCAGAGGAAAGTGGGATGTGGGAGGGTAGCTGATCCAGTTTTGGGCCGAGCCAAAGTAGTTTTGTTTTGGCCTCATTTAGTTTCATTTGAACAGTGAGGGCCCAGGATTGTAGACTTGTTATACAGGATGAGATGTTAGCCGAGAGGTTGGTGAGGTTAGAGTCGGTTTCAATAAGGACGAGGATGTCGTCGGCGTAGGTGTAAAGTGTCTCCGAGGTGGAAAGTTGGAGGAGTTTCAGGGAGGACATATAGACATTGAAAAGAATCGGGGATAAAGGTGAACCCTGCGGGACTCCACAGATCGGTTTCCAAGGGGAGGATGAGGAACCCTTCATGTTAACGAGGTAGGAACGGGACCGTAAGAATTTTGAGAACCAATCTAAGACAGTGGAATTTATGCCAATTTCAGAAAGTTGGAGGATTAGTATGTCATGGTGGACAATGTCGAAAGCTGCGGAGAGGTCGAATTGGAGAAGGACAGCAAATTTGTTGGAGGAGTGAAGTTGTTGGACCTTTGAGATTAAAGAGGCTAGAAGGGATTCAGTGCTGTAGTTGGGTCTAAATCCATGTTGGTAGGGTAGGAGAATGGAGAATCTCTCGAGATAGGATGAGAGTTGGGTGGCTATGATGGATTCCAGCATTTTGGTCAGGAGAGGGATATTAGCTATTGGGCGATAGCTGGAAGGGATGGAGGGGTCGAGATCAGCTTTTTTCAGAAGTGGGGACAGGGAAATGTGTCCCATTTCTGTAGAAAACAGGCCTGAGAGCAGGGCTGAGTTTAAGATTTTGGTAAGAGATGAGATGGCCTGGGTTGGAATATTCTCATATAAGTAGGAGGGGAAAGGATCCAAGGAGCAGTTGCAGGCTTTTAACTTGAGGCAGAGCTTAGAGACCTGAGAGTCGGAAACAGGCTCGAAGGCGGTCCAGGATCTGTCGGCTGGGATATGGTTCACCTCGGTTAAGTTGGGGTTGAGGGTAGTGGGCATCAAAGAGTTGTAATCGGGTGTGGGGGGGAAGGAGCTTCGTAAGGTAGACACTTTCTCATTGAAAAATTTTGCTAGATCGTTCGCGGATGGAGAAGAGGGGAGTGGGGAGGAATCGTGTTTGGAGGATATGGAACGCCAGATGTTGAACAGGGTGTTGCTTTGGTTGTTGGAGCGTGAGATTTTGTTGCCGTAGTAGTTCTTCCTTGATTTTTTTAATGTTCCGTTTTCGGGCCCTGTCATTTGCCTCGGTCAGTTCAGACTCTAGTTGTGCCACGCGCTTAAAATGGCGCTGCAAGTCTTTCACATTTTCTTCAGTCACACGCTGTTTCGTCTCCAGAGACTCTACCCGAGTACGGAAATGAAGGACATCAGTTTTCATACTAGACACGTCCTGTTTAATATCTTCGATGTTGGTGTTAGTCTCCGATAGCATGTCTTTCAGTGCACGAATCTCCTCATGAAGCGTGGCCATCGGAATTTCTCCGATTTCGATGCCTGCGACTTCGAGGGAGAAGGCGGATCAATTTTCGTGCGTTTTCCGCTTTTGGACGCCGACATCGTTAGATAGGCACTCGAGCACCCACGAAGAGCAAGTAGGAGAAATTTAGGCTGTATTAAGAAAGTGTATTCTTGATTTTAATGCAGTGGTTTACCGGAGCTCAAATTCAAGCTGCCATTCCTCCTGAAGCTCACTAGCGCCCCCGGTGGTCTGGGCGTTTAACCAGCTGAACGTAGAGGGAGGCCATTATCAAAAAAATAAAAATAAAAAAACCTCCTTTTGGACGTTTTTTTTGATTATGGACATTTTCCCTGCTTCTACTTTCAACGTTTAAGGCCTTAGGCCAAAAGGGAACTTAGACGTTTTTTTTGATTATGCTCCTCCACGTTTGTATACTGCATCATCTCCATAAAGATAGTGCTCAGCATGGTTTACAGGTAATTCAATAAATGAGGGAAGGACATAATAAGAAATTAGAGGTTATGAAGAGGATAGCTAGCTTTACATTTTTAAATAGATAGCTTTTTGTTTTGGAGAAAAGCCAGGTTTTCAGATGCTTTCTGAATAATTGGAATGAACCTAGGTTCCGCAGCAGGGCAGGGAAGTTGTTCCAAAGCTCAATGAATTTGAAGAAAAGGGATTTCCCTAATTTACCTGAATACATGACGCCTTTTAACGAAGGGAAAGATAGTCTAAGTTTGTGGGCGGATCTGGTAGCGTCAGGTCTTGAAGAATTCCAGGATAGTGGAATTAGGGGAGGAAGAATGCCATGTAGAATTTTGAATATTAGGCAGGTACATTTAAAGTGAATCCTAGAAATCACCGGAAGCCAGTGAAGTTTTGACAGATCCGAAATGAAACACCCAGGTTAGGATATCCATGTTCTGCTAGTATTTCAGAACAGAATCTGCTGAAGTAGAGCCTACAATACACTGATTTAGAGATGAGAATAACTAGTGAGATAATAAAATTTGCTGATGCCACAAAATTGTTCAAAGTTGTTAAATCACAAGAGGATTGTGAAAAACTGCAAGAGGAACTAGTGAGACTGGGTGTCAAAATGGCAGATGACGTTTAATGTGAGCAAGTGCAAAGTGATGCATGTGTGAAAGAGCAACCCAAACTATAGCTATATGATGCTGGGTTCTATTTTAGGAGTCACTGCCCAGGAAAAGGATCTATGTGTTATTGTTGAGAATATGTTGAAACCCTTAGCTCAATGTGTGGTGGCAGCTAAGAAAGCAAATAGAATGTTAGGAATTATCAGGAAAGGAATGGAAAACAAAGATGAAAATGTTATAATGCCCTTGTATCGCTCTATGGTACGGCCGCACCTCGAATACTGTGTGCAGTTCTGGTCACCATATTTCAAAAAAGATATAGTGTTATTAGAAAAGGTACAGAGAAGGGTGATAAAAATGATAAAAAGGATAGGCCGACTTCCCTTTGAGGAAAGGCTAAAGCGGCTATGGCTCTTCAGCTTGGAGAAGAGATGGCTCAGGGGTGATATGATAGAGGTCTATTAAAAAATGAGTAGAGTGGAAAGGGTAGATGTGAATCACTTGTTCACTCTTTCCAAAAATACTAGGACTAGGGGAGATGCAATGAAGCTACCACCCCAGCCTATATAGGATCCAAGCTACCTCTGTACACCCCCACTCGCCTCCTCCGCTCTGAAGCAGAGAGATGCCTATGCATCACCCCAGGAAGGTCGCTCCTGTAAGAAACTGCCCGCAAATGCTCCTACAGTCACTTAATCCCTCAACTCTGGAACAAACTCCCCCCCACCCAAAAATCAGATTACAGAACTTATTGATGACCTTCCGGAGAGCGGTAAAGGCCCTCCTCTTCAACTACAAATCCAGCCGCAATCATTCCTTCTGACCCCTCGCCTACCAACCTCCACTAATTGCTGTCTCTTAGATCCAATTCTCTGTTCTCCCCCACCCCAGGAATTCCCTCCAAATACCCCCATCCCAAGCAGACTAAGTCGCTGCTCTTCCAACCTTGGGCTTAAGATACTACATTGTCAACTAGTCCCCTGAAATTCCCCCTCCAAGCTTTCCTCAAATCACCATTCTCCCTAGCTTGTGCTTAAGTTGCTGTATTGTCATTTGTACTGTCCAATGTAATCCACTGTGAATGTTGGCTTGTAACCCGTTCTGAGCTTTTGGGAGGACGGGATAGAAATCGAATTAAATAAATATATAGTAGATTTAAATTAGGTGTGGATCCCCCCCCATTCTATAACAGTGCACATATCTTATGTGAACGTCTCTGACCCGCCCGTGCTCCCCTTTCCATGGCTATGCCCCCTTTTCAGAATTTACGCATGCATCTTTGTAGAATAGCGCTCAACGAGATGTGTAAAGAAATCCAAATTAGAGTGGCACCTTGGTTTACAAGCATAATCCGTTCCAGGATCATGCTCGTAATCCAAAACGCTCGTTTAGCAAAGCAAAGTTCCCCATAGACCTTAATGCAAACTCAGAAGATTCGTTCCACAACCAAAGTTTGCAATGGTGGCCCAGGGGTGAGTACCTGCCTGCGGGTGCTGCAGTGCTTCCAAAGTGGTGGGTTCCTTCCCTAGGGGTCCCCATGCGGCTGCCTCCCGCTTCGGCCGATGCCTCTGCCGTCCGACAGCGCCTCCCGGTTCCCGATCCAAGCCGGCCACCATCCTGAACAAGCATATGCGCGGCCTCACCTCTCCTCTCCTAAGTCAGCCCGACAACACGCTCACCACGTACAAGCACGCAGGACATCAGAGGCATCAGCCAAAGCGGGAGGGCACCCGCACGGGGACCCCAAGGGAAGGAAGCCACCACTTTGGAAGCGCTGCAGCACCCGCAGGCAGGTACTCACCCCTGGGCTACCATTGCTGAGTGCTCGTTTATCGGGGCAGTGCTCAGTTTACGAGACAAAAGTTTGCTGAGTGTTTTGCTCGTCTTGCAAAACACTCGCAAACCGGTGCACTCGTAAACCGAGGTACCACTGTATTGCCAATTAGTGCCAATAATTGGATTGTTAGCACCCTTATTGCTGCTAACAGGCTCATTATTTAATTGAACTGTGTGCTCAAATTTGGCATGTGCCCAAACTTACATGTGCAATATTAGATGCCATTTATAGAATTCCCCTGAAAATGTAATTTTTATTTTACTTTTCTGTTTCTCTTTTGCGCAAATTGTTTGGTATGCCTTATGAAAGGCAGTAAGCCAAACAAACAAACTAAACTATCCGCCTCTTCTATGAAACCTCGATAGCATTTTTTTAGCGCAGAGAGCTGCGCTGAATGGCCCGCGCTGCTCCCGACGCTCCTAGGAACTCAAGGAGCGTCGGGAGCAGCATGGGTCATTCAGCGCGGCTCTCTGCACTAAAAACCGCTAGCACAGTTTCGTAGAAGAGGGGGTATGTCCTGGGACACCTGCTGCCAGCCCTGTTCCTCACCAGTTTTTTTTCACTCAAAGGTGTACAAAATGCTCTTTAAGTGCAAACTACCCTGCTATGGAATTTGCTGATATGATGCAAGTGCCTCTTCAAGAAACTATTGGGGCTCATACTTAGACCATGTGAGCTAGCCGGGCTGACTCTCACAGATGGCACTGGTATTCTAAGTTTACAGGTATTCTAAGTTTACAGTGGCCAAAGATAGAGCAGCTATTTACCCGGCCTGATTTGGTTACTAAATTTAGCCAGCTATTGCTTTAAATTTTACGGATAGCCAGCTAAGTCGCGTGATATAGCCAGCTATCCATTACCTGCTAAGCACTAATATTCAGCGGCCATCTCATTCTGAATATTAATACTTAGCCAGCTTAGCACTATTTAACTGGCCAGGAGTCGTTCCTGGCCAGTTAAATAGTGCTGAATATCGGGCGGTATAGGATTGCAAGCAGTAAATGCAAGACAACAGCTACCTGTGGAGCCTGAAGCAACATCCCAGTCAACCTGTCAGAAGGAAACAGTGACCTGTCTAAGGGGTCATACTGCATGCGTCTCTGTGCTTCTGAAAGTTGTGTTTGTTTAGCTGTGTCTATCAGCAGCGCCCTTGGTGGAGTTTCATATGTTGTTGATGAGACACATGATGCACTGAAAATAAAAGATTTTGAGAGAAACAATTCATTTCTGAATTATTAAAAACATTAAACAACTACTAATAAAAGGCTCAGAGGAAAGACTTGAATATAAAGGATTTGGATTATTTTAGATGCAATTACTTGTCTGTCCATTTCTGGGCTCAAGATGAGCTATTTTCAGGTAGGATAGGAAGTGCCAAACAAAAAGAAACCAACAACAGCTGCAGTAAAAATTACAACGCAACAACAAAAACAAAACTGCAGGAAATGTACAAGGTGCAGGAATTTATTCAAATAAAAATAAAAAATGTGTAAGTCACTAAAAACAATCATACATAAATATCCATACGTGTGTTCTTGAGATAGAACATACGTCTGGATTTTTATGTATGATTGTTTCTAGTGACTTTTACACATTTTTATTTGAATAAATTCCTGCACCTTGTACATTTCCTGCAGGATAGGTAATGCAACATAAAGACCAGAGAACTGAGGAGGCAAAATAGCTTTCATTATAATAATGGCCCATAAAGGGAAAAAGTGGCACTGGGGCTATCAGGGATACCAACAAACACCATTTTTTACCTGACAATATATTTAAAAAATAATCTCCTGCTCCCAACGCCCTACTAGACCACCAAGAAGCAGAGGTAGGTCATAGACCACTGGGGTGGATGGAAAGAGGGGCGCTTTCTGGAGGGGTTGGGAGGGGGATCATGGCACTAAAACAATAAAATGTTAGGTGGGCCCCAGCTGCTATTCAGCCAGGACCTGCAAACTGTCTTATGTGGGCCCCAGCTAAATATTGGCCAAGACCCCCCATAAACTCCAGAGGCTAGGGCCCTTTCTGTTACTTTAAAAATGCCATCACTGAATTCTTTATTAACCTGCCTGAAGCCATAATTATGGCAGAAGCATGGGACTTGGCTATGATTTGGGTTTCTGCCAGCTACTTATGACCTGAATTGGCCATTGTTGGAAACAGGATATTAGGCTAAATGGACCATTGGTCTGTCCCACTATGGATATTTTTATGTTCTAAGTGGATGTGAGGGAGTCAGTTGTAACACTGGGCAGCTGGAGGTCCTAGCCCAAGAGGAAAAGAATTATAGGTCCTAGGATGCACTGGGCTCAGCAATTCTGATGAGTCACAGGGGCGGTCCTCAGGCAGGAAGATGAATATATGCTTTAGCTGGAGATTAGTTAAGAGAGGTCCCCATAGGAGAGAGGTCCCAGGGAAAAATCCTCCACAGAGAAACCTTTCTTAGTTGTGAGCTGAAAGGGAGCTGGATGGGAAGGGAAAATGTCTGAGTGTTCAAGGTGACGACTGACAAGAGGTTTCCAGAGAGACTGGCAGGGTGAGAAGCCTACTATATGGGTTGAAGACTAGGATGTTAAAGGTACTGGCTAAGGTAAGCCAACCTCATAAGTTGAATATATTGTGGTACTCAATGTTGGGCTTGAATAAAGTCCTGTGATAAATTAAGACAAATGTAGAACTGAATGTGAGATGGTAAACTGCCTAAAGAGTACAGACTGTTGCATCGGATAGAGATATAAAAGTTAAACGTATATCTTTGCCTTCCCTGAGCCTGTGAGGGAACAGGCTCAGGTATGTGAACAGATAAAAGCTTTTCATTATACCTTTCAAGCGTGTCCAGGTTGTATATAAATACCATTTAACATTACATTTAAATTATACCAACCCAATGACATATAACCTTAGAAAGGCAATTCTATAACAGGGTTCCCACATTTACACACTACTTGAGTGCATACAGTATACTATGGCTTTCATGGTAAGAAACACCTATGCTCTACTCTGTATGGACATGTGTATGTAGAACAGCACAAAAATGCAAGGGCATGATCACACGGATGAAGCATGGGAGTGGCATAGGCAGTGCTGTCACTTACACACACAGTTCACAGAATACTATTATGCATGCTCTTCCTGTATCTGGGCTTCTGCAGTTCCACTAGGTCTATAGCTATGTTCCCTCATACATTCTAGGAGCGTCGTTCACAGATTTTACATGGTTGCTCACAAAATTTCTTGCAAATCTGGAAAATCATTGGTTTTTAGAACTTATTCTCCAGCAGTGGCTTAGTGAGGGGTGAGGGAGTGTGAACTGTCCCGGTGCCATCTTTGCAGGGGGCACTGGCACCTCTCCTCCTATTGTCTAAATGCTATAATTTGTGAGCTTTGAGTCCAAAAAATCCTCTGTCTTCAGATTTGAAGCTCCAGCAATTAAAGGGGTGGAACATCCTAACAGAGCTCATCAGAAGGTATCCCTGGGAGATCAGTTCAGAGGCAATTAGCAAAGTTTCTTCAGAAGATGTTGGGTAACATGGGGGTTTTCAAACACTCATACAAGTAAATTACACTTCTCCCTCCGTATTCGCTGTGATAGGGGATTAACAGACCCGTGAATGCAGAAAAACCATGAATAACTTTTTCATATGTTATTCACAGTTTTCTATTAAAAAACATCCTGAATATGGTGAAACCATGAATAACATGGTGAGAGACCTGGCCTGTTCTTATAGGAGAGGCAAAACACAGTGAAGAAAGTGATTTTCTCTGTAAATGCGTGGAATCAACGATTTCTCTATGCAAGCTGATGTAATTTGGGTGGAACAGTCAGCAAGCTAAAAAATGCGAATAATCAAAACCGCGATTGCTGAAACCACGAATACAGAGGGAGAAGTGTACTGTTTTTTTGCTAGTCTTTTAAAAAGGTAGTCACAACCTTCTAAAACTGAGATTAGTCAATATTCAGCCACTACTGACCTTCACTGGCTAAATTATTCTCGGATATTCAATGACATTCCATGTCTGGGATCAGGTACTTTCACTGGACTGGTTGCAGGGAATTAAGTGGGTCCTAGCTGATATTCAGCTGAACCTGCATAAGATACTTATCAGGTCCCAAACCCTCACCCCTAAATTTTAACTCCCCTGCAAATTCCCATCCAATATGTATAGCCTCTCTCTGGGCCCTTCCCCCAACACATCCTGACTCCCCTCTCCCCAAAGTCCTTGTAGGCTCTACTCGCTCCTGTCAATAGCGACTCTAGGAGCAAAATGGCTGCTATGATGTCTAGTGGTAGTCTCACAGCTAATTTAGTTCCTAGTGGTAGTACCATGAAACTACCTCTAAAGGTCATGGTTGCAGCCAGAGCCACTAGAAGCAGGAGTAAGTGGGATTCACACCTGTCCTGATCATCCATTGGACCACCATGAAAAAGGTAAGCCTGAAGGAGCCTTCTGGAACATGGGGGAAGGTTGCAACTGATTGGGTGGAGGTTGGGTCCTATCTGGGGGTACTTGGATAGTTAAGGGGGGTTTGGAAAGGAGGATCAAGCTCTACCAGGTGGGATGTAGGCAGAATTGGGCCTTGCATGGGAGATAGGAGGGAAGAGGAACCAACACAAGATACCGGACAGTACTTGAAATATTCAGTGTCAGCCCCTGCTTATCTAAGAGGACATAGTTAGAACTTAATTTTCTGTGGGCCCATCTACCTGCTTATCTATGGAGGAACTGACACTGAATATTGCTGGCTCCCAGGTATGGCTCCCTGCACAGGCCTTCTTGGCCCGAAGGTCTGGAAGGGCCCTTCTCATTATCAAAGCGGGTTTTGCATAGCAGTCTACCTGTACAGTCTGGTGGTTGCAGCTGAGAAGAGGTGGGGGCTCTCTGTCCTATTGGCCCAGGGTCCCACAAACTTGTGATCTGTCCCTGTTAGCACCTCCCTGACTCTGCCCCCTCAACTACCTGGTCTGAGCCAATATTCAGAGGGATTATATTGTTAAGTGCTGCTGAATATTGGCAGCTGGTCTACTGAGCATAATTCAAGCAGACAGGATCTTCTTCCTGCTCATTTAAATCACTTGTAATATTGTGCTTAGGTATTACAGAGTTAATGAAATGCAAGCTAAAACAATGACTGCTCACCATCTAGCTAATCTAAATAGTAGGATTTTAGCCATTTGGGAGTCTAAGCATAAGCAAGAAGTTGTGCAGGGAATCATGTGGTCTCTATTCTGTGAAATCTGAGGTATACAAATATTATGCACAAGAGGTAATCTCCATGAAGTCAGAGATGAATAGCCAAGAGTCTAGCCTGAATATCTAGCGGCTTGGAAAAAGTGCTGGGGCAGCATTTGATAAACTTGCTGAACTGATGTTATTGTCACAGTGTGATCAGAAAAAAATTTGCTGAATCATGAGAGGATAACATTTCAGCATCTCAATTACCTCTGGTTAGAGGAACGCCCGTACGTAGCTATGCAGTACACTTTGGGCTCTCCGTATTCAACAGAGAATTTTTCAGCTGGAATAATGCATATTTTGTGCTGCAAAAGAAAACACAAGAGCCGCATTTATGAAAATTAACATGAAACACTATGCATAATTCCAAACTGTAAACTGCTTTTAATCTGAAGAATTACTGAACACAATAATAATGATATCAACTCAAAAAATATGCACAAACTCCTCTGGAGCAGAGCCTAGGATGCCTTTCTAATGCCTGGATGACATCTAATTTTTAAAAGGTAAAAAAGGTGGAAGGTACAATTCTAGGTAGAGATGAGTCACATAAGTTTGTAGGTGTTTGGGGATCCCTTAAAAACATGTTGTGAGGAAGGGAGGATTTTTGTGAAATAGAATGGCAGGTTAAACTAACGATATAGCAAGTACAACACATCTCAAATTCACAGTATCTGCTCTCCTAACAGAAAAATGGAAAAGACACTAAACGGGTTGGTTGAAAAGACAAGAAAGAAATTATTAACATTCCACAGATGCCTGAGATCTCAGAAAAATTATGAGAGCGAAGAATGACCGGGAAAGCTAAATGAAGATAGTGAAGATGGCAAAGACATGAGTAGAAAAATGAGAAGGATCTAAGAGAGCTCAAGAAGAGGGACTAGTTTACAGGAATGGGCAACTACAGTCCTCGAGGGCCGGAATCCAATCAGGTTTTCAGGATTTCCCCAAAGAATATGCATGAGATCTATTTGCATGCACTGCTTTCAATGCATATTCATTGGGGAAATTCTGAAAACCCGATTGGATTCCGGCCCTCGAGGACCGAAGTTGCCTATGCCTGGACAAGTACTTACTAGCTAAGATTCGGTGAAAAAAAGTAAAGAGTTATGCATTCAGAGCATGAAAAGCCAAGTGAGAATCTGGAACACAGATAAAGCTCTGCTATTGCAGTTGTTTCAATCCCTATGGAACATATGTATTAGATCAGGGGTCAAAGTCCCTCTTTGAGGGCCGCAATCCAGTCGTGTTTTCAGGATTTCCCTAATGAATATGCATGAAACATAGAAACATAGAAAGTGACGGCAGAAAAAGGCCGAGGCCCATCGAGTCTGCCCACACCGCTGACCCACCCCCCCTATTTAATCACTCTCTGATGACCTTTGCCTCCTAGAGATCCGACATGAGCATCCCATCTGTTCTTAAAATCCGACACGCTGCTGGCCTCGATCACCTGCACTGGGAGCTTGTTCCAGCTGTCAACCACTCTTTCGGTGAAGAAGTATTTCCTGGTGTCGCCATGAAACTTCCCGCCCTTTATTTTCAACGGGTGTCCTCTTGTGGCGGAAGGTCCTTTAAGAAGGAAAATATCATCTTCTCCCTCGATACGACCAGTGACATACTTAAACGTCTCAATCATGTCTCCTCTCTCCCTGCGTTCTTCGAGAGAGTATAGCTGCAATTCGTTCAGTCTTTCTTCGTATGATAGATCTTTAAGCCCCGAGACCATCCTGGTGGCCATCCGCTGTACCGACTCGACTCTCAGTACATCTTTACGGTAATATGGCCTCCAGAATTGTACGCAGTACTCCAGATGAGGCCTCACTATGGTTCTGTACAAGGGCATTAGGACGTCGGGCTTCCGACTAACAAAGCTTCTCCGGATACAACCCAACATTTGCCTAGCCCTGGATGAGGCCTTCTCCACTTGATTGGCCGTTTTCATGTCTTCACTGATGATCACCCCCAAATCCCGTTCTGCTGTAGTCATTGCTAAGGTTTTACCATTTAATGTGTACGTTCTGCACGGATTATTGTTGCCCAGGTGCATGACCTTGCATTTGTTAGCGTTGAAGCTAAGCTGCCAGGTCGAGGACCAATGTTCCAATAAAACCAGGTCTTGCGTCATGCTGTCGGACAGACTGCCGTTACCCACAATGTTACATAGTTTAGCATCATCGGCGAATAATGCTATTTTACCTTGAAGCCCCTGAGTCATGTCTCTTACGAATATGTTGAAAAGGATCGGGCCCAAGACCGAGCCCTGCGGCACCCCACTGGTCACTTCCGTCGTTTTAGAGATGGTACCATTAACCACCACCCTCTGAGTTCTTCCACTCAGCCAATCGTGGACCCATGCTGTAAATGTTTCACCTAATCCCATTGATTTCATCTTGCCCAATAGCCTGCGGTGGGGGACGCTATCAAAGGCTTTGCTGAAGTCCAAGTACACGACGTCCAGGGATTCTCCCATATCTAGTTTCCTTGTTACCCAGTCAAAGAAACTAATGAGATTGGATTGACAGGACCTACCCTTGGTGAATCCATGTTGGTGGGGATCGCGTAGTTCCTCCTCGTCTAGTATCATGTCTAATTTGCGTTTGATGAGTGTTTCCATGAGTTTACTCACTACCGATGTGAGACTTACCGGTCTGTAATTCGTAGCCTCTGTCCTACAACCCTTTTTGTGCAGAGGAACGACGTTAGCTGTTTTCCAGTCCAAGGGCACTATTCCCGTGCTCAGGGACAGATTGAAGAGTATTGATAACGGCTCCGCTAGGACGTCCCTGAGCTCTCTGAGCACCCTGGGATGTAGATTGTCCGGCCCCATTGCTTTGTTCACCTTGAGTCTTGATAATTCGTCGTAGACGTCTCCGGAAGTAAACTCTAAATCCCGAAACGGATCTTCTGAACTTTGCTTTACCTGCGACTGTGGACCTGACCCCGGTGCCTCACATGTGAAAACAGAGCAAAAATATTCATTTAGTAGTTCGGCTTTGTCTGAATCTGATTCTACATATTTCCCATCTGATTTCCTAAGGCGCACTATCCCATCAGTGTTTCTTTTTCTGTCACTAATATACCTGAAGAAGGATTTGTCGCCCTTCTTAATGTTCCTTGCTAGGTTTACCTCAGCTTGATGCTTGGCCTCTCTGACTGCCGCTTTCACCGCTGCAGCTTTGGCCATGAGATCTATGTGCATGCACGGCTTTCAATGCATATTCATTGGGGAATTCCTGAAAACCTGACAGGATTGTAGCCCTCAAGGAGGGACTTTGAGATCACTGTATTAGATTGTACTATCAGATAGATTCTTCTCACTGCACACCCAACATTTGGTATAATGAAACCTGGTGTAAATCCTGGCATGCTGCCTCCAAATTCTATAACACTGCATAATTCTGATCTGCCCATGCACCTTCCACACCCTCTTTTGGGTTGCATTTGAGGATTTGTCTGCGGAGTCTTACAGAATTGCATGTAGCCATATCCATGTGCAAATCCAAATTTGAGTCAGTTAATGCAAATAATTTATGGTTAACAGCTTGTTATCTAATTTATTTACATGTGGATCTCAGGATCACGTACAGTTTTAAGCCCCCATATTTAGGTGCCAGTTATAAAACCCAGGGAATAACGTGCACTGTTTGAGAACCTGTTCCAAATGGTGGTAAAAAGTGACCTTAGGACACCCATGGTATGGCTATTTTTACCACTGGGGTATTTTTTGTATGAATAGCCATGCATTAACCTCCCTTTTCCAAAGCCGTGTTAGGCTTTTTTATCGCCGCCCGCAGCGGTATTAGCTCCGATACTCATAGGAATTCTATGAGCGTTAGAAGTAATACCACCACGGCCAGCAAAAAAAAGAAGCCTAATGTGGCTTCGTAAAAAGAGCCCTAATTTTGCTATGAGTACCTGGCCATTAAAGCAGATTAGCATGTGAGCCCTTACCACCACCCATTATGTAGGCTGCACATGTGCTAAGCATGTGTTAATTGGTTAGAGCATTTTAACGTTTTTGCTTTAACCAATTAGGACAGAACATGCCTGCTCCCTGCCCCCACATATGCCCCCATTGCAAAAAATTTTTTCAAAAAAATTTTTAGCATCGGGGTAGCACACACACATCCCAAAATTGATGTGAGGTGCCTGTGTGCCCCGTGGCATCCATTTTTTGCTGCTGTAAGCACACCTTAGTGCTTACTACAGCTTTGTTAAAGGGCCCCTTTGTGAATAATGTGCACTCAATTCATTGTTGAGATGAGTAAAGATGACAGATAAAGACCATATGGCCTAGCCAGTCTCTCATCACATCAGCTACTAAGCTCTATAATCCTTTCCTCAAAACAGAAACAGAGAAAATGATGATTTATATAAAGATCATTCAGCTTAATTTCAATTAGGAAATGTGTGGCACAGAGCACGGTCACACACAAAATCAGCAGCAGCAGAAAGCCTTTGAACTTTTACCTCAGAACTATCCCTGTTGTATCCATGAGATTCCTCTGCCTTATAATGAGCTCCTTTTACAAGGCCTTGGTAGAGATTCCCCTGCGGCAAATGCATTGAAGCCCATTCAGTTCTTATGGGCTTTAGTGTATTTGCCACAGGAGAATCTCTACCAAGGCTTTGTAAAAGAGGCCCAATGTGGAGTATGCTGTCACTTCTTTTGAATTAAGACAGATGTCTGGGGATTTTTTTTTCTGTACACATATGACAAGCTGTGGTATGGAAAAGGTGATAATCTCAGCTTTGATAAATCCAGGTAACACTGAAAAACAGAGAACTTTTTGTGCTCTGTGCTGCTTTTTAATGCCTTTGCAAGGAAATTTCTGTCTAGTTGCACCTGTAGAGGTGGTAGATGCAAAGACTGTGGGGGTCTTTTACTAAGGCGAGCTAGCCGATTTAGCGCGAGCTTAAAATTAGGACTCATTAACGCTAGATCCATCAAAGTAAATATCATCTTTTAAAAGATGCATCCTTCATCAGGGATTACACATACTCTTTATCACCGAAACCTGGCTTACCGAAGGCGATGAAGCATATCTCTCCCATTGCTGTCCTCCCAACTATGATTACCTCACGAACCACCACCAAAATCGTAAAGGCAGTAGCCTAGCCATCATATTTCAAAATAATCTTATTAATCTCAGTGATCACTCCATTGGAAACACCACCATTGAATATCTTCACCTTAAGTTTAATTCAAACACTAACCTCAATTTCTTATTACTCTATGTCCCTCCACCAGTAGGGCAAAACAAAATAGCTTTACTCCAAGATCTACTATTTGATTTCTGTTCCGCTACATCTTTCCCTCTGGTCTTAGGTGATTTCAATGTCCATTTTGACAACCTCTCTGATATCAATACTTTGGACATATTAAACACTCTAAATCCTCTAAACTTGCATCCAATTATAGTAGGCCCTACCCATTTTATTAAATGAACCTTCAATATCTGTACTTTATTGTGGAAATATGAGACTGAAATACATATATCAGATCATGCCAACTGTGTTTGGTCAGTTGCTAACTGTGTTTTTACCAGTTGCAGTGACCTTTTGTTGCCTAGTTAATTAACTGTTTAACACTAAGAAAAAAGTCCATTTCAAAATCTTTGCTGCTCGGGGGTACTCGGTTGAAATTTGTTCAACATAGGGGGTACTTGACTTGAAGAAGTTGGGAAACACTGGTCTATCTTATTTAGAGGAGTGCAAGGAGTGTCTGGTGCATGCTTGCTGCGGGACTCCAGCTTGCAAATTGGTCTTGGCTCTGGTCCTCACACATATGAATATGGGTGCTGAATCTAAACATAATTTAATAACCAGAGCCTGTACCAGTGCTCAAATTACTGTGCTAGCTGAAAGTTTACCCTGTGGTTCATGTAAATGAGATGCATTACTGAAATGGTTTGCTTCCATTCCCTTATCTCCAAATTGCTGTGCAGAAAACAGTACCTCTGGCAGGCAAAATATGGTAGAGAAACTTACCAAAAGAATATTAATTAACGAAGCCTTAAGGTGAATTTCCACATCTGCTAGAAGTTCATATACTACAATACGATTCATAGTGTCCACAACAATGCTGCGGCAGAGAAATCTGCAGTTGGAAATACATTGTACATTTCATCAGTCCTGCGTTATCTTCACCCCCTCCTGTCATTTCCTACTGTGGTACTCAATCATTTAATGTAATGTAATTTCAGTTATGCAGAAAACTCCACAGCTATTGCTATGGAAATCTACCTGGAGACTGATAACAGGGGAAAAATATCCCAACTGTAGATGCAGATATTGGCCCAGGATTCATCATGTTGGCCAGGAGAAGAGAACAATGTATCAGTTCCTGTTCAATAAAAATCTAGCAGGAAATGCTCTCTCTGCCCTCAGGATATAAGGAAATCACCAAGTGTTGGGACTTTAACCTTTGTCAGTTTGACTGACATGATAAATAAAGTTATTCAAGCTGAGCAACATTAAATTCTCATTGGATTTCCAGGCTGTTGGCAGTAATGAGAGTGCAATATTGAGAAAGGTGATTGACTGTGTAGTGGTTTGTTTTCTGTTACTCTTATTGACTGTAGGCACTCTCATCCTCATTCTATAACAAGCTTATTAAATTTGTCATTTTCTTATTTATTCTTTTATAGATATACATAAACCAGTATATATATATATGGAAAAAGAGGGGCTTTACATATCAGTTAAAACAAAAACAAATAATACTCAATATAAAATTATCACTCTCAATAAAGCCCACAATATGGGAGAAGCAATTCACATTCTATCATGGGATCTGATATCTAACAAGGAAACAAAGGAAAATCATTAGTGTAGTGTTATATCTTCAACATTGTTTTAAGGACCTACGTCACTGTGGTGGCACTGGAAGGAATTACTCCTTTCCCCTCTAGGAAAGGGGTTAAAAAATATGAATTTTGATCCCAAAAGGATCAAATATTTACAAGGATATCTAAGTTGAAATTTAGCCCCCAAAGAGAAGATTGTCTCACTTGTAGGAAACCTTTCCTTCTGGTCTGACTTAACTTTGATACATCCGGGAACATGGAGATTTTAAAGTCCATAAAGGTCACTTCTTTAAGCCTAAAAAACAGTCTAAGAAGTGTCTCTTTGTCTTGTTGAAAGACAAAAGACACCAGAAGTGTAGAGTGTGAGATGACTTCGTCTTCTGAGGTTTCCAATATTCTTGTTAAGTCCATTGGACTAGATCAGGGTCCTCGAGAGCCGGAGCCAGGTCAGGTTTTCAGGATATCCACAATAAATATGCATGAGATAGATTTGCATCTCAAGGAGGCAGTGCATGCAAATCCATCTCATACATATTCATTGTGGATATCCTGAAAATCTGACCTGGCTCCGGCTCTCAAGAACCGGAATTGCCTACCCCTGAACTAGATGAATCAGGTGAAATCGCAGGTTGAGCAGCCTTCTTAGATACTGGAAGGTAATATATTCTATGTAAAGGTGGAAAACCAGTCTCTGGGTATTTAAACAATTCCTTAAGAAATTTATAAAATAAATCTCTAGGAGACATTGATACATCCTGGATTAAAATAAACAAGGCATATATGTATAATATGCTTGAATTATATTATTGGTGGAAGGGGAGGGTGGGGGAGGGACTTAAATTTATATATTTACAATGATAATAGAAAAGATTTTCAAGTGATTTGTATGAACCAATTGTTGTATTATTGTTCACTTGTTGTGACATATAAAAATGAATAACAATTTGGAAAAAAAAAATTAACAAGGCTTTGACTCATACCGCTGGCTCTTGTGGATTGCTCATTGCCTGGTATTATAGCCTACTCATATCTTTGATGCCTAACATTAAGCACCAGCTTATGGAATTGCCCTTCATGCCACCAAACAGATTAAAGGAGATGACAGATCTCCAAAATTCTTGGCTCTTGTCAGACATGCAACAGGTGTCTGTCAGCAGCAGAGACAGAAACTGGAAAACAGCACCACAGAAATAAAGGGACAAATCACCAAGGTTCAGTCACTGCTCGTTCAGAAGAATCAAAGCATGGTAGGCCAGCAAGCTACAAAGGATTAATGAAGATATACAGTATAAAGTGACCTTATGGTGTTTCTAATTTTCAAAGAGATGACAGTATGGCTTGACTTTCCATGCTCACCTGTATTTGCAGCTGTATAGGCTTGCTCTAGCCTCAGCATTTGCTCTGGGGCTATGGTCTAGGGTTACAGTAACATCGTATGCCTGCTCATCTTCATTGGCATATTCTATGACAATCACATAGCGGCCGACTTGTGGGATGCTCACTAGCAGCTGGAACTCAACCTATTAAGGAATAGTGCAAGAACACGCTGGGTACTCTTCAGGATCAAGAAACTGACTACAACCATCACAGGACTGCATCCTGATTCTATGCCATAAGACAGTGGTTTTTAAACCTGTCCTGGGGGGGGGACCCCTAGCCAGTCAGGTTTTCAAGATATCCCTAATGAATATGCATTATATAAATAACACCGGGATTTATAATATCAATTCAATAGCTCTCATGCATTAAAACATAACTCCATAAATAGAAAAGAGCTATACAATTGGCATAAATGTTATAACTATTGCCACTTGCCCAAATAATGTGTTTACAGATTTATTACTTTTATTTTTTTATTACAATACAGCAACCTATCTACTTACAATTCATACCTTATAAATATATTAAAACATATACAATCTACCCAAACACCTCACTAAAAGTTCATTCTTAAAGTGCAACAATGTCCTTATAATTTACTGTGATAAATTATAATTTGCAGTAAATTATAAGGACATTGTTGCACTTTAAGAATGAACTTTTAGTGAGGTGTTTGGGTAGATTGTGTATGTTTTAATATATTTATAAGGTATGAATTGTAAGTAGATAGGTTGCTGTATTGTAATTAAAATAAATAAATAAATCTATGAACACATTATTTGGGCAAGTGGCAATAGTTATAACATTTATGCCAATTGTATAGCTCTTTTCTATTTATGGAGTTATGTTTTAATGAATATGCATGAGAGAAATTTGCATGCCTACTACTTATTTTATAGGCAAATCTTGCTAATGCATATTCATTAGGGATATCTTGAAAACCCAACTGGCTGGGGGTCCCCCGGAAAAGGTTTAAGAACCACTGCCATAAGGAATAGGTTACTCCAGTCCTCATGTTAGCCTACATGCATGGACTTGTAGCTCTCGTTCTCTTGAAAGACTCAATAGGATACGTGGAAATACAAGTCCAGGCAGCAGTGTAATCTCATTTAGACACTCAATCTGTGTAATTTTTAAGACCTTTTGTGTACTCACTGCAGCTTATTTCATCCATACATTTATTGAGCAGGAGGAGGGTGGTACCTGTCTTCCACTTATATGTGCCATCACCAGATGCTTTGAGATTGGCTGACGCAGCACCATCTGCTGTCTTTCCCCACCTTGTGAAAAATATGACCCCTCAGTAGCCAGGCCACAGGAGAATCTGTCCATCGGCAAGTGCTGATAAAGCAAGCAACTGCAAGGTGAAAGAAGGGACATGTACAGTTTTGAAAAAAATTGTTATAATTTCTTGTAAATAAAAATTCACTGGATTACACTTTAAAGATATTTAAAATCATTGGGACTTGATTCTTCTAAGGACTGTTATGTTATTCTGGGAGTCATTTACTAGCTGTTAATGTGCACTAATGCCATTAATGCATACGTAACGACCCTTGCAGGGCGGCTCTGGATTTGGGGCTCAACCTGGCTGGAGTCCCCCGAAGACAGTCTCTGTCAGTTCCTCACTCAGTTAGTGCTCTGTGCCTCCACCTGGGGTAAAGAAGTGTTAACGGGTAGGTTTACCCTCTTCTTCCCAAAGGAAAAATCCAAAAAGAGTTCTTTGAACAAGGTGGGCTAACATATTAAACAAGTTTTTTTTAACTATATGCATAGGCCTTGTCATCAAACCATTTGTTATAAACATTTTCAATAGTTTCAATGATCACACACTTAAAGCAATTCTTACACACCTACAGTTAAACAAACAGCATTAGCCTATATTTCAGATATTCAAGCCCATTAACTCAGTCTTTTGAACCTTTTAAATCTAGTTCTATTTTAGTCTCGTGAACCTTTATAAGGGGCCACTAATAAGTTCTCAGCCTAGCCAAAAAAGCTGGGGCAGTCTCCATCAAGGGCTATACATTTAGTCCAATGATTTTCCACTTTTTTCTTTCCATATTTTATGAGGGAACGAAAAAAGTGGAAAAATCACTGAACTACGTGTATAGCCCTCGATGGAGACTACCCCAACTTTGTTGGTTGGGCTGAGAACCTTTCAGCAACCCCTTGTACATGTCTCTCAGTTCTGTCAACAGTGTAATTGCAACAGCTCCCAAATTTCTCAGTTTAGTCAAATAGGTGGACGTAGCTGTGTCTAAATCCCTCCTCTCCTTTCTAACCCACTCTCACCTAATCCCCCAAATCTCAGCCATCTGTTGAAGCTCTCAGGGATAGGTGGCTGCTGTCCTTCCAGGTCAGCTGAGTCTGCTCCTGCTGTAGCCTCCTGGTGGTTTTCCTTGGAGCTCTGAAGGTTGCTACCCTCCCAAAAGCTCTCCCTCTCAGATGACTGTTTCCTGGGAGCCTCCTCCCCCATTGGGCTATTGGCGAAGATTGCATCCCAGTAGCCTGATTCCTCTGCTGAGCTACTAGTGCCAATTGAAACATGGTAGCCTTCCTCATCTTCAAGAAGAGCCTCTGGGGTAGTTCCTTGCTGGGGTCCAGATTATCAGCTCTCAACAAGGCTCTGCAACTACCAATAACAAGGCTCCTGCTAGAGGTCTGCAACTGCCAATAACAAGGCTCCTGCTAGAGATCTGCCTCTTCTCAACCCTTAGGCACCACAAGCCCATTTCTTCTGCCCTGAGCTGCTTCCAAAGGCTGCTTGCCTTGAACTTAGCTCCTAAGGGCTGTTAGTCTTCTTTCTTCAGCCCTGAGCTTCTAGCTCCCAAAGGCAGCTGATTTTCAGGAGTGCCTCGAGTAATAACATAAGAATAGCCTTACTAGGTCAGACCAAGCCCAGTAGCCCGTTCTCACGGTGGCTAATGTAGGGTTTCCCACATAGCTGTCTCTTCAATGTATATACAGTATTGCACAGAAATGAGTCTATGAATGGCAAGACTCATGGATTCCAGACTCTTCAACAATTCTATTCCCTGCAGTTCAACTCTCTGAACTCCCCACCATTTTCTCTCTCCCTTGACTTCATGGGGAGTAGATTTCTCCTTATTCTGATTCAGTTCTTCTCAGTTTATATCCCCTCATTCATTTGAACCCACAAGCTTTATTCCCATCAATAATAATAAAATGCTAAAGGCGCATGCGCTCTTGAAAATTCGTGAGCGCTGGCACCCTGAGGTATGCTTCTGTAGCAACATTCTAAACCTCAGGGCGCATGCGGGGGCTGGAGGCGCGCGACTGTGCTCTCTCTCTCTCTCTCTCTTAACCTCCCGGCTCCAGCGGCGTAGGCAGCACCAATGGCAGCAACCGAGTGGTGGACAGCAGCCCCGCTCTAGCCGTTGACCCTCCACAAACCTCCCGGCTCCAGCGGCGTAGGCAGCACTATAAACACGCTGCTTCGCGCCCTTCTACTGCTGATTTCCTCTGCCACGTCTCTGACATCATTGGAGACAGACGCGGCAGAGGAAATCGGCAGAAGGCCGCGAAGCAGCGTGTTTAAAGTGCTGCCTACGCAGCTGGAGCCCTGAGCTTTGTCGGCGGTGGGAGGGTCAGGAACAGGCCGGATGGAGCAGGACAGGGGTGTCCAATGTCGGTCCTCGAGGGCCGCAATCCAGTCGGGTTTTCAGGATTTCCCCAATGAATATGCATTGAAAGCAGTGCATGCAAATAGATCTCATGCATATTCATTGGGGAAATCCTGAAAACCCGACTGGATTGCGGCCCTCGAGGACCGACATTGGACACCCCTGGAGCAGGACAACGGCAGTAAAAGAAGGGGGAGGGGCCGAACGGAGCAGGTAAGAGAAGGGAAAGAGGGGGTGGGGGAAAATGCTGCTACTGTTTCTGCACAGGAAAGGGGGGATAGGAGGGAAATGCTGTTGCTGCTGCAAAGGGAAGTGGGATGGAAATGCTGCTGCACAGGGAAATGGGGAAAAATGATAGACAGACAGCGGGAGGGAGGGAGACAGAAAGAAAGAAAGAAAGACACAGGGGCAGGGAGAGGAACAGAAAGACAGACAGAGAAAGGGGGCCAGAGAGAGAGTCAGCGGGAGAGGGAAAGGGGGCTGCTTTAGGGGGAGGGGTGTGCTTGGGGCAAACAGCTTTGCTCTGGGGGGGAAGACAGAAGGGGCCATGGAGAGACAGGGAGAGGGAAAGGGGGCTGCTTTGGGGGGAGGGGTGTGCTGGGGGAGACAGAAGGGGCCATGGAGAGATAGGGAAAGGGGGCTGCTTTGGGGGGAGGTGTGCTGGGGACCGACAGCTTTGCTCTGGGGTGGGAGGACAGAAGAAGGCCATGGAGAGACATTTGGGGGGGAGGTGGGTGCTGAGGGCAGACTGCTTTGCTCGGGGGGGGGGAGGGGGAGACAGTAGGATACAGACAGCGGACAAGGAGAGAGAGATAAAGAAACACTGACAGACAGTTAAGCCCGTTAATGTAACGGGCTTAAAGACTAGTTCAAGAAATAATCTCTTAAAGGTATAACAGTCCTCCCCAAATATCGGTGCGTTCATCCCTCAGCGCATGATTTGCACAAAGTATTAACCAACCCCTCTGCTAAATAACTATGTGAACTAGATGTTATTCTTCTGCATCCCCAACAGATTGCAGTCACAATTGTTCTCATTTGGTTCAATGTAAACAGGTACATGCTGATTGTATATACATTATACACAAAGATTTTCTTTTATTCAAGCTCTGTCAGAAACGTACCCCCAAGTGGGGTTTCACATATTATTTGCTCTGTGGCCAATAACATGTATTAACAGCATTAGCATGCATTAACTGTTAGTAATCAACCCCTCTGTTTGTTTATGGTAGCAGCTGTTGTTACATGGAGGTCATGTTGCATTGGTGCCAGACAGAAGGGTATTTACATACAGAGCAAGGCATAATGTACTTACTTGTCTCCATCGCGCCCTGAATAGGTACAAGGCTCTGTAACTCTCAGCTGCAAGATAGCAGCTTCATAGTAATCGCTGGGTAGAAGAACCATGTAATCCTTGTGAACAAAAATGAACTAATTAATGCCAGCACCACTTATTCAGCTTTCCTGAATGATATGCAGCAAACTCATGGACAGTCGCAATAGACAATGTATCTGCAGTGCCATCATTTCAAGGAAGACTCTTAATTAGGATGGAGCCCTAATAACACCATTGCTTCCAAATGGGGATAAAGGGGGAGGGACCACCACAGATCAGTAATAGAATTTCTACTCAGAAATTAACTTGAAATATCAAGAAGTCAGATTCTGCATGTACAGAAAAACTAGAGAAATAGAAACTGAAATACAAGGTATCAGAGATGTGCATTACCCAAAGCTAACATATTTTAAATTAATAAATTCAGAATCAAAAATACTTTTTTTTTAACCTTTGTCTGATCATTTTATGTTTCCATTTGCTTTGGTCGGTGTCTTTTTTTCTAACACTCCATCTTTTTTCTGCACCCCAATCTGCCCTGTCAGGCATCTTCTTTCGGTTGCCCTCTCCTTATCCTTCCTCCATGTTCAGCATGTCTTCTCACTGCCCCTATCCTCCCCCCAATATTCATCATCTCCCCTCTGTGTCGCTATCTTGCCCACCTTGGTAAGCTTGATTACTCTCTCAATCACTGCGGGAGACCCCCAGGTCCAAATGGGCAGCTAGCAAGCACTTATGCAAGCTCCATATGCAAGCACTTATGCAAGCCTCCATTTGGGTATAAATGCTAATGGAGAAATTTTAAAAAATAAACATGTGTTCTCATTTTTGTATGCATTTTACAATAGGCTCCACATTGGGACAATTCTGTAAAATGTGCCAAAATCTAGCTGTCAATATGCAGCCAGCCTAAACCTAGCAGTCGGCACTTACATTCCAACATTTAGACGTGCATTGTCAATAGCAAGTGTAAATTAATGCAACTAAATAGCAGTCTGGTGCATAGATAACAGGATTCTATAACCTATATTTCTGTGCCCTGCCCATCACCCACTTGCAATGGCTTGCTATGTGATTTGTACATTCATTTTATACCAGTGGTCTCAAACCCGTGTTCCAGGGGCCACATGCAGCCCACCAGGTACTATTTTGAGACCCTCGGTATGTTTATCATAATCACAAAAGTAAAATAAAACAGTTTCTTGACCGTTTATCTCTTCAGCTATAAATTGCAATCTTATTATTAAGACTTGGCCAAAAGGAAACATTTATAAACTATAAAGAGTTTGACCTCATGCAAAATTGTCATTTCTTTAATAAGACATTAACTATTTCTTCTGAGGCCCTCCAAGTACCTACAAATCCAAAATGTGGCCCTGCAAAGGATTTGAGTTTGAGACCACTGGTCTATACCATTCACAGGTTTACTCCTATTTATCATTTCTATAGCTCTACTGACGGATGCAGCATTGTACATCTAGAGAATGATACGAGGATGGGTACCCTTGGATAACAATGGGGTGGGAATGGGACAGAGCCCACGGGAATGGGCCAGGGATAAGGACAGAACCTGTGGGGTCAGAGTGGGGATGGGGACGGAGCCTGAAGTTAAACAGGGTGATCCAAAGAGATGGAACAGCATGTAAAAAATGCTAGTGTCAATATGTAAAAACGTAACACATCCTCGACAACTGGCAACTGAATTAAGTGATTTTTTTTTTTATATTCTTTATTCATTTTCAAAATTACATTAAGTGTAAAATATATTCATTCACAGTAACAATAAATATATCACTTATAAACAATCATTGGTACATTATATAAATTTTTATCCCTTCCCCTTTCCCATCCCTCCCATCCATATCTTCCATTATTATATAATATATGTAATAATAAAAATACCCCCTCCCTATATCCTGAACTGATAATTAAAAGGGAAATAATTTTACTTAATCCTTACAATATTTTGTTAATGGTTTCCACACTTTAAAAAGTGCAGACGCTGCTTTTGGATTTAAATGAACTACTGCTAAATAACATCATTTATGCCTGGTCTGCCTTTGATATGACAACAAGAGTCGTCCCCTGATCAGACTCCTACCACCTGCAACGTCCTTCCATCACGTGCCCAGTTGCTCAAGCATCTTACTGCTACCGCAACATTCATTGTTTCTGGCATCAAGGATAGCCAGATGTCCAGGAAAACCCAGATATGTTCTCTTTTTAGAGAACTGATAGAGTGCCTGGAGGGATTTCCAAAACCCTGCAGTTTGTCCAGGTTTTGGAAGTCCCTGACCTCAGGGATGTATCTGGAGCATGCGCGTTGTTGATGCGATGATGTCATATGAATGCGTGCATGCGTGTAATTTCCTCATGTCAATGTCCATGCATGTGCAGATGCCCTCCAGATGCGGTCCAATCTCAGGGTGTGGGGGCGGGACAGGACTGGAACAGGGTGGGGCTGGGGGGTGGAATGGGGCAGAGCCAGGTGTCCTCTTTTTTAATAGAGGAAATCTGGCAATCCTAATCAAGGAGCATTTCCAACATTTATTTTTTGGTTCATCTACTACACAGTAAAAGTCAAGATAGATTAGCAGCAATAGACTCTGACTTCAAGATTTTATAAGATGTGCTTACTGTAGAATGAAATGTGTTTAAAGTAGGTGGAACAATGTGCATGGCTCCTAAACTGGTTTATGTATCAGCTGATTGATCCCATAATGCACTGAGCAGAACCATGGCGCTTGCCAAGCTCTGAATATTAATTCTGCCACAGCACACTTTTTTAAAATACATTAGCAAGGCATAAGCTAAATCGATTAGACCATAATTAATGTAGAGCTTTGATACTATAAAATTCTAAAGCCTAATATTGAAGGAAAAGATAGAAAAGCTCATATTTACTATTTAGGAGGATCTGAAAGCAGAGTTACAGTAATTACAAAAATCATGCCATGGAGGTGTAGCAATAAGAGCCCACTTTTAAGCATCTATTCTATAGGCTTATATACATCTTAAGCTCTAAAATCAGCTTCTCCATCTCTCTTACCAAGAAGATGCCTTCTGCCATAATGTTGACAATCCATGTCCCTGGGACAAATGAAAATGGGTCTGCAAAACTGTTTCCAGGAACAGTAACAAATGCAGGTTCTTTACTGAAAGGAAAGACAATCTCTTTGCTTTGTGTTACTCCTGTCAACAAGAAGAAAATTTTAGTTTGAATAATTTTATAACTGGCTGGAAAAAAAAACTCAGTTAAGCATAACATAGTAGCCTTTACTAATCAATATTGACTTTATAGTCTTATTAAAGGTGGCCTTTGGGAATTCCAGTAATTTGGGATGGTTTAGGATTTCAAAGTCCCTCCATGAGGGCCGCAATCCAATTGGGTTTTCAGGATTTCCCCCATGAATATGCATTGAAAGCAGTGCATGCACATAGATCTCATGCATATTCATGGAGGAAATCCTGATTTAAATCTTTATTCATTTTTTTTGTGTTACAACAAGTGTTACAAATAAACTCAATAGAAACTTAAATACACACTTGACTAACTCATATATTAATATCAAGTTTAACATTAATATAATAATCCCCTGTCCCACCCTCCTTCCCAACCAATAATACATAATCAATTTTATTGTACATTCTTTAAATATTAATTTAGTATGTAATAATCAAAATTGAAAAGCCCACCCCATGTCCCTCTTTACAATTATCTTATCATGGGAAAAGTTCATTAGAGAAATCATGTTAACGGTCTTCAGATATTTCCAAGTTTTATTTATAGGAAAAATTATCCTTCTTTACAAAAATCGGTTAATGGTCCCCATATTTTTTTAAATTTATTCATGTGTCCTTTGTGTGTTGCAATAGCGAGTTCCATTTTATATATGTGGCATACCGAATTCCACCAGAACATATAATTCAATCTATCATGTTGTTTCCAATTGAATGTAATTTGTTGTATTGCAATTCCAGTTAAAATAAATAAAAGTTTGTTATTACTGGATGAAATTTGGCTTTTTGCTCTCATAGTTGTTCCAAATAATATAGTATCATATGTCAAGGCTACTGGATTTTCTAACATTCTGTTAATTTGGGGCCAAATTGATTTCCAGAATGATAGGATAAATGGACAAAAGAATAAAAGATGATCTAATGTCCCAATTTCAATATGACAGTGCCAGCATCTATTAGATCTTGAACTATCTATTTTTTGTAAACGAGTAGGGGTCCAAAAAGCTCTATGAAGAAGAAAAAACCAAGTTTGTCTCATAGATGCTGACACCGTACATTTTAGCCTCCAAGACCAAAGTCGTGGCCATTGAGATGCACTAATTTGGTGTTTTATCTCAATGCTCCAAATGTCTCTAAGACCATTTTTTGGTTTTTTATTTATATATCCGGATATTAATTTATACCACTGTGCGGCTTTGTGACCTATTGAGTCCATCTGGAAACATAAGAATTCCAAACTGTGATATTTAGCGAGATCTTTCCATTCAGGGAACCCTTTCTGAATAGATTGCTTCAATTGCAACCATTTAAAATATTGTGTTTTATTGAGACCAAATTTTTGTTGCAATTGTGAAAACTCCAGCAATTTATCATTTTTAATTACATCATCCAAAGTGCGAATGCCTGCTATCATCCAATGTTTCCAGATGACTTTAAAACCGCCAATTTTGATCTTGGGGTTTAGCCATATAGTTTGGTTGGTTGATTTACTAATTGGAATTTGAGTAAGATTACTTATGTATTTTAGAGTTTTCCAGGTATCCATAAATATTTTATGATCTTTGTATAACCTTGGCATTTTGATACTAATTACATGATTAAGACGTAATGGAAACATAAGCCTCCATTCTAGCCAAAACCAGTCTGGAATATTATCTG
The DNA here is from genome assembly GCF_902459505.1 of Geotrypetes seraphini. Lineage (NCBI taxonomy): Eukaryota > Metazoa > Chordata > Amphibia > Gymnophiona > Dermophiidae > Geotrypetes > Geotrypetes seraphini. Next base: position 139,643,818 of record NC_047085.1, read on the forward strand.
TGGGTTCTGGGAGGATCCAATACATACCATGACGTAAGATATAGGCTTGATGATACCTATAAAAGTTGGGAAAATTTACCCCTCCCTCCTTAATTGGTCTTTGTAATGACGCTAGAGCAATTCTTGGTTTTTTATTAAGCCATATAATTTTGTCAAAGTCCTATTTATTTTTGTATAAAACGAATCTTGAAAAAAAACTGGTATCATCCCCATTTGGTAACATACTACCGGTAAAATCATCATTTTTTACAGTTTGTACTCTTCCCCACCAAGATAAATGCAAAGGATTCCATTGCTCACACATTTCTATTACTTTTTTGTAATAAGCATTTTTCATTAATTTTCATTGTTTCATCTACTGTTTTTGTTATCAAAATTCCAAGGTATTTAATATATTCTTCCTTCCAAACAAAAGGGAATGTATCAAATAAACCTTTTGTACAATGTATATTTAGTGGAAGAATCTCTGATTTATTCCAATTAATTTTATATCCTGAAAAATTTCCAAATTTCTCAATCAATTCAAGTAGATATGGAATGGTGGATTCTGGATTCTTCAGATATAGTAATAAATCATCTGCATAAGCAGATATCTTATATTCTTTATCTGAATGAGGTATACCCTGTATCTCCTTAGCTTGTTGGATGGCTAATATTAAGGGTTCTAAAACTATATCAAACAGCAAAGGGGATAAGGGACATCCTTGTCTAACTCCTCTCTGTAAATTAAATTTTTCTGAAAACGTATTATTAATATATAATCTAGCAGAAGGGGAGCTATACATTGTTTGTATCATTTGTATAAATCCAGGACCTATACCAAACCATTCCATTGCTTGATACATAAAAGGCCATTCTACTCTATCAAAGGCCTTTTCTGCGTCTAATGAAATTGCAAAAGTAGGTTCATTCATTTTCTTTGTTAAATATAACATATGGAATGTTAATCTGGTATTGTGAGATGAATGTCTTTGAGCAACGAATCCTGTTTGATGCATACCTATTATATGGGGGAGAGCTTTAGCTAATCTTAGCGCAAGTATTTTTGCTAATAATTTTCCATCTACATTTATTAAAGATATTGGTCTATAGTTTGAGACCAAAGTGGGATCTTTATTGGACTTTGGCAAAACAATAGTCAAAGATTCTGCTATAGTGCCTTTAATACAACCTTTATTGAGCTGATATTGATAGAGATTTAATAAATAGGGTAATAAAAAATTTTGAAATGTTTTATAAAATTCCACTGTATATCCATCACCACCTGGAGCGGATCCAACTCTAAGGGACTTCAAAGCTATTCCTAATTCTTTTAGTGATATTGGTTCTTCCAGACTTCGTTTTATATGTTCAGGAATTTTTGGACCCTCTAACATTTTTAAAAATTCAAAACCATCTTTTTCTTTATTTAGATAATTTTCGGAAGAATAAAGAGATTTATAAAATTTCAAGAATTGTTTTAAAATAGGTTCAATTTGTGTATATGTATTTCCATTTTCATCTTTTATTGCTATTAATTTCGTTTTTCTTTTTTTCGCTTTAAGATAGTTTGCCAATATTCTTCCTGATTTGTTAGAATTACCATAGTACAATGTTTGTTGAGAAAATAAATCTTTCCTAATCATCTTAGATGAGATCTCATTATATTTACCTTTTAATTTTAATAATTCTTGTTGAATAGAATATTCCCATTTTTCTATAAGTTTTGATTCTAAATTTTTTATCTCTTTTTCTAAGATTAAAAATTGTTTTTTAATTTGTTTTTTTAGAAAAGCCGAATAAGAAATTATTTGTCCTCTAATTGATGCCTTAAAAGCATCCATAAAGTTTCTCTGTTAATATCATCTTTATCATTTATTTGAAAAAATTCTTTCATTTTTGTTAGAAGATTTTCACAAAAGTTTTGGTCAACCAACAGTGTATTATCCATTTTTCCAAATTGGTCTGTTATTATTTTGATCTGTAGTTTTAATTTTAATCCACACTCCACCATGGTCAGATAGAATAATTGGATCAATGGCAGCTTGTGTCACTTGATGTGCAAGATGATTTGAAGTAAAGATATAATCTATTCTTGAAAAGGAATTGTGAACATGAGAACAGAAAGAAAATTCCCGACCATCAAAATGAAGTATTCTCCATATATCTATTAAATCACAAGATTGAATCAAATTATCTAGTCCCATAGATTTCATAACTCTACTTGGGTTTTTATCTAATAAAGGATCCATTACAGCATTGAAGTCCCCTGCTACTATAAGATTTGAAGTAACCAGTGGTATGATCAGTTGTTGAAGAGTTTTAAAGAATTCATTTTGGTTCGAATTAGGGGCGTATATATTGATTAACGTCATGGTAGTATTTCCCATATTCATTTCCACCATTATCCATCTTCCATGAATATCTGAAGCTTTTAGTTTAAATGAAGCAGAGCATTTTTTATTAATTAAAATAGCAACACCTGCTTTTTTCCCTATAGCTGGTGAGAAAAAACATTTTTTGACCCAACCTCCTTCTAGCTTTTTAGATTCTATATGTGAGAGGTGGGTCTCTTGTATAAGGCATATATCTGCATCTTGCCTTTTTAAAAATGATAGTGCTTTTTTCCTTTTTATCATATGATTTAGACCGTTAACATTTAAATACATAATTTTAATATCCAATTTATTTTTAAATTTTCAGATATTAAATTATGTATATTTTCCCAATGTTTTAAGTATTTCATTTCTCTTTTTTCCTTTACACCCATGATTACCATATATATTTCCTTTTTATTCCCTCCCACCCCTCTTATCCCTCCCTTCCCCCCCTCATTAATTACGAAAACTTGGATACGCAGGTTGAGGTTAGATTTAGATAACTCCCACAAGCTATTAATAATTATCTAAAGTACTACCATTTTTTCTCTATTTCTGTATATTTTCTCTTATTTTATTATTAATTATAAGAATAAGTAAAAAGTTTTTCATTCTTATATATTGAAAGATTATTTTCTATATTTGTATGTCTTTAAATCCATAAGAATGATTATATTACATTACTTATATCTAAGAACATTTCAATTACAATTCATTTCTTTTTCAGGTGGTATATTATTTTTACTTTAAAAAGCTTTCATACCTGGGTATAATAAGTTTATCATGTTAAGAGCATTCTAATTTAGCCTCTTTCCTCAGAACTGTAACAAGAGTCTTCAGCACAGGAATCCCCTCATCTCTTATGCTCACTATTTTCCTATGATTCACGAGAGAGTTGTCAATTAAGAGAAGCTAACAATCCCATCTGTGTTCTTGTAAGCTCTGTCTCAATAGCATACTCTCCAGACATCTATGATTTTAAAGTATCTGAGGCCTGTGCAGACGAGAGTGAAGTCCTGTGCCAAAAACTCTCCCTTTATCTCCCATAGAGGATTGCCAGGTTGAACAAATTGTGGGTACTCAAATTCAACTTAATAAATAAAAGAACAATTATCTATAAAGATGAAACATGAAATTTGAGATATATATTTTTTAAAAAACTTTTCAGGCAATTTTTGCGTTTCAGATATATTCTTTTCATATATATCGTATTTGAAACGCATTTTAATGTATTTGAAATGCAAAATTAAACCTGAATTACCGCCATCAACAGGAATTATAACAAACCAATCACTTCGTCTTTCTTTTTTTTTTTTTTTTTTTTTTTATATAATCTTCTCTGTGATTGAAGGATGATTCTCCTTCTCATCATTACTCCACCTTCAAATTTCTCAACCAATCAGTACATCTTTAAGTTTGTTGAAAAAACTTTCTTCGTCATCATTTGAGT